>NW_008238664.1:415041-437752 GCF_000691975.1 Corvus brachyrhynchos
CAGCAGGAGAGTTCTATGTTACTGTGTTTCTCAGTGAGCTGCCCAGTATTAGCAATAAGAAAAGTTCCCCAAACTATTAAAGTTCAAGGTATAGTTACCTAAACGTTGCACGGGAGGATTTTTTGAAGCATTATTTCAGGAAAAAAAAAACCACAATAAAACCAACAAAAAAAAGGTACAAAACTGCATGAAAAAATACTTGCATAGGAAAGTTGGAGACAGAAATCAGCTATTCCTGCTTATGATTCAAAGATGCCAAATATTTCACCTGAGATGCAGAATGGACCCATTAAGAGTAGTGACACTGCAGGTTTTACTCATGAGATTATCTGTGTTGCATTTTATGGCTTTTGCTGTCAAACACCTTACAGCTCCCAGCCGACACCTTCCTGGAGGCCCAAGCATCTAAGAGAGCTCAGCATCTGCCCCACGGGAGGGTGCAGACTTCCTGACCTCCTGGATCCCAGCTCTTCAAATCACAGCCATCCTTGTTCCTATTGCTGAAAGAGGGACCTCAGCCACGAACATGAGGGACCAATGCTCTTGCTAGAGCCAGGTGCCCCTGTGCTTGGAACAGTGGGGATCATGTCACCGCTCGGTATCTCCAACCAGCTGGAACATTTACCATGGTTTCTTTTTGCCCAGGACTGGATGCTGACATTCCTTTTGGGTGAGTTATTTCTTAGCTGTGCGACTTGGATAAACAATAGGTGGAGATGGAGAAGTCAATTTTACAACAATGATATCATTTGTTCCTCCCATTCTAAGCTGTTTTGCATAATGGAGACTTTGCTGACCAGATATTGCTGCTTGACCTTATGCACAACTAACTAGTTATTATGGGCTGCAAAAGCAGGAAAGCTCTGTGTCCAGAATCTCTAAACCTTATTAAAATGGCCATTTGGGACAATGTCACTCTAATTTAAACAGAGTCTTATTGCTGCTAAATGACATTACTAGAGCTCATGGAATTTAGGCAGATCGTTACCTCTTGCTGAGCTTGGAGCCTCTGGCTGACCTCGATGTGCATCCTCGCCTCGATACACCATCCTTGGGAAACTCAGCACTTGCACTGAGCCAGGGATTTGGCATGGAGAGGGGTGATTTTCTGTTTCCCACAGCACTTACTCCAGGTTGGAGATGTGTTAGGGAAGGGGGGTGTGTCTGTGTGTGTGCATCTGCATACGGGTAGGGGAGGTGGACAAGGGGTAATCAAGCCCTTCAAAGAGAATTTTGTCTGTCCAGGATAGTCTACACCACTCACCGGTGTTTGGGGCCATGGACTAGCTCAGGATTAGGATCCAATGCATACTGTGGCTAAGCACAGATTTTGCTGAGTGATACATCATAACTATTCATTGCAGCCTTTGTGGGCTTGAATTAAACTTTTCCGCTATTGACTTCCAATAGGAAAAGCATTCCTAAACTACAGGAGCATGTAAGGAAAGCCCATTCCTCATCTGTAGAGGTGTCAAGAGTACATCTAAGAGAGAAAAAGGAAGATGTTTGTTGGCTTACCACTCCTGGATTTTCTCCTCTGCTGAAAATGGTAAGGTTTCTACTGAAAATTAAGGTTATTCAAGGTAATTTGAACATTTCTGGGTAAAAGAAGTCCTGGAGTCCCTGCTGTGAGCATGGATGTGAGGACACAATACCTCTGGACGTGCCCCAGTGGAGCTGGTAACCCTCTTGTGGGAGACACACAGCACCTACCTCAGCCATATGCTGCCAAGTTACACAGACTGACATAGAGATACAGCATAGTCACAATAGACTACCTTTATTTTCAGTTCCATGGAGGCTCATTTCACCTCATCTCTACTTTTGTAAAGTATTTTTGCTCTTGTGCCTCTGAGGTAACTTGATCCAGTTATTTTTATTTAGTCTAATCTTAAAAATACTATAAACCAGCTCTGATTTGAATACCTGACTGATTTGCTTTAAGGATACTCTTTGCTCTTCTGAACTGGCTGTCTTTTCTCTCCATGTCCCCTACTTTACAAGAAAAAGCTTCCATTGACTGGTCAGACATAGAAATACTTCTGAAACGCAAGCAGCTAGACTTCTGGGAAAGGGAATGATATATTCAGAAACTTCCTAGAAATGACAAAAAGCTATATGAGGGTGCCAAAACTCTGATCACTTACAAGAACTCTTTCAATATACACACAGAAGCAAGAATGACAAAGAACAAAGAAAACAGAAGATGTAAAGAGGGCAAGAAAACTAATTCCCAAAGTATTAAATGTTTAGAGACAGAATATTGGTCATTTAGTGCAAGTGATTTCCCCTGGTGACCGGGAATGCGGTAGAAACAAAAATCAAAGTATAACTCTGCTTAATATACATTGTCTCAGCTTGATGCTGCAAAGTACATTTCATTACAAGCCAAAAGAACAGCCCTCACTGATGCTTGCTCGAATGCTTCAGTTTCTGGATTAAGCTGTCCCATTGTTTTGAAGCATAGTTATGGTTTAGAGATCAATGGGACATAGACTATCCTAATCTACTATGAACAGCCCATAGCAGAGAAGGGATACTCTGCACTAGAGAGCCATCTAAGTCTTCTAATTACTTTGGCTACTGATAGATTGGCTCTTACCCCCTTGAATTCCTTTGTCACTGAGGAGTTAAAATTCATGAGCGTCTATGCTGCTGAATGCTTACTCCAGTGCTGCTATTTTCTGCGCCAAGCTAGCCATCACCGCAAAGAGTCGGAGGTCTGTCAGGCCATCTGTTACATAATAGTCAACAATCTCTAAAATCTGGGGAAACTGAGATGGAGAGAGCAAAGATGATGAAGGGTTTAAAAAGAACAGATTGCTGCCTTGCTTGGAAGGGAGGGAGGCAGGGGGAAGGGAGAAATAAAAAGCCCTGATGGAAGCAGAGACAAACCCGATTAGCACAGCCAGCAAAACAGTCCCCCCAAAATATTAATGCACCAGACTGGTGGGGAAAACAATGTTTTAGCGCTGGACAGCTGAAGGAGGCCACAAAAAATTACAACTGTAATTTAGGCATTGTCATAGACAAGCAGACACTGAAGATCATTTGAGAACATCCTCTAAATCAGTAAAGAAGACCACTGCAAATATTTCTGTCTCTGTGTTATACAACACACTGTTGCTGTACCACAGGGAAGTAAGCATAGTATTTTCATTCCACTCTTTTCCTTTCCTAATTTCCCCCTCCCTTTGCAAAGAGGTGTTTGCTGATTTTAAGGCATCAGAAAGGTGATGACTCGGAAGTAGGGTTCAGCTACCTTGCATTTGTCTTGCTACATGTCCACATTTTAAAAAAGACTGACTCTCAGAAGAAATGTTATCCATTTAACTGCCTCTCCAGCCACTGAAATTGTACCAGCGGTAATACTGGCTGGGTGAGCCACCCAGCTGCATTTAAACTCTCCTAACATGAGCTGACTTCTAGTCCGCTCTGCGCAGTCGTATCTGTTCTTATCCTTGCTCCCCTCTCTAAAGCTTGCAGAGCTTACTCTACCAGCAATAACCATAATGCTGGTGTCTTCTTGATCTCCTCTTATGGGGATGTGTCAGACTAAGCACACTGCAGGTATCAGCACCAGACTCCTTGGAGCTTCCTCCAAATGGATGTCCATTCTACATCAAGGTACAAATTTTACCCCCAGACTCTCTTGACATTAAAATCCACTGAGAATCAGAGGTCTTATGGCAGTTTCAGGAAGCTGTTTCTGTTTGAACAGAAACGTGAAGCACCAAGCAGACTCAGGCTGTGGTTCTGTCAGCCCTCTGTCTTTCAGGGACTAGGTCCTACCCACGGGATTCAGTGGCCTCTCACATGAAAACACATGATCTTTACTCCTGTGAAGTTCATGTGCTTCAGACCATTTCATCAGACAACACTGGAATACCCATTATGTATGTGCTCTCTAGCTCAAGTGCTTTGCTTTGTTACCCCTTTGATCAAATAATTTTTAAACTACAGCAGAAAACACAATACATGGCAGTTGAGGAAGGGAGAGGAAAGGGATATTTTCTGAATGCACATAAACAACTAAAGATGCAGGGATAAATTTGCTGGTTAACTTTTCATATGACAGTAACCAATGCCAAAGCAAACACATCATAATGGAAGCAAGTAAAATCTGTGTTCATTCACTCATTGCTGCTACTATAGGTTAAGGTGGTTCATTAACTGATATACAAGTGCATAGTGTAATGCACCCCTCTTAGCTGTGTTAATGGATCACATAAGATAATGCTGACAGATGGAAAAGATGAGCTTTATTGGTCTGATAAAAATAAACAATAAATGCAGGCAGTGCTGAACTGGATTATCATAGTGCCACATGAGTTGTGTAATGATGTTAGCACTGGCGCCTGCCTCAGAGCTGATGCTTCGGAATACTAACATTGAGCCACTTGATACGTGTTTGATGTCTAAACAAGTCACATCCTTTGCTGAGAGGAACAAATTGCGATGGAGACTGGCTGTGGGGCTTCAAGTTTCAGATAAAAACCTGGCCAGAAGAATTCCATCCAAATAATTGTCCAAAAGACTTTCTACTTTTAATCGTATGAAATATGTGGTTGGACCCTTTTTGCTTCTTTTGTTGGTTTTTTTTTAAACATCCAAATAACTTGGTCCCTGCTCTAGTGCTAAAGCCTTGTCTAACATTTCGTGCTGGGAATGCAAAGCAGGGCACCAAGTACAGTAGTACAAATAACACTTTATTTACAGTTTCATGGCTTTCAGATTTCCTGTCTCCATAATCACTTCCTACTAATTTCCTTCTGTTTTGTTTGAAATGGTAGTCTTTTCAAAGAAAGTGCCCAAAGAAACAACGCCTTTGTAAGGTTTGGATTAAATCACGGAGGTTTTTATACTTCTTTTTCTGTATTTCCCAGTACCGGTTTTCTGCATTAACAGAGTTTGTGCTGTATGTCTGGATGGTTCAAACAAGATCGTGATAAGAGAACTGCAAAAAGGCCAGCACTGAAGGGCCAAAGTCTCAGCTGGAGGAAGCTGGCACAGCTCCATCAATGTGCATCAGCTACAAACCAGCCTCACTTGAAGAACCAAATAAATGTTTTAATGCTGGACATGAAAAACTTTCAAGCACTACCATGACACTTGGAAAATTTGCTAATACTTGAGCACATACAAAACATTAAGATAAAATCAAATATCTGTGTTGTAGGAAGTAAATAAAAGCAACTACCACACAAGTGGTGTTTCTATACAGGGAGAGTAGCTCAATCTGAAATTAAATCCGCAGAGTATTTGACATATTTTTATCTTCTCTAGTGGTTTCAGTTGCCTAATGAGCAACATCTCCTACAGCTATATTTAGACTCCTCTACATTATGCCAAGTTGGCTGACCAAAATGGGACAGATCCCAAATCCTCTGTAACTTTTCAAACTGAAGCTAACAATTGAAAAAAAAAAAAAAAAAAATCTGTGCAAAGCCTTAACGCTGAGTAGCATGAGTAGACTGTACCCTTAATATTACCTCCTTGTTATATCCCAACTACCTGGCCAAAATTACCTGTATAAAAATGAAGGCATACACCCCGTTTCCACTGCTGACCTCTGGCCTTCCCCTTCCTTCAGAGCTCTGATTTTTCTCCAGGCCTTCCAGACCCTGAACACTACTCTTACTTCCGAAAACGGAAGGGTAAGGAACGTGTGTTATTTAATTTATTAGTGGGTTATCTATAGAATTGTTTAATAAAAAAAAAAACCTCATACATATGCCAGTGCTGCTGCTGGTCAGTGTTGACCAACCAAATATCACAAAAATGAAGGTATGAATACTGGAAATGTTTGCCACCCTTCTCACACTTTTCCACGAATGGATCTTTGACTTTACTTACATTGTAAGTCAATAAAGGGGCAACTTCTTTCAAGACCATCAAAACTTGCTGGGGTTCAAGTACCCATCTCATCAGCATCCTCTTGCAAGGACCCTCACAATATATTAGTTTCCAGAAAATTAGACAGTCGCCTCTGGGCAGAGCTCCAGTGTCTCCAAATGTGGCTTTTACAATGCGTAGTTAAGCTCTGCTTTCATTTTTCAAGTTGAGGGAAAACCCTCAAAACCTCTTACAAAATCTTTCCCTTCACTGAACACAAAAGCACAGAAGTTTAGCTTTTTTTGGCTCCACACCACCTTCTTCATCAATTAGTCATTTCTCAATATGTAATACAACAGTAGTAGTAGTAGTAGTAGTAGAAGAAGGAGAACTTTGAAAAATCAAAAATTTTATGAATACACAGAATTTCTGAAAGAAAGGAAGGATTTGATATCTGTCTATGGCTTTCCATTATACTAAGCTAAAATGCACTACAGTATTTCTACAGAGATACTAACATTCATTACTTTTCTCAGTGAGATGATACATCAGATATTTACAGGTACTGCACAGTCCAAATGGCTTTATGATCTTCTGGAGAGGACATAGAGACAGAGAAGAAAAGATCTGAACAGGCAAGAAGTGATGTGATTTACAGCTTCTTTTAAACAAACCAACACTTTTTACTTAAAAGTCATTCACATGTAAGACTAATACCTTTTTCTTTTTTTTTTTTTTTTTTACCCCAGCTATCTCTCATGGAGCTTCACTGCTTACCTGGATAATTATGAGGAGCACCCACCTTTTGACTGGAAAAATCCTTACAATAATCTACAGCACATTTACTAGATTTGAAAGATCCAAGTCACACGGGAGATGATGGTCATGCCTGCATCGCAAACTGGAGGACACTGCAGAGATTCCACAGCAGATGGAGCCCTGAAGAGCTATACCTCTAAGTTTCAGTGCCCCACAGCCTACACCAACCAGCATGGTTCTGGGAACAACTTATCCACAGTACAGGCGGTGCTGCTGTTGAATCTACACGTCATCCTCCACAGGACATGTTAGACTGTGCACCTTCTAACACAGCTGCTGAGTGTCTGGGCCTGCTTTGCCTCACACCCAGCTGAGTTGGCTCCCTCTGGACCACAGATTCTTACATATCCACTTTGAGGTTTACATGAATTAAGGTAAGTAAATGTGATCAGTGGAGACAATCTGTTCATATTGAGAGTATATTCTCTGATTACGCTTGAAGTTTTACCACTCTCATCTTAGTCAGACCGGCATACTTAAAATACACATTCCTCACAGGATCATTATAAAACATTCCCTCTTTAGATTCAACAATCCATGTAGGACATGGTGTAGGGTTGTGAGCTCTCTTAGAAGTCTGTGTTCAATCTTCTGTTTACCGTCTCTGGGAGTTAGAGCAGAAGCAAGATCAATTTTGTCTCATTGTAGTGATAGGCAGAAAGACTTTTCTGGAGAAGAGCTTAAATAGGGGCAGGACTGATCTCTTAGAGACTTTTATCAGACTCTGCCGGTGCTTAGAACCTCCAAAAATAATTAGTAATGGCAATTTTAAAAACCCAAACAAAACCCCCTCCATACTAAAATAGGTCTTGGTTACAAACCAGGAATGTCTTTTCTAGGAAAAGGACATAAAAGCTGAAGTTGTAATGGAGACATTGGGCACGGAGAGTATAGTTTCTGTTTTATGGGGAGAGAGAGCAAATATGGAGGCATTCCGTGCTTCTTATAACCACAAAGTTGTGGACTGCCTCCCCTGCTCTCAAGTTCACCAGGTGTGCTAGTTTATACTTGCAGTTCAATCAAGATGAAAATGAAGTAATAGCATTCAGGAAATGACACATAGAAAGGAAGAACCAAGTGAAAAAGTAGTATCAGGCATAACCTGAAACTTGAGCATCCTACTTCAATCAACTTTATATCCCAAGTAAGTGTGAGAGCTTAGCAAATCTTTTAAATATGCCTTTGATCTGTTCAGATGCTCAAGAGAGAGTCCCAGACCAGAAACCTGGCACCCAGGGGAGCTTTTGTCTAAAGAAAGGTGCTCTTCAGGTCCCCACTGAATGAGAGAGGGGCAGAAGCTCTGTGGGAGGTGTTCTCCAGCTGTGGAGAGATGCAAACACTTTGCTGCTGTCCTAATATTTCACACTCCAGACCAGGCCACAAGACAAACAACCCGGGTGTTGTTTCAACTGTCTAATTTGACATGGTTTAACACTACAAGAAGTGAAAGAAAACCTTAGCACTCCTCCCACCCCTCTCCTTGGACCAACTGAGCTGTCACTGTCTGCACAGAAAGTGATTATTCGGTTGAAAACACATTTCGGCCTGATGCGAACAGAACAGAGTTAAAAAGTGGAGTTTCCTTTTGTGCCTCTCCTCCAAGGAGAGTGAAAAGCAGCAAGAAGAGATGCAGGAGGGAAGGGGGTGACCACTGTGCACCATCAGCACTCCATGCTGCCTGTTCTGCAGCCCACCCTCAGCAGGCAGCCCCAAAGGCAGCCAGTTGTGGCCTTGCCAGTGGGGTGAAGAGTCTTGTGCAGGCAGTGACAGATATTTTCAGGGGGAAATGTACAGAGGGAGCTGGGAAAAAGTGTTGGCGTGATGGAGTTTCAAAACCAGAGCTTTGCTAAGCAGCAGGCTGCAACCTTTGGTTAAAGTTTATCTTGCAGAGGTTGGTAGCTTAGCAACAAGGAGTATTTTCATTTGTTTTGTACAAACAGAAGAAGCAGCATCAGGCATGTCAGAGTACAGATGTGTCAAGGCATCAGGGGAGAATCACTGGGGAGCAGTGATTTTCAGCACGGATGAGCAGGGATACCCATCTCCAGCAACATGGGACTCTCCTTCACACATGAGAATGAAATTGCCAGGACACAGAAAGGATTTTCAAGATCCCATCCAGAGTAAAGTCATTTTACTTATATATGCTAAGAGTCTATTTTCGATTTTAAAGATGTCCATGAAGCAAACTTCATGGAGTTGACTTCCTATTTTGAAGAATATCCCTGACTACTAAAGCTCACTTTAATCTGGGTGCAGAAGGATGTAATATATGAGGAAAAAAAAAAAGCAAGTCATATATGCAAGTAGCAAATAGCTGCTCTGCCATCATACAAACTGAGAATTTGTATCTTGGGGTGTTTTTGCAGCCTAACTGGACAATTGACCTCTGTCCCCATTCAACATCTTTCCAGGCAGCAGTTTTTACTTTCAGCTCAGTACTGAAAATCAAGAGTGAAGAAGCTGTCACATCCCACCACATCATGTCCTTCATTCACTCCCCTAAGAACCTGCACACACAGCCAGTATCTCTTCCTGTTCAAGTCAATAAATATTTTGATGGCTGAATACCAGTGCATTTCACAAACTCTCAACAGAGAAAGTACAGCAGCAGAAAGGAAAAGATGCCCTAATTATTCACAGGTAATGATCTCAGGTTCTCACTACACATTTATATCCCTACCCTCTGTTAATGAATTCATAATGTGGTAAGAGTTGAGCAACAGCAGAAAGCACACCTTACACAGCCAGTCGGATGTACAGCTGTGACACTGTTGCATAGGTCCTCCTCTGCTCCAATAAGTTTTCACCTTAAAAAGGTGAAACAAATTTCTCCAGAGCTTTCCATTCAGCAGAACTTAGGGGAAGCAAAGCCAGAGTACCCTACACCAGCAGATGCCTGGGGGACCACTCAGTGCTCCCATGGGATACTGCCTCCTCTCCATGTACCTGCCAGACGTGCAGTGAACAAGGCAGGGCTCCAAAGAAGAGGGGAACTTTCACCATTAACACCAGGACATTCCTCTTAGACATTTTGAAGAGAAGCATACTGTACAGAAATGCCCTCTGACAAATTTGTGCAAACAGCCTTCAGACGACAGGCTGACACAGGTCTTACTGACACTGGCAGCACCACGGGGTCGTTTGCACACGGATGGTCGGGGCCTGGCAGCACATTAAGGACTAAGGCTTTTGTTACACTCTGCCACAAAGATCTTGTTGTATGGAAGTGTGCTTGAGCAAGCTCAGTTATCAATGTGGAAACTGATGTAACTGAGTGATTAGAAAGCATAGTTCCTTCTTCCTATCCAGTCACTAAACCACCTTTCACTGTCTTGGAAAACACTGTTTTTTCTGCAAAAATATTGTGGAAAGAGAGTAAAGTGGACTTAGGACACCACTAGGATAAGCTTGCCAGCTCCTTACATTCGAACATCTTGAAGTGGACCTTCCTAATCCAGAAGTCTGGTGAACATGTTATGGGTTGGTAGTGCTGGGGGCAGGGGAAGGTAAAGTGTTGGTGTATTGCTTGTTTTAGTTTTATGTATTCAACTTCTCTCTCTTTTAGACACACACACAAATACACATCTTTCACAATTTGTGTGATATACAACAACATGAATTTTGTCAGGTTGCACAAACATTTATCCTAAGAAAACAAGTGTTTCTACTACTTGCATGAGCTCCCAATAAACAGAAGGTTCCAGCAGATCTACAGTGGCACCTTACCTGAAAAAAATTTCAGTGTCCAACTTCATCTCACCCAAAGCTTTCAAAGGATCAGAAATATGAAAGCAAATGGTCACACCTTAAGAATTCCATTGGATTCAAAACTTACAACCTGCCAGATTAAAATCTTCTATAGCAATGATCCATGCCATCAACACCTGAAATTTTACGAACAGTCTTGTTTTCTTGAAAGGAAAATCTTGTTTTCTTATACCCATTTGTGATTGTTTTGCAGATCTACAGAAGGTCTTCCACTTCCACAGCAAGGCCAAAACACCTTCATTATGCACAGCACAACCCAATAAAATGTCCCCACCATGATGTAAGAGAGAGAACTCTCACTAATCAGCACACATTCTGAAAGACACAGCCCAAATTACATGAATCAAAATCTAAACGTAATTCCAGACTCAATATTCTAAATTCAAAGTGACTCCTATAATTATAACTTTTCCATATTTAAAACAATAGGTTGAGTGAACAGGAGAAAAGAAGGGCGTGGAATGAAATAAAGAGAAGAAGGATCTCTGTGTCATAGTGAGTCACAGATTTGTCTCATTCAGTAATATTCACAGATGAACGAAACACTCCTCTTCCTGGCTGGAAGCACTAAGCTCAAGTGAGCAAATACCTAGCAGGAGAAGCAGTCATTCAATTAGAAAAAGTTTAAAAGAGAAAAGAATCAGAGTCTCTCATAGAATTGGAAATTATGGAGGACTGGAGAGGCAAAGTTCAGGTCAGCGTCTGAAGGCTCATAATTCAGGGTTAAGAATAGGATTTTCTGCTGTTAGACAGGGACGTGACCAATGAAGGTGACAGAAGAGATGGAAGTTCATGTGAGATTGGCCAAGAAAGACAGAAATGTGAGCTAGAAAGATGATGCAGACGTGAAAAATATGATGTAAGGTCTGTTGAGGAGGGTATTTACAGTAGAGAATTACCAGTAAGTAGCAGCGGACTTATTTTGTGCTGATGGCTGGAGGTCTACTTACCCCGTTCCAGATTGCCAGAGACCCCTCTCTGATCACCCCAAAAGGCTTGCTGCCAGTCCCCTGCTCCTGGGGCTGAGCTGCAGGGTCAGCCCTGATGTGGCACCACTGGCCAACATGACTGATTGGACTGAGGGGAGCCTCACCGGGGCCTCAAGCAGGAGCTCCGGATCTGTGTTTAAGCTCCCACACTTGCCCTTGGACCCCACATGAGCGACATTGTTGACCCTGACCTGTGGTCTGACTCCTTGGCTTGACCTCAGACCTGCCTCATTGCTATGGATGTGTCTAGAGCCATTAGGCTGCATTTGACCCTGGTGACTGCCAGTGGAGGATGTGACCTGCTCTCCTCTCTTCAGTGCTGTGGGGCTTGCCAGGGAACTCACTGCCCTGCCCATCCTGCTGCCCTGCCTCACCCTTGATTCCCAGCTCTCCTGCCCTTGCTGTGCCCAGATGCAGGAGGAGAAAGCCTACCTGGAGCAGGTTCAGGGTGATGAAAGGAGCACAAGGGATACTGACAGGGCCTGCTTTGGCCAGCCTGGCAATACCAGAGCTCTGAGCTGGAGCACAGCCCCCTCACTAAATATCTCTAAGGTAAGCAGGCGGAAAAAGGAACAAGCTAAACAAGCTGGCAGTGTTAGCATGAAAACAAATGTCATTTGGAAATTAGACACAGATTTCTTACCATCAAAGCAGCTTGGGTCTTGAAAGGCCTGCTAATCAGTGCAGAGGGAGCAGGAACGACAGCTTTTAGATAGAGCTTGAACAGCTCACAGAAATGATTATATGACAGGCAGAGCAAGTGCCAGATCCAAGCTCTTATTTGTGCAATGAACACAACAATGCTCAGCACATCCCTAGGGCTGGCAGCAGACTGGATACCTGAGGAAGCCAAACTTTTTCTTCTCACTTGTCTTTTCACTACAACCTTTGTGCCTTGTTTCCTTGCTTCCTTCTCTACACTGCACATTCCTGGCATTGTGACTCCACCACAGCTGGCTAAGGGGAAGGAGAGAGAAGTCCCCATTTATCTTTTTGGCAAATTCCCCCTTGTTTTAAACACTTTGCTTTTTTTGAATATTAGTGCTACCATGCTCATATTAGATGTGCCTGATTAATTCCTTGGTGTTTTACCTGGTGAATACTGAAGTTAATTACAGTCAGCATGCTCACTGCAATAGACATTTTTCTCTGCACTGTTCTCTCACAGTGAGCTAAAGAGAAAGCCTGAGCCCATATTTGAAATCCTCATTCAAATACTGCATTCAGTCAAGCAGTTTAAAATTGCTTTTAGGGAGGGAGGGAGGAGAGAGGGAGGAGGCTTGGGGGGAGTGTGGTCTTGTACTTGGTGACTGCTGCAAGCTGGAACAGCACGGAGAAGGAAGGGCCTGTTTTTTGATATTCATAGCAGGGAATTTAATTTAAGGCTGATGTGTTGCTGGTTGGAAATATGTATTAAATACCCAGATGCAAGAGAAATGGGTAGAGAAAACAGCAAAATAAATACAGGATATTGGCTCATCTATGCCGAGTGCTGATTTCCTAAACCTGGCACATTGGGGATTCACTGCCTGCCCTGATTTTGTGTGTCACTGATTTGGCTAGGATCTAAACACAGAGCTTCACAGTTACTGAACCACTGTCCCAGACCCAGCCAAGGCTGAGCACAAAGCAGGCCTGAACAAACCAGCAGGCAGACTACAAAGGAAAAGCAATTGTTCTGCTTAGCAGCAGCGCTGTTTCTGCTATGCTTAGCATAGGAACAAGTTAATTTGGGAGCACAATCTTCTTAAAAGGAAGAGCTCCTTAGCCCAGCTATCCCTAGGTTTCATGCAGTGTGCTGCCCTTTTTACTGTGCATGAGCCATGGATGTTACTCACAATGTATTTTTTTATTACTCAAATAGTATAAAAGCTTCTGATAAAAATCAGCTCTCTTAAACCTCTGGCTGGCATCTTGTTAAAAACTGACATCATGTTTCCCTGTCATCATTGGCTCACGAGGAAGTTTCTCCCACGATTTAATAAGCAAAAAGAAGGATTTTACTGTTAAGACAAAATAAACTGCAATATCAAAACTTTCATATAATTTTTTTCTCCAGTGCCCTTGGTCTAAAGTATTTGGTCTTAACTGACTCTCCACAGAGGTAAAGATACATCATCGTGAGTACAAAACATGCCTAAAAAATATAGAGCAGAGCCTCTAAATGCACACAAGCTGTCCACAGCTCCATCCGTATTAACAGAGGTGTAGAGACCACCAGTGTCCAGAAATGAGCCCCAAGACAGTTAAGCAGCCGAGAGCAGAGCAAGGAGGGGGCACCTGAGCACACAGACTCACTGTGCTGAGATCTGCAGTGTCCAGCATGGCCAGAGGAGCCTCAGGGTAAACAAACTCCCTTGGCATAGGGGATGGAGGGCATTGTCCTGCTAGCAGTGCAGCACAGGCACCCCCATTCTCTCCACAGGGTGTGCAGGCAGTTCTGTCAGGAAGGAAGAGATACAACTTTGTCTCTTCTTTGCTACAGTGATCATCTGCAGATGGTTTCACATTTCTTGGGGGCAGCTAATATAAATTAGAGCAATTTTCAACCCCCTCTAAGACATCCAGGGCATCCAACACTGGGCTGCCAGAGATGCAGCTCGCACTTTTCACTCACTGCTGGCTTAAGCTGTGCTCTCCTCAGCTGCCTGAGCTGCTCCTTTGCTACCTTTGACAAGCTATCCCATAGCTGTGTACCACTATACTTTGTTCTCCCACATTTTTTTGTAACAGCCTGCAAAATGCCACAAAAGGAGGACAAGCAGATCCTTGGACCCACTGTTTCTCACCTGCCAGGGAGCAGGGGACACTGCAGGGAACACAGGGCGAGATCGTGAGACTTCCTTCCCTCCTCTGCACAGCAGCAGAGGTCTAAATTCCACTCTGTCCTCATTCAGCAGAGCCAGCAGCTGCACAAGGGCTGAATGAAGACCCCAAAGCCCAGCCCCACACTTGGTGTTGTGCAGGCAGTGGGGCAGTGCTGCCCTTCAGCCGTGCCAGGGGCCATTCCAGAGCCATCAGCTGCCGTGGATGGAGCGGAGGCACCGAGCCCTGCTCGGGCACTCAGGGAATGAGCAAAGTGAGTGCTGGATATAGCACCCTCATTCAAACAGCATGGCATTTTAGCACCAGAAATAGTATCTTTCTCTTTTTCTTTCTTTTTTTTTTTTTTTCAGTGAAACTACTGGCAGAGAAAGATACAACTTAGCATGAAAATAAGTATCAGAATAAGGCCCTAGCTGAATAGTCGGTACTCTGCATAATTCTCTCTTTTCATCCCTTCAGCCTAGATCCTCTCCAAATATTCAGATCAAAATTTGCAAAGTAGGTCCAGCATTTTGGCCATCCAAGTAAAAGCTGGAACATTTGGATTCTGCCTCCATCATATCCCTCTACTTTGAATAAAATCAGCTCTCTGATTTTGCCATCAGGCTAATTATGAAGTCTCTGTCCCTTTCTTTCTCTCTCTCTGTCAAAGATCAAAGAGCCAAAAGATATACACTTACTAGTAATAAAGAAAAGAAATATACCATTTTAAGGAATGCATTCAATTCTCCTCTCTACTAGTACTTTGTGCATTCAACATCTTACTTCATCTTCAGCATATGAAAAATCATGTAAGAGGAAGGACAGAGAAAACCACAAGTCAGGATAAACTGTGGAATGATATTCCTGCCATTTAATGGCAAAAGTCTGTTTCAAAGATCCCAACATGCTTTACAGAGTCTACATTTAAATGATGCATTGTTAGACAGTGGAGAAGACCAGCAGAGGGAAGTAGTCTCAAATTATAAGTGAAAATTAAAAATTACAAACAAAAATACAGAACAGGAGACAAATCCAACCACACAATTTTCATTTTAACTCTCTGGACAGTACAGTAAAAGGGCCAGCACACACTCCCATCAAAAGCAGTGGGCATAACCTTTAGAGCCATCTTTCTTAAATCACAGATGAATTCAAATGGGAAGAGGCACGCAACAACAAAAAAAATAGTTGTTAATGCATAAAACTACTGTATGACTTCCAATAGCTGGACTCAAGAACCCTGGTTAAATACTGACTTTCTTTCAGAGTCAATCAGATAATAAGACCCCTTTAGAAGCACAGAATAGTTAAATTCATCACCATAATTTAATTGTAGAAGGTTATTAAAGAGCACTTCGACTCCCCTCCTGCTTCGGCGCTGCTTTTGTGTATTAAACTCAGACTAATCAAATTGCAGATTCCAAGAGTACTGTATTAGTCATCCCCATCCCTTTTAATTTGTTTAATGGCCTCCTTTTTTCTCCCCCCTCTTGTGTGTGTGTTCTGACTGGCTGTGCAGCGCTTAGGCTCACGACATGTAAATAAAGACTGGATAGGGGAACAGTTCGTCGAAAAGAATAAAGCGTGCCTCCATTCTAAAGTTACATTTGATGTCAGCGTAATTCATGGGACGTGTACTGCAAGCAATGGTGCTTATTATTTCTGCTTAGCTGTCTACAGACACAGGAGAAGAGGGAGAGGGGAAAAAAAAGGAAGAAAGGAAAAGAAAAGAAGTCTGAATTTACACTTACTGCTTCAAAAGCCCTTTTGTGCTTCGCCAACTTCTCCTGGCTGAAGATGCAGTATTTTGCCAAAAAGTCGACCGCAAGAGCAGACAAAAAAAGGATAAAATAGCCCATTTTCCCCACTTTTCCTTAAGCATTTTTGTAAACCACTATAAAGAGAACTATTTTTTTAGATGCACAACAACACTGGCCACAGACACCTCCCCTTGCAGAAATTTCAATTTATGGTTTGCTTCTTGTGTTTTGGTGGGTGTTGTTGTGGGTTTTCCTTTTTCTTTTCCCCTTCTCTTTCTTATTTGGAAATGTCTTTTCACCTGGCCCAGGGCACAAAGTCAAAGTTAGCTGTGAATAGGAGATGTTTAACATGTATAAAGCATAAGAGCTCCATCCTGGTCAGGCAGTAGGCTGAGAGTGTGGCAAGGGCTTGTTGTTGTTTGTTTTAAATGTTAAAGAAAATAACCTCTTCAGACTCGAGATCTGCAGAGTGGCATCCTCCATAGATACTCCCAAAGATACCACTAGAAATTAAATTCCTTTGGTTTGTTCCAGTCAGAAAAGACAGGTATTCAAATAAACTTTTCTCTTTCAGTATTAAGGAGCTATATCACAGAAAAGACACACCTTTTCCTACTTCTCTCTTACTGAGGTCAAGTAGGACACATTAAACCACTAAAAAATACCATGCAGGATTCCCTATCCTCAAGTTTTTTGCTTGTTTCCAGGTCTATCACCCAAGAAGACAAAGTATGAAGCTGGCCTTGCTTCCTCACACCCAACACAGAATGAAAAACTGCTGAGAGTAGGATGAGAAAATTGGAGGGAAAAGTCTGGTCATGCCACGAACACAGGCGGAGCTCATGAGCTCTGTGGATGGGACCAACTCTGCCACCTCTGCATTCAAACTCCTCCTAATACTTATTAGTTCCTTTCCAATGTCTTTCTCTCCGTCCCTAGGCTGCTACTTCTACCACCTCATCACCACCTTCATAGGAAAGAAACCCTACTTTCACATCAAGGGAAACCGCCAGGAGATTCAGGACCTGATGGGGGAAAAGTTTTGGGTCTCATCTCTTGCAATTTCCTGTTCGTTTAGAATGAGAACTGGAAAATAGAGATAATCATTTGCAAAAGCGTGCCAGAAAAATAATCTGAATTACCATCATCATCATTATCAGTAAAATTATTTTACTATAAAGAGAGAAGGAGTGATTCACAGTGCTGTGGCAATGTGGTATTCTGGCTGGTATCTAAACAAGCTTGCAACATAAATCTCTTGTTTCCTTTTAAAAGAGTACATTTGTCTTCAGGTTCTGTTTTGGGGTATGAGCAAGAAAGGTTCCTATTGGGAGGGAATGTTCATTGTTTGTTTATTGCTGTGTCCTGAATGGTACAATAGGACAAATAAAGATGCCTGAATGCCATTGTTTCATATTCTATAAACCCCAGATGAACCAAATCTGTGTGATAAAAACAACAAAAATATCTTGGCTTTTCATGTCAAAACAGCAGCAGAGATTTCTATTTCAAGCACGAATTGACAGATGCTCCAACATTGCTGTTATCACATGGTGTTTTTTCTAATTCTAAACTAAACTATGACGCTGAAAGGAATGAGAAAACTAATTTCTGGCCAAACTGGTTTTGCACAGGTCTATCTTACTGTCAGCCTCTAAGAAAGTTTTAAGTCAAAGACAACCAAAGCACTAATTGCATAGGTTCTGGAAAAGAATTGCACTGTGCTTAGGATTCAGAACTTCCCTAGGACCTAATACCTGTTTTTACCACAAAAATTTTCAGAAGTTGCCCTTTTTTTGTTTGCACACCGACATGGGCTTGGGAGATGTGGAGTTCCAACCCTCTGGGAAGCATCACTTCTGGGACGATCTGCATTGGCGCCCTCTGGTGATTCTGGAAAACAGCAAACCATGAAAGAAAAACTGTCATTTCACTTGTAATAAAACCTTAATGTTTCTTCTCATCCAAGTATTTCATAAAGTTGCAACTCCCCTTGCAACTGAGTGGTTAACCAAATAGCCCTTTAACAATTTCAGGAAGGGAAAGATGGAGGCTCATGTCTCTCCCAGAAATGTAGGATCAGGAAAGAAAACTTCAGTTCTTATTTAAGCAGTTTTAAGGTCAGATTAGGATCTTAAACAATCTATTCTGCTTTGGTGAATGACAAAGGCCAAAGGATGCAATATATTCCTGTGTAACTGGTCCAATTATTTGTACCTAGCCAAAGCACAGTTTTCAGGAAGACTTTCCTGTGTTGGTCTGAAGCTGGCAGAATATGGAGAATCCCATATAGATGTATGGTACACTTTTTTGAAGACCAATGTTTGGCTTACATGACACTTGAACTTGTTTTAAATCTCAACAAAATCAGTTTTTCCAAGGTTAAAGAACCCTTTTTGTAGTATATCCCCCCTGCAAAATGACTTACATGCTGTAGTTAAAGACGATGCCTGGAGGAAATTAAATGAAGGTCAGTCAGTATTTCTGTCAGACATTTTTACCATTCCTTAAAAGATTTTTTGGTGATTTTTGTCCCCCTAAAAAGACTGACAACTTTTTAAAACATGGACACCAAAACTGTATGGACAGCCTCACCAGCACCATTGATCTCTCCTTACTTATTCTTTTCCTCCAGTATGGCCAAAGGGGCAAACAAAGAGCAGATTTCTATTCCAATCTTGGGCAATAACTTCAGCTTTAGGAAAAGGTTTTTCTCCAGCCATGTTCCTCACGCATCTGTTTCTCTCTCTTTGTTTATTCTCCCCATCCCCAGGAAGTTTTTAAATAGTTGATCAATTTTGACCGAGTGAGACAGAGGAATAGATGGTTGACAGGAATTAAGTACCTGCAAGTTTCATGAAAATAGGCAGCAGAGTAGAGGGAGGGAGGGAGGCCCTATTAATTCCCTCATTGAGGGAAAGACCTCAGCATGAGCTCAACCTTTGTTACAGCCTGGAAATCCACACGAGAGAGAAATCCTGGAAAGCAGCCATCATTAGTAGCACCGCTCATGGAACCACCTGTTTAATTAATTATTCTCTGCTGTAAAGAACCGTTTAAAAACAGCTCCATAGCTTTCAATATAAGCTTGCTTGCAGTGCCCCCAGTAGGAGTCACAGAGACTGAGGTCAGGGGGAACTGGGCCCCATGTGCATTGTACCTCTCATAATATATACCCTAAAAGGCAGCTACAGGCCTTTGGGCTCAGTCAGACCCACGTTTGGGTCTGCCATATTTTTCCTACTGTTGCTCAGCACTTTACAGCCAGGAACTCCTCTGCCCTCCCACCATCGAGCTCTGTCTCCTCTCCCTGCCTCCAGGGAGGGAGCCCAGAGCAACTGCATCCAAAGTCATGCTCAGGCCCTCACTCTGTAGCTACTCAGTTTGCACAGAGGAGGAAAGCCTAAGAAAAACCAGCTGCCAAACTCTAAATAAATCCATCTGAGCATGTCTGCACTGAAACAGCATCATGAACAGACCAGATTTATGGGACAGAGATAGTGTGTCCCCTCGGGCTGGACTAGTTAGTCACCCTATACCAAATGAGGAGGCATAGAATCATAGAATATCCTGAATTGAAAGGGATCCACAGGGACCATTGAGTCCAACTCCTGGCCCTGCACAAGACAACTGCAAGTCGTGACTCCAAAGCAGGTAAGCATTCCACCTTTGCAGAGACATAGTAGCGAGGCTATTTGTTCCTTAGGTACAGGTAGAATCATATTGTCTTTATTCAAGCCAGCAATAATTCTAACAAAATATTTCAAAGGGGGTTGCAAAACTAAAATTTAATCCCTTCGAAGAAAAAAGAAGTAACTAGTAGTAGTACACTTTTTTTAGTCCAGTATTTCTAAGATCATACCTCACAAAGGCACTTGAGAGAAAAAACAAGCTTTATTACTGCTACAAAGAACAGGAAAATTAGTGTTGGGTTCTTTGTTCCCAAGCTGGGCACAGCCTGTAGCATTTCCTTCATGCACACAGTCGTGCCTGTATATCTGCTTTCTGAACCCCTGAGTGCTTTGCAGGGTGCACAGGGCATGATCCGTGAAAACAGTCCTAAGTTTGCAGAGAAGGGGGCCCAGCAAGTGGGTGTGAACAAGGGTAGTGAAGGGAAAGGCAAGGGAAATACAAGAGGATTCCAGACACACTCAGGGGAACACCCAGGCGTGGGGGACACTTGCATGGGGATCTTGTGGCTGTGCAGAGCTCACGGGCTGTGTCAGCTTTGGCAGCACACCCCATTCCTGAGGAGGGGAGGGTGGCTTACTTTGCTTTTGTAAACTAAAACTCTCGTACTTGCAGTAAGCTTCTCATATTAAAAGAATATTAAAACTGAAAAGTCAAGTACTTAAAGGCCAGGAAATTATGGAAAATACTCCAGTATTACGTTCTGAAAGGCCACGTCATGATGCAAGAAGGAGGGTAGAAGTCAAACTGTACTGGAAACTTTAGCTTTGGCATTTCAAAACATTTCAAAACAAGATAAAAACTGAGGGAGCCATATCATGAAATCAGTCCCAACCTCTATTCCTACCCAGCTCTATAACTTCCATTTAGTTTTTTATTGCATTTGTTGTCTGTTCTTAAAACGATTCAGAAGATCTTGGAACATTTTATGAACATCAAAAGATTAACCCTTAACCTTCCCTGAATAACACATTTTTCCCCTTTTACAGACAGGGAAACCAAAAGATTAAGTAACATTTCCAAAGCCAGTGAACACAGTGGTAGCAGACACAGAAAACCACTGCTCTTCAGCACCGTGCTTTAACTGGAGACAATGGTCTCCCATGGGATATCTGTGTCAGAGCTTTGAAGGACATCAAACTACACCAGGCTGTCAATAGAGATAATGGAATAATTGGCAACTGTGTCTAGGATGCTTTTCCTTTCAGGAAAGCTGGATTAGGATCTTCAGCCAATTAAGTAATGCTGTTGACTGGGCAATCATAGATTGCCCAGATAGAAAGGAAACTACAAGGGAAAGAATAACCAGGGGCTCCATTAAATTCTAAAAACAGTATACTACTTACAAGAATCTGAAGAAGCTTTGCTGGAGTAGAAACTAACTCATATTGGGACTTTACCACTAAAACATCAGGGCTGGGAACAAAAACCTTCAGGTTCCTAGCAATAATTCTGAATTAACACGCTTGCTTTTCAGAACCAACCATTACATATGAAACCAGGGAAGAGAATAATACAGTGTAAAAGACATAAATTGAATGTCAAAAGTATATGCATAGGTATATACCTTTCTTTCCAAAAATCAGCCCCTTTTAAAGTGCATCAGTATTTTGTAAATGCGAGGGGATTCCCTTCTCATCTGCATTGGACTGACTTTAAAATCTTGTGGTTTTAACCAAAATAAATCCATTTTATGTACCCTATTGCAAGAAATATATGATAATGAATTCAATCAAAAATGTTTTCTAAATGGGGCTGTCCAACGCTTTTACAGGCTTTCAATGTTTGCCATGAACCTATGGGCAGAGCTGGCTAACACACCACCACTGGCAGATAAAACACAGAAGAGGTTCAAGAGTCTGTAAAGTTTGTACTCCCATATTAAACAAGTAAAAGTAAATTGAGGCACACAGCAACACTTTCATATGAAAGAGGAGACCTCTTTTCTAGGTTAAGGAGGTCCAAAGGGCACCTCATTTTACAGGCATCACCAACAGGCAGTCCTGTAACTCCCAGGTGTGGAATCCATGAGGCATTGTAAAGAACTCACTTTATTCACCCTTAGAAAGAAATACACCTTATAAATTTAAGATTCAGACTTTGATCTGAAACTAGTTTCTCTGCTCTTCTCCCCCCTCCTTCTCTCTCTCACACATACATATAAACATAGAAATCTTAATATTCTGGATACCTCTTGCTAGGTTACACAAATATTACCTAGTCTTTGCAAATAAGGGTGTGGATGCCATTGTAACAGCAAAGGACAAGCCGGTCTGCCATTCCCAAAGCTCTGCCATGAAATAGGAAAGGCCTAGAGAGGAAAAATTCAGCTGGATATCACCAAACTCAGCCTCCCTGGGCATTAAATATATAAGCGCAATCTCTTTGATAAAGATTGCACAGGTTAAAAGAAGATTCCCAGTAAAGTGGGATGAAACTGAAGAAGGTCCATGTGTACCCCTCCCATATGCCCCATAGATGGGCAGGACAATCTATTTCACAGCACCTTGATAAAACTTGTACATTACCATATTGTGTAGCTCAAACAATGACAACTGTCATGAAGAAACGCATTTCTCTCAAGACCCCATTCTTTTGGACAGCTTTAATTTTTAGCACCAGTTTTTCCTTTGCTAGTCCAGCTGCCAAGTCCAGTCATGCTTTCCTTTTACACTTTGTATTCACTTCTGCCAAAGTAGAAGTAGACCTGTACTTTTCTAAACCCTCCTAAAAACTTTCTGCTGACTTTTGAAAATGTCTGGCTCTATAATATCAGGCAGGCATTCTGATTCATGCTACCCCTGTCTCATGCTTCCCTGGTTAGGCACCAGTTCAAGAATAAGGATTTACAGAAAGTTTTTTACCTCATTAGATCTTACCCTTTCAGAGTGTATTAAAGTTCAATAGCATTGGAGCTTGATGTCTGGCTTTGCAACTAAGGTTTCTTTCAAGATGCACTGTCCACAGAGCTGTGGGTCATTAAACACTTTTTAGTTTCTTACCATCAAAAATGCGTCAGCAGGCAAAGCCTCAGAGATC
>NW_008238664.1:437763-455637 GCF_000691975.1 Corvus brachyrhynchos
ACCAAAAAAATCGCGTCAGCGGGAAAAGCCTCAGCGATCCTGCTTTATAAAAACAAGCAGGCAACCAAACTCACAACAGATACTGTCATCCTTGGCCCTGATATGAAGGTTTACTAGTGAGTTGGAGAGAGCTTAGGGGCTTAATTCTTCACTTGCATGAACTTTTGGGGTCAGCTGGCAAAAACTTGATCAAATCAAATCAATTCCAAGGCAGCGCCTGTCTTGTCAGGACAAAATGGGAAGCCTTTTGTTTCTGTGGGACTCAGGCCTTATCAGCTCATTCTGTCACTCACGCTTCCTTAGCCCACTTGCAAATCCTCCTGGATTTACTGCAGATGTATGAAGCTTGCTGGAAATAATAGTACAAGCAAAGAGGCTAGTCCAGCTATCGACTCCAAGCTCTGGGTAATACCAATGGGAAATTATTCACACAAAAGGTGCGCTGGGGTGACAAATGAAGAGTGTGCTTTGGCCCTTTGGAGATGCTGGGAGCTTGGACAAAGCTAACACACTAATGCCAAACAGCTCGCTTTATCTGATTACATACTGAGCACTTGCCTCCCCTTCCCGGTACCAGCACCCTGCCCACCCCTCACACTCTCCTTTCATGCACACAGGTTGCCTTCTTCTATGCAGTCTAGCATGAAATGGAAATCTACAGCAAGAACCTGTCTAAAAAAGCATTATATACTCCTTGCTTTTCTCAACAGACATCTTCAATGTTTAAATACAGCAAAACTGAATATTCCTCAACAAAATGGGAGGAATGCGAGGAGAGATTTATGCCATGTTTTCTCACATCTACCACCCACACCACTGAGACAAGTAAATAATTCTTTTGCCCCCTTTTTAACATCTGAGTTTCTTCTACCGCATCAGTGCATGCCCCTCCCTTTCTTTTTTCTTTTTTTTTTCTCAAAGTTCATAAATATATTTCTAATGGGTGTCCTGCAGCAACTGCATGGAAAGACCAATTCAGTCCTTGGGTCAGTTAGGAAGCATTACAGTTCACCAACTACCACACTACTACTGTTTTGCCCCCAGTAAAGGATGCACAATGAAACCAGCATGGGCTGAGCCTCCAAAGGCCTGACTGCTCTGGATCTTCTGTGTGAATCACACAATACTGCATTAGGCATGGCAGCAACATCGAGGTATGCTGTGAAGGACTCTGGGAAACTTGCTGACCTTCATGAGGCTGAGAGCCTTAGTCAAACTGTGGATAACTTCAGCACTTTCAGTATTTCAACAAAGCTTATAAAAAAAATGGTAAGCAACTTTTTACATGGGCAAACAGTGATAGGAAAAGGGGCAATTATTTTAAACTAAAGGAGGGGAGATTTAGGTTAGATGTTAGAATGAATTTCTTTGCTCGGAGGGTGGTGAGGCATTGAAACAGGCTGCCCAGAGATGCTGTGGATGTTGCCTCCCTGGAAGTGTTCAAGGCCAGATCAAATGGGTTTCTGAGTAACCTCATCTAGTGGGCAGCATCCCTGTCCATGGCATGAGGGTTGGAATTACATGATATTTAAGGTCCCTTCCAACCCAAACAATTTCTATTCTATTCTATTCTATCCTATCCTATCCTATCTTTGGAAGTCTGTTCACCTGAAGCTCATGAAGTGCTTTGAGGTAAATTCCCATAATGGAAGATTTCAACTATATCAGAAACATTAGCTCCTAACAATGGCTTTACTCTGCTGATTGTAAGAAGAAGGGACACAAATGCCAATAACAGCAATAAAGCAAATCAGACATGCCTTTGGTGTAGTTAGGAAAAACCACCAAACTGCTATATTGAGCTCACTGACATAAATAAAATAAGAGGATTATTATGACACGTCTTCCATTGCAATAGCAGCTCATAGAGGTATGAAAAAGAAAACACAAATTTAGACATCAGCCAACCTGGAAAATTATTTCTGAGAGTTTTAACAGAAACTGAAGCAGTTCTTTCTCCTCATTTCCCGAACACCGAGGAAGCGCCAGAGCTGGGAAGAAAGCTAATATTGTGCCACAGTTTAAAAAGGGTAAATGGCATGACCTAGGTAATTATAGACCTGTCAGCTTGACATCAAACCCAGGCAAAACAGTGCAGCAGCTGATAAGGGATTTGATTAATAAAGAATGGAAGGAGGAAAATATAATTAATGCCAGTCAACACAGGTTTATGAAAATAGATCTTGTCAAACTAACTTGATTTGTTTTCTGGATAAGATTACTGGTTTGGTTGATATAGGTAATAGACTTAGGACTTCTACTGTGTATTTCACTTGGTATCACATGAAACTTTTGTTAAGACACCGGAATAACATCAAACTATCATGCTACCTATTCAGTGGGTTAAAAACTGGCTGACAGGTTCAAAAATGTCATTACAAATGAACAACATTTATTGAGCTGTATCTTGGTCCACTCCATTTTAACATCTTTGCTAATAATGTGGAAGAAAAACTTGTCACTAAAGACCACAGAGGGTCAGTTGATCAGGAAGATGATATATTATTAAGCAGCTTTGCTGCTGGTTCAGAGTAATCAGGATTGTTTAGCTAAAACATACGGCACAGACTCAAGCTCTGTCCCTAAATGTCCTGTCAGTACCCAGACAGCCTGGAAGGCAGGACTACAAGGATGGTGTCTCTCCCTTACTGCATTATTCAGCACATCTACTCAGCAAGCATTTCTTCCATCTAAAGTTGCTCAAGTTGGCTAAAACACCCACACCATGGCCAGGTCACATCCACTCACACTGCTCCACAGCTTGTGCAGTTTTCTGTGAACACAATCCTGCTTTTGTTAGCCCTTTACTGAGATTTTTAGGAGTCCATGGCCTGGGTTGCCTCCTGTTCCCAAAGCGAAGCCCGACTCCTTCTCTGTATGGATGATATATCTACAAGATGACATTACAAATTTGTCAAAGTGTTCCAAAATCAGAACCTGCATGAGCACCTTGTTACCTGGCTGGTCCAACAGGGATGGAGGCCTGGAGCAGACTGAGGCACATTAAGGGTCTTTTACGCAGATGATAGTTCAGGTGATGACATGCTCACAGAGACAGACCTCAGAAGTGAGCAGTGCCCACATAGCCTTAATGTGATATTGATGCCAATGTCACAGAAAAAGTGTCCAAGTCCCTCTCCACAGCCCATTTAAGAGGGGACCAGAGAAAATCCTTGCCATACTCAGCAGAGCAATTCTCATAACCATGTAACTGTTAAAGATTCTCTCTTTATGACACTGAGTGATTATTATATGAAATATGCTCTGAGAAGCAAAGGAGAATCAAGCCACTCTCCCAGCATGAAGTTAGGAAGCTGCCCCAAGGGTCTTCATTTAGTGAATTTTTTTCACTAGGGTAAGGATTAGGACAGGGTATTCACTGACTTTCACAATTCCCAGAAAGACAAAGCTGAACAAGTGACATCTGAGAGCAAAACTTGGAATTTGCCCATCAGATTGAACTGCTTTCAGTTTTGTGTAAGGCAAAAAAGGGCTCGTGACACCACAGAAGTAAAGATGCACTCCAACTGTTGAAAAATTCTTTATGGCACCCCAGATGCCTCCTGATGGAAACAGATTTATAAGCAGTTGTTAAATTTCTGATTTGGACTTCATGCAGGAAAAAAAAGAAAAGACAGCAACTTTTCTGGTTTATTTTAGGATTCTGTTAGGTACAGTTCTATTTTAGACTTAATGCAAAAATTTCTTTCTATCAACACTTTTGGCACTGAACAAAACCTCAGCCTTTGTTATATTTTTATGGGGCCTGTTGTTCTATCAGAGGTATTTTAATGCATATTGTTGTTTCTGTTTTAGCGAGTGTTGCTCATTTTGTCAGAAGCAGATGGTGTTTACTGAATTTTGTTTGTTCCAAAAATAAGCAACATCCAACTGTTCAGTGTGGAGGTGTGAAAGAGGAAAGGTCTGATGCATAAACACAGCTTCTCCCTCTTACTTCCCCTTGCTATTCTTCTGGTGAAAGAGCTGCCAGTGTCTCCTTAGAAGCCTCTAAAACTGAGGAGTTTGTGCTGTCACTCTACCAAAGAGGGCACACAGCTCCAACCAGCGTTGCTGCCAGAGCAAAGCAGTAGCTAACAGCTCCTGAGGTGCCAGCTCAGAGAGCTTTGTAACAGCTTCTTTGCAGCCCACCAAAGGAAGAAGACACTTCTTACTAGCTAGTGTTAGCAGTCAGCCTAAATTAGGACACATCGGGTTCCCTCTCTGGTCAGCAGAGGGAAGGCAGCTTTTTTTTGGGTAGCACAAGTAAGGTGTCTCTGCTGGCTAAAGAGACAACCTGTCTTAGAGTTTCACAGGCAAATGACTTCTCCATTCTGCTGACTTCCCTCCATGTGTTGCTGGGTAGGAAAAGCAGTGCAGAGGCTGCACAAGGTCCCAAGGGATGGATGCTTCTGTGCATCTTCAGATTGCTCAGAAGAACACAAAGCAACTATGGTTTTCCAGGACTGGGCTCTACCAGAAGGGGTAGAGATAGATATATTCTATATATCAGGGGTGAGAGGATAGATATATTCTGACTCTCATCTAGAAGCCCAGAACAGCACACAGGAGTCACAAGGAGACAGTTTTGCAGTCAGCATTATAAAAATGAGCAGGGACAGAACTCTGCCAGGATCCCAGACACCAGCTCCACATCTGAGGTTTACTCTGCAGGGACAGGCACAGATGTCCAGGAGTACCATCTAACCAGGCCTTGGAATTGCACTGTGCTATCCACACACACCTGAAAAAAACCAGCATCAAGCCTTCCCTTGGTATTCACACCTTTGCTGTGGGCTCCACCTCATTAATCCTCCTCCTGACCTGAATGACTCAAGGCCAGTTGCTTTGCTTTGATTAGATTGTTAAAAAGTGTCAATTTTGCCAAACTATCTGGCAGCACACCTTAACATCCTTTTCTAGATAAGGCTTCTCAATGACTGCTGAGGGCAGCTGCTTGCCTGCAGACAGGGCTGAGAAAGGATCTTGGAACACCAGTTGCTAGGCGCTGTCAGGCAGGAGGACCTGTGGCATCCCAGAATATCTTTTCTGAATAAAATATTAAAAAAGATAACCACTGCAGGATACCCTCTTATGCTTTTAAAACACTCCAAGTTTGATTAGTGTTTATCCAAAAAAGCTAATTATACTTGCTCCTTAAAGTAAATTGCTCGATAAATAAACACAGAAATATGAGCTTAGTGACTGCCACGCTTTCTTTAAAATGCTGTCTGAAGGTTCATCATGCTAAACACAAAAGAGAAGGGAATTTCTTGCAATGCACTTATTAAAGGCACATTTTCTACAGAAATGATTATAGCACGATATAGCATGTAATTTGCTTTGTTAGCATTTTCAGTGCGAACCTTGCCGACAGCAAGTGTGGATGGGAAAAGTGGCTGCAGAGCCACCACTTGTGTTGTTAAGAGCTGTCAGCAGCAATCAGGAGGAGGATGCCCCAGCCCAGAAGAGGAGCACTGACACAATGAGCATGGCTGACAACGGGGCAAGAAAGCCCACGGTTTGCCCCATTTGCCATTTACATGGCACTGTTTCGATCACTAACAGCAGAACATCCTGTGGTAAGTCTCCAGGGATACAAATGGGATCCAAACAAGGCATGTCTATGTAGCTGTATTTTTATCAAGGCAGCCAGAAAGGTACCACATGGAGTTATGTGACACTAATGTCCTCGTGCTCACTTAATGCCACAAAAACCAGTGTAAAGCACACCCAATACAGGGAAAAAACAAAGTGGCTCACATGACAATCACATTGCATGACATAAAACTGGCAAGTACAAAACTGACCCATTTAAAACAGTTCATGACACTGCATCACAGCCGTGGTACTTCTGGCACAGCAGGTGGAGGCCTGAAGTCAGTGGTATCTTGTCATCCACCCACCACCTGGGGAGAGACTGTCCAGAGAAGCAACAGGGAACACATCTCGGTGAGGTTTGAGTTGTGGGCTTTTTTTCTCGTACAGACACGACCAATTAAAAGGAAGAGATAAATATAAAAAACGATAAACCTGAGATTGACCCCTGAAATGCCTATTGACTCTAAAGAGCAAACAGTTGGATATGAGTTTGTCCCCACTGAAGTTAAACACCCACAGGACACAGATGCAATTTTCCCTGCAAGGCACCAAAACAGTTCCAGAGCCACCAAAGCCTTGGCATACACAGCAAGGAAACGGGGCTGTTGAGGTCAGGAACTGCTCTGGGCAGGCTGTCTTTTTCATGCCTGGCCATGGCCAGGCTGCAGGTCACTGGGTAGATTGAAACACTCACAAAAGAAATTTGTCTTTCACCTTTCTAGTCTCTTGAGAGACTTTTATTTGCCACCACTTTCAGTCTGATGGATGTTTTAACTTTGTCAAACTGTTCCTAGTAATTGTATATTAGTTTGCACTGCCTTTGAAACTCAGTTGTTCTCCTGAAAGGGCAGGAAGTGGGGATTAAGTCCACTAGATGTTGTTTGAACAACTTTCTTTTCACTCAGCATTGTGACTCTGCAGCTTGCCAGCACATTTCAGCCTCTTTCCAGGAACTGGCACTGCAGGATGAAGCATGGCTGTCTGAAGACCTGGCATCTGTACTGACTTTCATAGGTACCACACTGGAGGAATTGGAGAAGAAAGCTCAGTGGCAGAGGAGAAGGAAACATCCCTGGCACCACCTTATGCAAGTGGAACACAGAGGACCTGGGTTTCAAAGAAGCCCTCTGCTGCTTGTGGGATTCAGCAGCAGAGTACAGTATTCAGCTGGAAAATGTGACAACCTAATCATCCTGAAGGGTACTATTATTGTCTGCTTAACATGCTTTACAGTCCCGATGAACAGGAAAGGCTGGCTGACAAGTGTAGGATGATGTATCTAATGGCTCCATGCTACCGTGATGGATCCATAAAAGGAATCTAATTTCACAGTTTGGGGAAAATACAGACCATACAGTCGGCTCTTTAAGGCCACAGACTTCAGCAATCTGGACATATAATTCCAGTTTAGGATATTCTGGTCATCCAACATTTTGCTTTACTTGTTGCTGCGTAATTTAAAGCTGGGACCAAATCCCAGAATCTGTGAAGACTTACACATTACAGAATGTAAATCATGTTTGCCAATCACAGGCTGAAATCAACAAAAATTTTTTCCATTCTAATCAGATGAAACAGTGCATTTGAAAGCTCTGTGGGTCAGGATTATACAACAAAGCAGCTTAAATTGCACATGCAAAAAAAATTATAACTCTCATGCATGTGACTGGTGCAGAATCTGAATTTCTTCTGGGCAATTGCACATGACAATCTAATTATTTTATAGACACAAATAGATTCAATTGTGTAAAAGGAAGGCCTGCTCAGGTTTTGAGTGTATTATTTAGTTCTTAAAATAGACCCCTTGTCTCTTCTGCTATCATGAAAGGTATCACTTTACAGAGGACATAATCTTCAGAAGTGTATTTGCGATGATTAAGGGTTATTTGGTAATCACAATCACATCTGAAGTATGGGAACAGAATAGAAAATGGTGCAGGCAGGAGTTTGATTCTAATGGTGCAGCTCTTCTCCTCTGATCTGGGGAATCAAATACAAGCTTAAAATTAAAGCTCACTATCTTGGAGGCTGGAGATGGTCAGATCTTCAGTACCTTGGCAAGAGCTATCTGAGCCTTCTTGAGTTATGAATTAATATGAGTCACAGAAAATAGAATATGCTGAGTTGGAAGGGACCCATCAGGATCATTGAGTCCAACTCCTGGCCCTACACCAGACAATGAAAGACTTGTGCTTCTTCTTCCTCTCACTGCTCTGCACCTTGGGGGTTTCTGTAATCCAGGCTGGCAAGTCTATCAAAGTCCATGTAAATCTCATTAAGACCTTCTGCAGACTTCAGAAGTCCTACCTGCAACAAAAAACTATCTTTCTCTTCATGTGAATCTTAAGTGGTTCTTTCACCACTAGTAACAAAAGGTAAATCATACATAAAGATACAGATTTGTTTCAAATCAGGAAAAAAAAAGTCATTAGAGACTAGTGGGGCATATCTTTTGATCCTTCCCTGCTCAGCAGTTAATAAAATCAAGATGTTAGTAGTTCAAAGTGCTGAGTGCTCATGCTTCCCTTGTCAAGTAAAGAAGTTGCCTACCTCATATTCCCAGCATTGTGAGTGTTATCATTTCAGCTGTCTGCTCAGAAATTTTGTACAATTACCTTGGTGTGTGTTATTAGAATAATAAGTGTGTATGTCCTGTTCATAAAAGTCTAGAAGATTCATCTTAGAACCTAAACTGGCTACTAGAAAAAAACCCCATCAGACAAATCTGTCTAGGGTTCAGCCCTATCTCATTAAAAGTTGTGTTTATCCAATTAGTTTCATTTAGCACTTTAAACTGCCCTTTAGGAAACCTTCAGCTGGGTGACCATTGTTTGGGGGGCATGAAGGACCTCTAAAACCCCCTGGGCACTGTAGTGCAAAGAATCAGCCCAATGTAGCTGTTCTTTTTGGAAAACCAAAGTTTTTTTCATGAGGAATTTAAAAATTGAGCCAATCAATGAAAGCTGTTGGTTGGCTTGCTAGAAGCTCAAAGCAAATACATGCTTTGAGGGAAAAAAACCCCTTCAATACAAGGGCCAAGATGATATTTTTATTTCTAACTACAGCCAAGTGCAGTGGTTGTAAGAGTGAGAATCCTGGACTTTGCTGAATGATTTTAAGAAGTTAAGTACAGAATGCCACTGGACATCTAATCCTTCTAATCCAAAATTTATGCAATTATTTATTTCAGTGGGTGATTCCCGTGAATAAAGTGAGCAGGATTTGGCTCTGGTTATGGATAAGTGAAGAGGATACCAAAGCATAAAATGGCAGCTTAGAATGACAGAGGAGCTCCTAACCCTGGGGAGCCCATTTACGCAAGCCAGCATGGTTCAGACAAAGCACTGAGAGGGGACACGGTCCCTTTCTGAAAAGAAAGAAAGAAAATTGCCCCTAAAAGAAAAATCCATAATCAGGATGACCATCAATAGAGGAGATTCCCTGTTAGTGAGGTACCTTCTTTCCACTGAGAAAATTCCCCACATTTATTGAATCTGATCCAGCTGGCCTGACCTGGATTTTTAACCACCAGATGCATTGCAAACAACTATGGATATTCTAAAGAAAATCAAATAAAGGCTTTTTTTAGACTAATAAGTAGCATTCTTGCAGATGGATGCAGAAGACAATCAGTCACAAAACGGATAAAATTGCTGCCCCCCCTTCCAAAATATTTAAGGCGCCTGCATCAAGCTGCCTTTGGTTTGTATACATATCAGATTATAGAAGATCTGTCTCTTTATAATTTTTCTTAAAAAGGATGGCAGCCTTAGTTCAATTGAGTTAGTGAGACAATCCTTTAAGCTGTGTCAAAATGCCAGTTATCCTAAGATGCCACCCAGATTTGAATAATTTAGAAAGAGACAAAACCACAGAAAGGAGGAATCATCCTTTGACTACTTCTGCTTTTGACACGGCTGCCTCCCTCTCCTTTTTACCAAAGCATCTTCCTCTCTCTATCAGTCATGACAAGTGCCAATCAAACCTTCTGTTTCTAAGGTTCTGGGGGAAAGTGAAACATGAAACATTTTCTAACAATCAGTGACCAAAAGTCCACTATCAGTGTGTGGTCTGGGGGAAGCCAGCCTTTTCCTTTTTCACTTCTAATCTCTGACCCACTATTTACCTCTTCTTTTTTTATATACTTTAATCTCTTTGTTGCTCCAAAGGATCCTAAACAAATTGTAGGTCAGTGTGGATTAAGCTGCTTTGTTACCAATGATTAGTACATTTACTTTTGCTTTAACATCTTCAGCAACAGCTGAATGTCAAAAAGATCCAGCAAAAGTTTGTTTAATCACAACAAAAACTATACCCACATAGTCTTACAATTGCATTGTCAGTCTCAGCATAAAAAACTGGGATACAATAGGAGACAGAGACCATGGACCTGCATTGTTAACACGTGTTTTCAGAGGTACTATTCCAGTAATTCAGTATTACTACAACCAGATTCACAGTAACCATTATCAGATAAGGATAAAAATTAAGCTTCAGATATTTGCCTAAGTCTGAATTCTTCTCCCATTTGCACAGTAGTTGCACTGGATTCAGAAACAGTTTATGCAGCTTGACAATTGTGGAAATGTATTCAGTAGAAAAGTTGAAGTTGCTCGACAATCATGCAAATACATGGATCAGAATTCAAGAGGGGAATTATCAAAAACTGGGCTAGTTTCAAAAAGATGTACAAGGATCATAGCTCTTAAAGCAAGTAGATGTCATCTAGACATCACTAGGCATTTCTAGACTCAGGTAAGCTTTCTTAAACCAGCATGGCATCTGCCCGGCCTATGTGCAGTGGAGTGAGTATTGCCATGATTTACCGTGTAATAGGCCATAAAAATCAAAAATGGAGAGAAGAGGCAAGAAATTTTATTTGAAGTCCCTTGATGCTGAAATTGCACCTACTTACATCACTTTATATATATACTCTCTAGCAAGGCCAGGGTCAGGAAGTTTTTGTATGATGCTCAGAGCAAGTAAGACCGTCTTTACACCCTGTTTCCCCATCTTTGCACATTAAATTCAAGGGTTTTGCCATCAAAGTGGCATTACCAGTCTTGGTAGTGTTTTGCTTTTACCTGACATTGTTTCCTATCCTTCAAGCACCATCAGAAATACCAGACCTGGTCCCTCTTTTTTCATGTCTCTGACAACTACTGCCATTGTCTTCTCACATTTATTTGATGTAGGAAGTGACAGTTCCAATCTGAATTATCAAATCACTTCCTTCCTCTGCACCAAACTGCTCCTGCCTTCTGTCACCACGTAAAAACCCTTCTCATTCAATTTTCTATGGGGAATTACCCAGAAAAATACTGCTAGTACAAGAAGTTGTTGGCAGTATCTGATATAACTGAGAGTTTGGTAAGGTTTCCAGTTGCTTTTAATTTCAGAACTTTAGTTGTTTCAGAGTTTTCGCCAGCGGTGGTAATGTGGTGATATGAAGGTTTGTATGTCAACAGCTATTCCTATGTTCCTTTTTACTGACAGAAAAATAAAACTCATGCCCAGGGAACTTTTAGAACTGTTTGAGTGATTTGGAAATTGTAAAAATACACACAAATACACAAATACACGTACAGTGCCTTATAAGAGAGACCCAAATTTGCCCATTATAGCATTTTTGAAGTATAATATCTGTGTAAATACATCACTACACTTGAGGCCAGAGAAAGAATGAACACAAATGTGTTTAATATTGGAGAGAAGAAAAGCCCAATCATTGGATTATAAACCATCCAAGAGCTGTAAGGCCCCCAAATCGAGCAATCAAACCTTCAAAAGCAAGTGCTATCTAAGACCAGCCTTCATTCAACAACCCGTGAGATGTGTAATAAAGACAAACCGAGAGAGCAGGTGAATAAAACCCAACAGCAAGCATGAGCAGAGATCAGATAAGAAAAGGGACTAGAACCCAGGGATAAACCAGCAGTTTATCAAGGGAATCAGAACTGTTTGTTATTAGATATACAGGCTGGTGCACTTTAACAAGAGTGTAAACACAATATATAAAAGTTAAGAACGCCTTACCGAAACAATCCTCAGCTTACCTGTACCATCCTGAGTCTTGGGCAATTGTGCAGTAAAGTGACTGTCTCAGTTCTCCAGTGTGGATTGAGTCTCATGAAAACCTCTCAAAAAATATTACAATAAATGAGACTGAGCAAGGACCAAGAGATTTTTATCATTTTCTAAATATTAACAAGTTTATCAGCAAAAGTACCCAAGCCCTTATTTTAGCATAATGGTCTTTAGTTTTCATATTATTCCAATCAAAGGTATCTGAAGAAATATTTGACAAGAAAAGCATCAGAAGATTTGAAGATCAGTGGAATAACTGGGTCTTTCTTTCATACCATCTTTAACAATTAAAAGGTCTTTCAAGAAGCCTATTTTTCTTTACATATATATATATATATTTATATATATATATACCTGAGAAAGGAAAATGAAGCCATATCAAAAAAAAGAACTGCAATCTGGATGCTTTGTCAGTTTTGGCTTGTTAGCAAGAGTTTCTCTAATGAAGTGATGGACACAGTGCAATTTTAGCTCAGGCAGTTTAAGGCCCCAACAAGTTTGCCACCCTCTGCCCAGCAAGTCATGGGGAGGTAGACCCAAGAGCAAGGACTAAGTGCAGGTAGCCTGAGTGGCTCCAGGGCCACTTCTCTCCCCAGCCTCTGCAAGGGCTCTGCAAGCCATTTGAAGGCAGTTTGCCAGTTGTTGCAATAAGGACCACTTCCTTAGCACAGTGGAAAGCTAATTTCAGAAGCTATTCCTGCCGGTTGCCATCACCTGCCATAAATTTGTATGTGACTCACTGTTGCTTTATTCCCATGCATGGGGCCCAATCTGCCTCTCCCTCTTGCAAAGCCCTCAAACCTGAGCTATGGGACAAAATAGTCTGGCTGTGAGAGGGTAGCTGGATAGACAAACCACAAGTTACATCAAAAATTTGGGTTCAGACCAGAAACAAGCCTACAAGGGTGTCTCTCACACTGAAACACCAGCTTGCAGGCTGCATCATTTCAGTCACCTCACTTCCACTACTTCTCTTCCCCCAGTCTGGTCAGCTTTGGCAGCATATCTCGCCCTGCTGCTGCCAGAGGCAATGAAAATAATACGCTTAGGGGTCTTGGCTCCTACACAAAATCCTTTAAACTTTAAAAAGTTTTGGACTGAGAGAAAGGGTCTTTACCTCCCCACAGTACATGACATTGAGGACAGATACCTATGATTATTTGATGACTCTTTAAAGTCAAAAGAAATATTAAATAACGCATTAATAAAGAGCAGCAAGTACCATCATCTGCAAAATAAGCTGTATCTTCAAGTCACTTTTTACGGACAAAAATGCAGGGAACTGAAAATGCTGTACTTTTGAATGTGAGGACTCACAAGGGATCTCAGGGGAAAAAATTATAATCTGTATCTTTTTCTGCTGCTGGCACATTTAAAAAGAGCTCATGTTCAGGTTGCCCTTGACTGTTTGGTCTTCAGGCAGGCAAAGCTTCCCAAGGAATCTGGAAGAAGGTGTAAAGACATTATCTGTAAAGACTGAGATAACCCAAGTGGCCTATTTGCTGGAAGTGCATGTACACCACCTTGCTCCATGGCAAACCAAAAGAAAAAGGGCTAATTTAATAATCTTAAATGAGGCTTTAAGCCTGTTTTGAAGCTAAGACCTTTGAAATGTCTGAAGAGCATCATCTCTATATGAGCTCTCTGAGCATGTCCTATGCAAGAAATAGGGAGGATTTTAAAAGTTCTTAATGCAAGTATCTACATAAGTAACACTGGTTTAGCTGCGAAACATTTACAGACCAGACTTTCCTGAGTCACTGTCTATGGTAATTAACTTTTTGAGACTATTTTTTGCCAACTACAGCTCATAAATTATTGTGGTTAGATTGGCCTAATTATAGAATGTGTGCAGACCTTTCATAAATAAAATACCACTGATGTCTTCACTCTAATTGTTGTGTAACTCTAGCCTCACATGTCCAGGAGTAGCTGTGCTAAAACACTGTAAATCAGTTTAGCAGTTCCATTCACACATTGACAGACTCTGCGACAAACAGGGTCACATTTCCAACCTAGACAGCCCCTGCTAAGCCATCAGTTTTAAAAAGAGTAATTTGAACAGGGTCATGTACAGAAATATATGATACCATACAGAGGAAACTGTCATGCTGTTATTTCTGCCCCCACCCCTACAAAAATAAGTTATTCTGCTACATAGCTAAATGTTCTTTTTGTGGTCTAATTCACTGTAAAACTTCAGGAAAACATTAAGCAATTAGCAACAATAATTTGAGGAGTTTTTAGCAGAGGACTTTAAAATGTAGTTCAGTGTAATGACATGACAAAAAGTTCAGTGCTGGGCAACTCTGCGAGAGAGGGTGAAGACTGAAGACTGCTTCTGACAATAGCACTGATACTTGGTTACTAAATGTTATTTTCAGTGACATTTCAGAGATGTGAGCTGCAGACACAGGGTTGCCACTTTCCTCTGGTTCCTTTCCTGTATTACCTGTCACAGCAGCACAGGTCTAGCACACTCTAGAGCCTGGAGCTGGCTGTGGACTGAAGCAAAGCTGGATGGTACTGGGTGATGTCAGCACTGCTGCAGGCAGGTGGACAACAACACAGCTCTGTGTGTTTAGGTGTAGCAGGAAAAACCAGGGATGGGAAATGCACATACAAGATATTCACTTGACTAAGGTATAATGTTCCAGAGCAGCTGAAGAGATGCAAAATTATTTGACTGGTAGGGCTGTACTCAATTTTCAGTGTCTTTCACTACATCTGAGGGATAGGAACTGCTTCACCACTTTGAAAGAAAACCTAAGACTCTACAGGAGTGGAAAGGTTTGATGGGGGCTGAGGAGAAGGTGATCCTCACAGAGATCTGAGTACCTAACAAATCCTGCACAGAGCCATCCTGCCACAGAACTGTCCCTGCTTCCCTTATTCCTTCACCATGTAAATTAAGCAGCAACGTACCGTGATTCCTGGTCCCAAATCTGCTCTGTTTGTGGGTACTCCTGCATCATTACCAAGAGACCAAACCTTCAAATAGTGCTTGTTTTGCAAAATACATCCTTAATAGTGAATAGTGAATTCAGGACATGTAATTATTTGTCCGTCATGTCACAGCTGCTTACTTTCTTATGCCTGATTCTTTGAAAGCTAAACATCTAATTTTACACATTCAATCCCCCCAAAGAGGGAAAATTCCATATTTCCATTAACTATTTAACATTAAAATTAACTCTGAATTTATAATAATTCAATATTATGTGGACTATTACAGTACTTGCTGAAGGGAGTATGTCCAGTGTTAAAATACTTAGAACAGCTCACAGACAGACTCTTACAGGACCACATGAAAATTATTTTTTTTGTTTTGTAGAGAAAAAAACCCAGTCCAGAGAACCACCTGTTTCTGTGTTTTCCCATACAATTGCAAAATTCATGTCTTCTTCAGTCTGCAGTTAACATGTATGTAATTAACTGTATACTTGCTTCTGCTTCCTACTTACCCAGTAACTGGGAGAGCCAGCAGCAACCTTTAACCAAAGCAGATTCTGATATTTTTATTCCCAACCACTCATTTCAACACATTTCGGGAGTAGAGAAAGCAATTTTGAGGGTACTTGGTGATTTTATTCCAGAAGGCTGCAAATAAAAACATAACGAGAAGCAATTTTCCTTTAGAAGCACACAAAATCTTGCAATTATCTTCTGGTACAGAAGAATATTCACGGCTTTGTCAGAAAGTCCCACCCTAATGCAGAAAGCCAGATCTTTTACACTGATTTCAGTATTATAAATCAGACACACCGTGCCCATTGTCACACCTCTTAGTGGTTATATAAGGCTGTGCTATGGAGACACTGCACTACACGTAAGGACACTAAAACTGAAGATTTAGAAGCACAAAGTGCTGAGTGCCCCAGCTGTGGACTGGCATGTGAGTGCCTACACTGGGAATGATCCATGAGGCAGCAAGCTGTGCATGTGGAAACACTCAGCAGAGGAGGGCCAGGCTGCAAGGGCACTTCGAGACTCTGCTCCAGGAGTGTCCGACCCAGGGGATGGTCATCAAGCAGACCAGCCATGTTCAAAGGCAGAAATGAAGGAGGAGGGCTTCCAAACTGCAGCTGGCTTATGCCCACACAGTGCCAGTGAGTGCCAGAAGAGACTGTATTAGCACTCCTGGGGGATCAGCCTTGTACTCACAGCCATGTATGAGCAGGAGAGCAAAGACACCCAGCTGCAATGCTTCCTCTTCACTTCTGCCCACCAATCCTAAGCAAAATGATGGTTTATATGGGTTCTGCTGCAAGGTCTGTGCCAGTTACCTCCCTCACAGGTGTGTTAGGTATCAGACTGCTACAGTGAGAAGAACTAACCCTAATACAGTGTTGATATAAACCCTCTGGGAGCTCTGATTTTGGATACCAAGCTGCCTGTAACTTCATTTTGTTACCATGGGTAGGAAACCACTTTTACTGAGTCTTGTTTTATAGCCATGATACACACAATTTGCAGAGGCATCTTTTTTTCCCCCCTCTCTCTTTATAGCTTAAAAAACACTCCAGTAATGGAGAAGTATAAAATGTATTCCTAAATACTAAAACTAGCCCTTATTTCCAGAGAACCAGAGCCCCAGTTCACAGCCACACTGCCCCAGGTGTAGTCATTCATTTCAGCATCAAATATACACCAAAGTACTGTTATCAGTAGTTATTTGCTTTGTGCAGTATGTGAGGTCTCTGGGCATGGATGAGACCCCACCACAGTGGGACACGTATACCTACAGAGAACATAACCTGGAGCTTGCTCTGCTTATGTTAGACTCTCTTCATGCCCAGGCAGGATGTGTAGCCCACAACACTGAGAATTCAGAGAATCTCTTTTTCTACCTTTGTTTAATTTATTTGTTTTTGGTGCTGATTGCTTTTCTTGATTTTGACGTGGAAATTTTTAAAACAATTCGTTTGAAAGATAGCAGAAGTGTTATTAATTTAAATATATCTTTAAAATAGCTTGCAATTAATTAACTAGAATAAAGCCTTTCAACAGCTGAATTGTTTAGCATTAAAGGGAATATGACTTAGCTGGAGAGGTGTATTTTGACCACCGGAGGGCTCCTGCTTTTTTTTCTATTCCTAAATAAAAGCATGTAATAGTTGCTGGCCTCATTTAAAATTACTGAAAGAGTAATCTGCAGTTAGCAATATATTTGATCAGCTTCACCTGCACTTCTACTTGGACAACTGTGGGCAGAATAGCAAAGTACATAACTTATAAATTATTCAAATAAAATCACAAATGCTTTCACCAAATATTTTCAGATTTCAAAATTGTTCATATGTTGATATTACAGTTGAATATCTGGTTTGTGATTTGCATGGTTACTTCAGATATTAGTGCACCAAAGCCAATATAAGCTTTAATTATGTTCATTTGTATGACTCATTTAATCTATTTATCATTTGCCAAAAAGCACAAATGGCCAGATAAAAGACCACTGAAGACAAAGAAAAAACTGTTGATTTGCATTGCTTCTGGATGAGACCGAACCTGCATATTGCACATTCCTCCTGCAATTCCATCAGTGAGAAACAAAAAAAAAAATCACTACACTGTCTTTAACTGAAAAAACCAGCCAGAATTTAGAACTTTTATATCTCAACACACAGTGGAATCACTCTTTTAAGGGACTGCTTCAGCTTCAAAAACTGATTTTCAAGCCTGCTCAGGATAGGAAGGCAGCACCCTCTCAGATATTTCTGGAAAAAGAACAAGTAGTTATTTTCAGAGTTCTGATGAAACATGTTGCTCTCATGTCACTGACCCTCACCTGATATGGACATGACAGTCCAAGTCACAAACCCTCCTGTTTAATGATAACAGGTCACTTGACATGTTCCACGGAGCTCTGCTTAGACGTTCTGGTCCTATTTATGGTTTAACCCAGTTTCTTCTTGTTCCAGACACTCAGAGCCTTCCAGGCTGATACTTCCTGTTGACACTACCTGAAATGTCTCACAGGGTTTTCTCTTGGGCTACATTTGGACCTTTGTGTGGAAGACAACATAGCCCCAAATCCACGTATTTTCCTTTTCCAGTGTGTAAAGGTTGTCAGTCCTTTGACATCTGCCCAGACACACACATTCCTCCTGCCCCAGGGTTGGTGCTGCTCATACTACAGGGAGAGAAGTTTTGCTGGGATCTCAGGAGGGGACACAGTATTTTTCC
>NW_008238664.1:455655-539365 GCF_000691975.1 Corvus brachyrhynchos
TCTTTCCCTTGCAAGTGTAAAGTCTTTTATAAGAACATCTTGGCTTTGCCCAATACTTAGAATCATAGAACATCCTGAATTGTAGGGGCCCACAAGGCTCATTGAGTCCAACTCCTGGCCTTGCACAGGACACACCAAGAGTCACACCATGTGCCTGAAATCATTGTCCAAAATATTTTTTGGGTTCTCTCAGGCTTGGTACTGTGACCACTGACCTGGGAAGCCTGTTCCAGTGCCCAGACACCTCCCAGGTGAAAACCCTTTTCCTAATATCTAACCTAAATCTTCCGTGATATAACTCCATGTCACAGTTGCAAGCTCCACTCATGAAACAGACCTTTGGCAGGCATTTTCCAATTGAATGCTGTACAGTTGGCATCATTCATATGACAGTGCCAAGTTAAATATGTAAGTTTGACAAAAATCTCCTGCTACAAATTAACAAACCACTTTATGTACTCCTGATGAAAGATGAATGTTCCATACATGCTAAAATGAGAGACTGCTGGGAACCTGAGGAACTAAACCCCTTAAGTTCTCTGATTTCTGATAGAACACTGGTTCAGTAAATATTTATCAAAATTATGGGTCCAGCTCATAAAGTAATTGAAGCAATATCTTTTGCAGGAGAAGATCAGTAGGATAGGGACAAATTATCATACATATTTTAAAAAATTTATTATGGATCTTTAACATTTTTAAATGTTATGAAGAAACACATCACAAGGCTTTTATCCTCCTTAGGCTTTAATTCAGTGGGCTGGAACACTTTCTAAAAACAATGCAAAATATAGCAACGAATTCTCTGCCTTCTCTCACTTTCACTCAAAATCTGTAATATTTATCTAAACTTTCACTTTGATCTGCAATTTCTTAAGGAAGGACACTTACCTTAAGTGCATTTACCACTGTGAGTTCTGAACATCTGTGGTTCTGGCCACATGACAGCCACTGCTTTGAAGCTCTGGCCATTGCCCACCAATCCAGTGAAAGATGCAAATCTGCAGGGTGAAACAGATTGGCAGTAGTCAAGCCCTTAGGAAGCTTTGAGGACCTTGCAGCTCTTTTTGTTTTGAACTAAGGAAGTTCTTCTCACCATCTGTGATAGTCTGGACCAGCTCTAAGCACAGAGGAAAAGACTGGATGTTCTTACAATGGGAAGCTTTTACAGTGGGAATGGGCAGCCATAACTTCCTAGTGGTAGTTTGACTCCCAGGTACTCATTCTTTGGGTTTGCCTATTCTCCTCTGAAAAATGATGTTCAGGTTGCTTCCTTTCCTCTGGCCATGCTGTCTCACCTTACTTCCCATGGATTCTTGAAGCACAGATTGGGCTAGCACTGACTTAAACCAGGGTGAGTTTTCCTCACAGAAACTCAATTGTAAAATGCTGTACTTTATACTTTAAAAACCCCATCCCAAAAGAAGGACCCTGCCTGATTCATTTTATGGGGTCTTTTCTTTCTCCTCAGATAAAGAAAAACTTCCCACCCTAAAATTGCCCAAATAATTGAAAGTTACTTTTCCCAATTTTGGATAAATTTGGGGTTTGAAAACACCAACAAAATAATTTTTCAGGTGCTGATTGCTAGGTTCTATTTCAGGCTTTCCGGTTCAGTGCATTGCACAGATTGCATCTGTTTATAGACCATGCAGGCCCACAGGTCGTGTGCAACTTCACTGAAAAACAGGAGTGCTCCAAGGGCTCCAAGACTGTTTGCAGCATCATCACACCAGAGGCTCTCACCTTGATGACAATTATATGTAAGAGCCAAACACAACACAAATATCTGCAGTGACAGCAGGCAGAGAACAATGTTGCTAGCAGTCAAAAAGTTCACACAACTACAGCTCAGGTATCAGGATAATTGTTGGAAGACCTGAGCCTATAGCCCCTCCATGGGCTGTTCTGATCCCATCTCATCCCGTCTCTTCGGTGTTAGCAGTCCTGTTGCATGTAACACACTCTCTTATTTCTTTCCTCTTTTTAATTATGGCAGTAAAGGTTTGCTCCTGAATTAAATGTAGTTAAGAAAGCTTCCCATCGTTGTGAGAAAGGACCCCTCCATGTTTTTTATCTTTAATACAGTTAATTTGCAGGGTCCTTTAAGAGCAGCTGCCAGTTTCATGTGTCAAACGACTGCCACACAAAAGAGAATGTGGCAGCGAGCTGTGGGTTTTGCTGACACAGCACACAGTTTCAATTGAAAACAAGAAATAGAAGGAGCCATTTGAGAAACCTGACACTAGCTGTTACCTTTAGAAATCAAAACTTAGCAAAATAAAGGCGAGCATACACATCACCTTTTTTTCTTTTAATGAAATATTGTTAGATGCTGTTGGAGATACAGGTGATCAGCAAGTCCTTCTGAGGAAACATCTGTTACAAAGGAGAAGAGAGGGAGATGAGGAAGGTGCCATTTTTCTATCACTATAGTAAACACCTAATGCACCGTAAACAGAGCAAGTCATGCGGTAAAACATGAAAAAGCTTTTTTTGTAATCATCTGAATAGAAATTTAATATCTTTGCATTTGCTAAGTAAGGCAACTTGGCCAAGCAACCAGATACACAAAGCCTCATGCATTTATTCTGCCTTTGTGGCTACTGAACAAAGCTTCTAAGTCACAAGCATTAAGGTTGGTATTTACTAAGCAGTTGCACATGAGGACTCATTAGGAACATTAGGGTATCCAAACACATAAGGAAACTTGAGAAATGAAAAGCCATATATACAGTATGGCAGAAAAAAAAAAGTCCATGTGCATTTCCAGTAGATTTTTCTCCTTGACTCTGAGGTCCAACAGCCAGAGTCATCTTCCCAGACCAGCCCAGCTGTGAAGTGCTGAGCAAGAGCAGCACAGTCCTAGGTCACTCTGTGAGGAGCAAATGACTCTCATGTGGGGGGGGATGATACTAAAGGCTATAGAAAACCTTTGCTACCGAACCTGCCCATAGTTACTGAGCTGCACCAGCACTATGGCAAGAACAGGAGAACATTTAAAAACCCAGCCATTATAACCCAGGAGACCTTTGAAATTTGGTGGTTCTGTCTAAGTATTATATTGGTGCTGTCTGCCAGCTTCCAGAAGTCCACAGAACTTGGCTCTTTTTTTTAAACAGAGCCTTGGCTCTTTTTAAAGCATGGTTTCAGAAGCTAAGAGCACTGTTACTGTGATCAGCATGCTTTGGTTTTCTCCTCCTTTTCTGCTGTCTTGGAGGGAAGAGTGGCCTCTATCAAATGTCAAGGTCATATGTAGCAAAATTCTAGCCTGAAAGAAGGAAAACCAATTTGCTAGACAGGACGGAGTAGCAATAAAAAGGCTTGTATTCGACATACCACCAGAGCCCTCGTATTGCAACAGCAAGACAGCCCTCCACCAGCTTTTTGGCATTGCTGTTTGCACCACTGCAAGCACTACAACAGGAAAAAATCTTCCAAGAAGCCTGCCAAATATACAGGCAACCTCTCCCAACCCTAGGGATAAAGGCAGAACCAAAGCTGCACATCTTCAGGAGGTAGCAAATATTTCTAATGCTCAGCACTCTACGACAAATTAGAAACCCATTTATGTGTCAGCTATAGAATTGGTTCTGCAGACAACTAGAAAACCTTCATTTTGAGCAGAAAATAAAACAGGACCTCAGCTGTAGACCAGGCTATGGGAAAAAAAAAGGAAATTCCTAATCAGAATGTCAATATGGAGAATTCTTTAAGAGACAGAGATCAGATCTAGCCTCTAGATCAAACGGCTCTTGCAGATGGCATTTCAGTAGGCAAATGTGATGCTCTGTGCTAAAATCCTTCACAACATGAGCTTTAAATAAACAGCTTACCTTAAAGTACTTTGTTGTCACCATTGTAGTCCTTCTCTGTTGCCACATTCAAAAATTTTATGTCTGACTGCAACAACTCTGAGAAGAGGGAGATGGACATTTCCCAGCCCCAGGGCATTTGCCTGGCGCAGAGATTCCTAAGTTCAAGTTCCTGCCCTTAGATGGGTACCCAGAAGAAGCATTTTGTCTTTTAATTATTTGAGCAGCTCTGCATGGTACATCTTCACTGTACAATGTACTTCTATAGGGTATCTCTTCACCTGCACCACTTGTGTACATACATATCCTCATACTCTTGCCACTTTTCTTTAATTGCTCCATTTCCACTGAGTGTTTCTACCCCCTCTTTGTTTTTCTCATTAAAATGAGAGCTCTCAAGAAAGAATTATCCTTAGTTACAGCTCCTGACAGAGTGGGTTGTTGATATGGATTCCTAACAATCATAGATAATAAAGTATTCCTTAATGGAACATAAGCTGGCTTTATCAATCACCATGTTGCCATATGCAGCTGCATTGTTCTAATATTTTAAATGGTCTGGGCCAAATACAAGGAGCTAACTGGTGCCTGTGTGTGTCCTTGATAGCTACACATACAGACAATGCAGAGGGAAGGGCTACATTTAACTATTTTACAGATGGGAAGTGAGGCTCAGAGAAGCCAGAAGACAGTCCTAGGGGATCAGTGGCACCACAGAGAACTGGTTTCCACACCTCGAGCTAATTAATGCTTTAAGCAAAGAACCCCCTTCCCATGCCAGCAGGAACATGACATCTTGCATTCTAGCAGTTATGCATTTTGTTTCCAGTGAAGCTTGTAAAGTGACCTTTCCTTTCATATATGTGAATAAGCTTTTATGTATCCTTTTTATTAATAGTTCCTGCCATTCTCTTCACATTCTGACTCATAGATACAGGTTTCCTTTGATACCGTCTTTATTTGTACTTTAAGGCCATAATCGGTTCTTCAGAAGGTTTATGTACATACACACCGACATTTATATATGTGGGTGCAAATACATATATAAATGTATACACATGTATATATGTAACAGAGGTATGTATCAGGTGGAGCAAATGCAAATGAACATATAGTTTTGATTTGTCTCCCACTTTGTTTGCCAATAGGGAATTACTGAGACATAGCAGTTTCATGACTTGAAAGATGAGATCATGATACTGCTATTTCTGCACTTCCAAGGAGAGTGCAGGTGTTTCAAAGCATTTATGAAATTGCATGATTGACTCATATAGAAATCTATTGACAATAAGTTGAACCTTTGCAGCTAGGCTGTAAAAGATTTGATTATAGTAACAATAGTAACCGTCATGAATGTCATAAATCTTAAGAGAAAGGACACATATGTCACATATAATGCATGAAAAAGTTGTCCTTTTATCATGGATAACTTACCATTGTGTAGATACTCTGCTGATCAGCTACTGCATTATTTGAATAAGTATCTGATGTCTTGTTTTCTTTCAAGGAGGCAGGTGCAGGATGAAGCAGGAAGCCTGCCAAAATAGATGATAAATTGCCACTTGGTGCTGGGGACCAGTGCTTAACATTAATGCAATGCTGCCAGGAATTAAGCAGTAGAGTAATAAGAAACTAGGAAGAAAATAACTTCTCATCCCCATTAAACAGATCAGCTCCATTTTCCTTCTCCATTATAATTTCTAGTACATCTAAAACAAAACATTGCCATTGTCTCATTACAAGCAAAACATAATAGGATTGGAAAACATCCTATGATTGACAAGCCATGGAAATATATAATAACGATACCCATTGCTTTTCTGCTAGGAGAGTAGTCTTGAAGCTAAAAAGTTCAAATAAAATTATAAAGAAAAATAATTGCAGGGAAGTGTGGCCTAGATTTGGAAATCCCTACCCACTTTGGCAAGTGTTACTCCCTGGATGATTCAGTTAGGGATCATTCAGTTAGTGGATCATGGTGTAGTCAGAACTGACAGAGGGTCCAGAATGTCCTCAAGTTTCCTTGTCTACTGTTTATCCCTTAGTGCACTGAATTTGGACTAATATGAAATAAATTTAAAAATAATTTTGTGTGGTTAGTTATGTGAGAAACAAAGAAGCCCTGTAGCAAAATTGAAATTGGGTACCTACAGGTGAGTAAAATATTATACAAAATGCAGATTGAGTGAGAAGCTTTTCATTCATGCTGACCAAAAATAAAGAGAATGTAACATGAAAACTTAGTTCTTAGACACATTAGACTTTCCACTTTCCAAAGCCAGCAAACAAAAGCAAAACAAATACATGTTTTATTTCTCCTTTGTATGTACAATAAAATATGTGGGGAATATATAAGTTTATAAACAGTCTATGTCCTAAAAACTTTGACTTCTGAGGCACCTAAGGGCAAGTAACAGTCAAAGAGAGACAGTGATGTTCTGCTGGCATTTTGCTTCCCAGGAGCAAAACTCTGGTAGGAACAAGGATGTTCCTTGCAGGTAGAAGCAACCCTTCTGTTTTGGTGTGTTCTTTCCTAGCCAGGTCACCAGCTCATAGGTATTCTTAAAGAACTGGAAGACTTGGCCTTGGAAAGATGCTTGGTTTATTTGGTCTGGGCAGTGGTGCAGGATCAGGCATAAATGTATAACCAGAGACCTTTTTCAGGTAGTAAAATAGGATTAAACACACTGTAAACATGCTATGCTGGATTGTCCCCCCTGATTTGGGAACAAAACTAGTCCTGCTCATATACACCCTGTTCAAGAATAAACCCTGTTCAAACCAGGTGTTTTAAAAATAATCTGTGCTTTGCCAGCTATGGAAAATATAGATCTTGAATTCTCTTCCCCCCCTATAATTAAAATATAAATATAGATATCATTTTGGTACATCCAACCCCAACCTTATCCAAATCAATAGGTACTGGAGAAACCCACATCAGCATTTTACTGGAATGCTGACACATAAAAATTAACTAAGGTCTTTTTCAACATTCATTCATCAGAAAAATTAAAACTAAATTGAACAACAGATGATCAATGTCATTCCTCTCCTACACCACAATAATTTACAGAAATCTCTATATTTTGAAATTGGGCCATAAGTCAAATATTTCATCCTCAGAAATCTTCATCTTGATATGGGAAACCTCCCTTACAGCTATAGAGATGAAAATCATTTAAGAAACATTTTTTTTAAAGCTTGCACAAGATCTATATTCTCATCTGTCTTATGTCCAGAAAAGTGCATGATGTTCAGAATGCAGGCTAAAAAGCTGTGTGCTATTTAATCTCATCTGCATGTCCTCCAGAAATATGCATCATACCACCAAAGCAGTGCTGGGACAGAGAAAGACAGCTCACCACTTAGGTGTTCATTTTTCAAGTTGTACATCCCTATGACACAATTCATTAGCAACTGTAGATTATGTCCTTGTTTTACTTGTTACATGTGCCATAAGTCTGTGTCTCAGTTTATTTTACCAAAGTAAATTTCCTCTTTGCAGGTTTGACTACACCATGATTAGTTCGGTTTCTCCCACAGTGTACATAATAGGAAATCAAAGACAGCAAAAACTCTCAAATTACATCTCAAGACAATATAATAAAATTTAGAGGAGGGAGAGAGTAAAGCTGTAGCAAATCTGAGGAAAATTGAGTCTGTGCCTGAAATTAATGCAGTGAACTGATGCTGGAAACTGTGATGGTACCACAAAAGAGGTAACTCATTACCCCAGGAGAAACACAAGTGCTAAGTTGAGAACCAAATTCCTTTCTCTTTTATACTCAAACACCTTCATGATGCCTACATGAGCATACACACAACCAAGGAAAGCACTGGTCCTTGAGAACATGAATTACAGGTTGGCATTTCAATGCTTCTGGAGTAAGGAGGAGATCTCAGGCTCAGAATTTCCAATTTATGAGCCTTGCCAGTAGGGTCATGATGTCTAGAATGAATACAAATATGTATTCCTAAACAGCATTAATGATTTTACATCCTCAGCCACTGAGGTGTTACCCTTGACCACAGGGGCTATGTAAGGATGGCCTTCAGGACTGGCTTTATAAGAGCTTCACTAAAAGGAAGATGCATCTCAGCTCAGTGAAAACATTCTTGGCCTCTATAGATTGGTACAGTTCACACGGGTGACTTCTCTCCCAGACCGTTGGACTTAGCACATTTACTGGCAAATATATTAATTGCTATCCAAGTGAAGATTAGATTTACTTCAGAGTGAAGTCCCATTGATGTGTCTTCCTACCATTTATGTTCAACAGTAGATTGAAGGCAGTAGGTTCAATAATATTTTGCCTCTTATATCCTGCAAGATCTTTGGAAATTTTGCTTTCTTCCTAAATCATTTTAATTATGCTTTTGTGGTGTATCTTTTCCCATTTCTGGTGCTCCATTAGAGCAAGTTGATACTATCCATTCATGTATTCATTGTTGCATACATAACCAATACTCAAAACTCAGTTCAGACATGGAAAACAATGCTATTAATTATACTGACATTTTCTGAAGGGCTAAAGTGATTTGCTGATTTTTTTTTGTGAATAGTTAAGAGAATTCCTTAAAAGTTCTGACTTCTTAAGAAAGAAAGAAAGAAAGAAATGCCACAATAATAAATTACAGCAAACCAGGGTTAAAGAATGAATATCCAGATTTGGATATCCAGATTTTCCAGTGCCTTTCTGCACGTGCATTCCTCTTTTTTGCAGTAATTGCAATATTCCTCTAAAAGGCCTTTTGCAACCTAGTACTAAAATGCCTTCTGTGATCCTTTTCTCTACAGTCAACATCAGCAAAAGCATTTCAGTTGAAGTCTGAAATGCTTTTTACTGCTATATTACTATAGATAATAATAACCAAAACTGCCAAATACCTCATTTCTATTGCAACCAAATAAACCCTACATACAAATATATAAACACCAGTGATTTAGTGTCATTTCACTCTAATCTGCCCCAAGAGAATCTATTAATAAGAACTTCAGCCCCTTTGCCTTCAGGGCCAGGTCATAACAGTCATGTTCCAGATCCAGACTAGCATTCATTGAAATGAATGACATTATTAATATAAATCTCCTCTAAATAATAAAAAACTTGATTCCTTCCATTTACTTATCAGTTACCCTACTAATACTAGTGCTCACCCTCACAACCTCAAGACTTCAAACAAGCAGATTAAAGCTGAGCCAAGCAATTGATTTCGATTCTCAGTCAAGCAATAAGACCAAAAATCCTGAAACACACATCTGTACATAAACTAAACTCAGTGGAAAGAGAAAGCAGAAACTGTATGTGTATTGGTTTTCTTTATATCATATTCAAGTCTGAAAAACCTGAAGAGAAAAACATACGGGAAAACTGATGGACAGCACCTATTATGCATCTAACTTAAAATACATGTTGATATTTCCCATGGAAGTAGAATCAAAAAATTTTATTGCAGAAGTCCATGCAATGATGGACCTTGTTTTGACATTATCAAGTATTTCATGGTGATATTTTATATTTCCTTTTTTTTAATCTTATACCATAACATAAATAATAACAATGAAAATAAGTAAGAAAACGTTGAAAAAATTTGTACTTGAAAAGAAAAATATCACTTTGGAATTTTGGTTAAAAATTGTGATAAAATCTGTATGATTTGGAGGAACACACCTTTTTTCTAAAATCAGTATTTTCTAAAAGGGAAAGACATCAAAACAGGAAATATTCAGCCCAAATAAAAAGAGCAAAGTCATTCAGAAACATTTTAGAAACCATCTAAATCCTACATAAAGTATTTCAGTAGGAATCAAAGTAAGTTTGCATAGCCTCTGTGCATCATCTCTTTCAATTCATGTTTAAATTCCTACATGAGAGAAATCCCCCATAAATGAAAAATCTCTGGTTAAACATCATCATTATGATAGAGTGCATTGGATTGGATTGGATTGGGATGGGACAGGATAGGATAGAATAGAATAGTTTCAGCTGAAAGGGGTTTACAGCTGTCATCAGCTGCCTGACTCAGTAGTAGTTTCTTTCTCACCCGATGATCCTGGAATGGTTCCTGAACATCAAACAGGGAAACAGTGCTATTTCTCACATTCTGTCACTCTAAGAAAGCTGCATCAATCTATTGTTGTTTTGCCAGACAGGTGAAATGATTACTGTGACAAAAGCAAGCCCAACATGACCTTCTTGCTAACCGTGTGATCCAAATTCTAGCAAAGTTGGAAAGACGCAGAGTTGATGTTAAATGTTAAACTTTTCGTCAGTGGATTCCTTGCAGATTACTCAACACTTCCAAGATAATGGAAAATGCTCAGGTGGCTGGTGCACCTTTTAGTGAGGTCTGGGGAGTCCAGTTGATTACCTGGAGAGCAGCCACAGCTTGTCTCAGTGGTGGGAACACATGGCTTGGACTAAGCCCGCCTTGGGGTGAGCGTCTTGTTCATACTGCACTCGCTCACAGAATTAATGTGGGAATTAGCTCAGTCAGTTCCCATATGAGCAGCATTATGTTATCCAATTTGCATAGTCTCCCCATGCTCTCAACACGATACCAGCCCTGACAGTAGGAGCCTATGTGTTTGGAGCAGAAGGTACAGCGCTCTATCTCCAGTGACAACCATGACGTCTATATGGCAAGGGCAAGCAGAACACTTGACAACCATGAAGTTTGTATAGCCTGTGAATTGTTACAGTGGACATATTTTGGGACATCGGCAGCCTGTGAGAACTCTTTGCATATTTTCCTACTAGACCTGATCAAAAGAGCAGCCACCTTCATTTTGTTTATGAGAACCCTTTAGAAATTTCAGATACTGATCAAGTAATAAATACCCATCTCGCTGATGACCATAACAAGGACTCTGCCATGCTTACACTAGACTCCTGTGAAAAAGGCGTGGGTTCCCCTTCAATCTATTCAGCTATGCAATGTCCTCAAACAGTGAAAGGGAAACCATAAAACTGAATGTGATGCACATCATCCCAAGAAATTCATGCCCTGTGAGTCCCTTGGCAAAATTCTCCCAGCTTCAGAAATGCTCTACTTTGCAAAAGAGCCTGAAGCAATTTAACATCGGATCTGCTTGGTTCTTCCTGGAACAATGTCAGATCTCTTGAGATGAGAACTTCCCATGACACACTCCAATTAGAGTCGGTGTCATTAAATAGGCCTCTTGTAAAGACCATCCAACAGTCTTCCTGAGAACCTGTTCTTAGCTGCCTACAGAAAACTACAATAGATAACTACAAAACTCAGTTTAGAAATTTCTGGTGTTGCAAATTTATTTTCTACTGTTTAGAGATAAGGAGTTTCAACCAGTTATCAGTGTGATAACTAAATAAATTATAACCAAGGACTATGGTAACAGGTCAGCAGAGAACAGACATGGCAAAAATACTGTGTTTTCAGCTAAGAAGAATAGCTAAAAAACCAGATTTTTTATCTTGTTTGCATGACTGATTTACAAAAGTAAGAGTTGCAAGATAAACAGGAATTACTTGAAGAAAAGGTAACTGTAGAGATTGAAAATTTCTGTGATCTCAAAGAAGGACTTTTACAGTCAAGTGTAGCAATTACTGACAGCCTTCTGTGGCAGCAGACTGAATTTCAAACAATGTTTTAGCCATCTATTTCAGGTCTATGATCTCAAATGCTTAAATACTGCTGTAGAACACTTTGCAGCACTAGTAAAGGCATCTACTAGTGAAGAGACAAATATAGTTATTCACTGTTTGGCCTATCACAAGCACCATTCAAAAGCTTCCCATAAATGTTATCATTTAGATGAAGTAATTGTATTTTTTTTTTGATTCAAGATTACCCACTATATAACATAATAACACATACTATTTTAAAATTGCCTTGTAGGCTAAAATGCTAGAGTGAGATACTCTCACCCTGACTGTGAAAAACACAGCTTGATGCACTCCTGCCATTTTCAGAAATCAGGCCACCAGGTCAGCCAACTATGGTTTACAGAGATTTAGCTGCTAGTCCCTAATTTTAAAAAACTTGATATAAATATTTTAAACACATATTCCATGAGCTATTACACTGAGTTCTCAGATGTTCTGCAAGGATTCATAAAGCAGCACTTTCCAAGTTACCTCTCCTTGTTACAATAAATTATGTTGTCCATTCCTCTGTTTGATTGGCAGCCTTTAAATCTTTCTTCCCCATTGAGTTGGGCCATGTGAAGCAACTGCAAAGAAGATCTTGTTTTCAATTTTTCAGGGTCAGATTGTCTTTCAGTAACACGGATGTCATTCATGACACAATGAATGAGAGTCATACCCAGGCCACCAAAAGAAGGGATGTTAACTCTGAAAATAAAAAGAAAACATCAAAGGTAATAGTAAAAAACTCTGTTTAAGTCAAAAACAGGCAGGAAGGCAGGCAGGCAGAAGCAGGGACTTATGCAGAAAGATAGCATCAGGCACAAATCCCAATATGTTCTCTGTGTGACCAGTTTACCAGTGCTGCTATTTACAACACAATAATTCATAGCAAGACTAAAAACCCCCACAGCTATAAATATTCACCACAAACATAGAACATGCTCTACATACTCCAAATAAATTAATCTACCTGCTTGAGAACTATTTTCTGCAGTAACTGTAAGAGTATAAAGAAAGAAATAAAACATCCTTACTAGAAGCAAGACAAAACATAAGTATTAAAACTTGGAGTTCTTCTTTTCCTCTTAAACCAGTTTTGATTATGTGATGGGACTACAGTTTGTTTTCACCTAGGTTGGTGCTCAGATGAGCAAAGCTAAATATTTCCTTCTCTGAAGTAAGAGCCCTGAAACCATATTTTTCACCCAAGCATATTCATTGCAGTCAGAGATGAGATTTTAACATTATTTTATTTGAGGTTGTACTTTTCTGTGTCTTTTCCAGCTCTTTCTCTATTACCATTATAATTTCCTGAGTTTTAAGTGTCAATTATCATGATCAAAAGTTTGGAGAGAGAGGTTTAAGTCATGGCCACTCCGCCTTCCCATCTGGGTGAGCTACATATATGCAAAGAGCCATTAAAAAAGAGAGGGAGAGGGAAAAGGAGGATGGAAGGCTTCACCACACTAAATGAAAAGCAAACAATATCAGCATCCTAAGGAGATGTACCACTCTGCTGGGAAAAACCAAGACAAAAGAATTATCTGACACAACAGTTCAAAGCATATTGCACCTGTCAAAACGTCTGTCATCTTCTATAGAAATGCACCATTCTAAAAGAAAAAAGGGAAACTCTAGCAAAGTCACTCAGAAACAACAGACCACTTTGTCTCCTTCCTTCCAGCCAACTCCTCCATCTGAAAGCCATTTAACTCAATGCTAAAGATTGCCTGGAAGGACCAGACAATAGGAAGGTCTCTTTCATTGTCAAGGACAGTTACACTTTGAAGATGATGCTCAAAAGGGGTTAAAATGGGTCAACAAGCAATTGTTTGGTCTATCCAAGGAAATGTGAACAGAACATTGTTAAAGTCACCCACACAAAAAAAATCTAAAAGAGCACATCTTTCGGCTGGGCAAGTATGGGGGGGCACACACAAAATGCTGATGTAATGTCATAGTGAAATGGAGATAAAAAACTCCTACCAGTACAAATGGTAAAACTGAATTTCAGTAGATAGGTCAGTTCTTAGCAACATGCATCCAAAGCACAGTAAAAGCGAGAGACATACAAATTTACTAACAAAGGGAAAAACGACAGCAACTCTGACAGAATTAGATGTCATTTTTCCATAACTTCATTTGTCTGCTTCCAATTTTCACAAAATGCCCTTGGGAATCACTGTGAGTTGTACGGCTAGATGCAAATGGGTACATCTTAGGTACTGAAATGGACTTACTCATTTGTATATAACAGCTGTTTTAAAGGAAAAAAAGTGGAAAATAGTTTTGCTTTCGTGCAGATTATCTAAATCAATACTTGTACAGCCTACTGAAACCTCTTTGAGTGTGCACGTTCTCTTCATGCTTACACGAATCACAGAAGTTGCCATTTTATAAAAGCTTCTAGACTTAATTTACACAAATCTAATTCCTAAGGTAAATCTTCCATGAAATAGAGGATTCATCTAAAGCCATTTATTTATCCAAATCCAATCCTTATTTTTATTATTAAAAGTCTAGTTTCTCTTCTAGTCAAATTCTGGCTTGTTTTTGACTCTTAAATGCAGCATTGTATAGGAATATAAGCACCAAGTCTGAAAAAGCACCAGTTCAGCAGCACTAGCCATGAAGTGTATTCATTTGCATCTGCATTTGTAGCAAAGGGACATTCCATTATAAGCAGCTTCACACAGGAAAAATGTCTAAAAGTTCAGTTCTGTTGAAGGTAGCGGCAAAACTTCCAACAATTCCACAGCAGGCAAGGAGTCAGTTCTGTTTTCACAAGCTTGTACCTCTGAAGTAGGTCAGTGATCACAGAATCAGAGAATAGCATGAGTCCCAAGGGACCCACAAGGATCATGGAGTCTGGCTCCTGGCCCTGTACAGAAGCATGCCCAAGAATTCACACCATGTGCCTGGAAGTGTTGTCCAAGTGCTCCTTGAACTCTGTCAGGCTTGTTGCTGTGCCCACATCTCTGGAGAACCCGTTCCACTGTCCAGCCACCCTCTGGGTGAAGAACCTTTTCCTAATATCCAAACCTCCCCTGGCACAGCTTCACGGAGTCCCCTCAGGTCCTGCCACTGGTCACCAGAGACAAGAGATCAGAGCCTGCCTCTCCTCTTCCCCTCATGAGGAAGCAGAAGATTGCAATGAGGTCTCCCCTCAGCCTCCTCTTCACCAGACTGAACAGACCAAGGGACCTCAGCTGCTCTTCATCTGGTTTCCCCTCTAGACACTTCACCATCTCCATGGCCCCACTTTGGACACCCTCTAAGAGCTTTAGATCTCCATTATATGGTGGCACTCAAAACTGCCCCCAGGACACAAGGTGAGGCCACCCCAGTGCAGAGCAGAGTGGGACAATCCCCTCCCTCAATCAGCTGGGGATGCTGTGCCTGATGCACCCCAGGACCATTTCTTCAAGACTGAGAAATAATGGACATAACACTATTTACCATTATTATCCCTCCCATTAAAAAAGCAACTTCAATCACCTATAACTTCTATAATGTTTTTTCCCTTGTAGAGCCAGATATTCCTAAAATGCTAATCAAAGGTCAATGTTTTCAAGAGTTTGCAAAGTCATTTTTTGGTATAAAATATATTTCAGCTGTCTTTTTGACAAAGAATTTCATCTCAAGTAACGCTGGAAACTTGTCTTATAACAAGACCTGATCAGTTTTTAGAGATATGGTGAAATCCCTTTTTTACCTGCTTGTTTTCTTTACTTCACATCCATATACTGGCTTCCAACAGAAAAAAATTAAATATTCAAAAATATTGATGTCTTAGAGTTCAAGCAGCACCACACATGTCTATGAATGTAAAGTGACTTGAAAGCCTTGTAGACTTATCCTTGGTACTTCACACCCTTTGTCTCTGAATTCCAAATTTGTTTTTTCAGAAGCCTTTTATAGCCTTATGGAAGTGATTACTCAGTACTAAAATTAAGGGGAGTCACAGAAGTGCTATCAGGGCCTCTTTCAAAATTAACTATTTTCAAGATTTTTACACTTGCTGCAAACCTGTCTCAAACTAAACCACTCAAAACAGTGATGAAAATGATCATTACACAATCAGTTGCACCTGCTGTGCAATTTAGATTTATATGGCTAAATCAGCTTCACAAGAAGTGCCTGACAGGGGTCAGAGTACAAAACTCCCCCTACCAGCAGTGTGGGACAACTGAGGTTAGAGCGTTATTGTGGTTTTCCTCCTCCTTCCTGCATTTTCTCTCATATTCTTCCACTAACCTCCACAACACAGTGTTCCCCACTCACTGCAATTGCTTCAGGTGACTTCTCCCCCTCTACAGCTCATGAGTCACAGAAGACCATGTCCCAGAGAATAAGAAAATCGTTGTCCCCTTGGTGGGTTTTTATGCTGGGGATGAGAACAGGCTGCTGCACCAGAAGCAAAAGAGAAAGAAAACAATGTTTGAGATCACGAAATGGGGATGCCCCACATGCAGTTGTCCTCTCGGGATATGTGAAACCTCTGTGTGCTCAGGGTCAGTGACAGCTCAGGAGAATGAAATGCTAAACTCTTAACAGAGCTACAGTACACGTGGGAAAATCCTGCCTGCATGATCTAAGACTGAAACTAAACTCATATTCCGTATAAGATTCCAACTATAAATACAGACAAAATTTTTTTCCCTTTTTCTACTTATTATCATGATCATGCACATTTTTCTCACTGTAGAGAAAGAAAAACATCCTGCCTGTATCTATTTCTATTGGAGGAGATTGGCAAATAATACCTGCCGAAATTTTCCAAAATGCTTTATCCTAATGTTGACACCTGGCAAAAGAAAAATCAGCTTTAATATTAGCTTGGCTAAGTGGTGCAAATGAAAAAAAATTGTGATGATGAATGTGGATAGATGTCACTAATAGCACCATAAATTGAATAAACTCAAAATTCGGTATCAAGTACAAAGACTTTTCATGACAGATGTGGGTTTGAGTTTGGTATGCTTTTTTCTAATTAGAATATAATTAGGATTTATATTTCCCTGTAGATAACACAAAAATGCTGGGTCAATTTTTCTGCTGGTGTGCCTCTGTGAAAGGCAGCTGACAAGCAGCAAATTTGTCTTTTTTTCTTGGCTACAATCATGTGTTTATCATGTGTGTCTGTACAGTGTTAAGGCAGACATATCCTCCAATACTGACCATTCTCCTGTATTCATGTATGAACATGTGACCAAGAGCAAGATTTAATCACAGATCATTACCCCTCTTTATAGAAAGACCAATCCTTACATCAGGGGAAGGAGAAAACCATGTGTGACTTGAAAAGCAATTATAATTCATGAATAATGAGTAGCTGTGGATCAGAAGGAACAGTTCACAAAAAACACAGGTGTAAGTTTTCTGAAACAAAGTTTTTGCAGGTAGTAAATATATTCAAAAATCCAAAGTCTTCTAATTAATGACTAAAGACCTAAAGTGCTATGTCTATCTGATAATGCAATTGCAATGAATCATTTAGCCAACTAGAGCATTTCAGATACACTTCTGAAGGTGACAAATAAAAAAAAATTCCCCTTTGGATAGTTTTTTCAGTGTTTTCATAAGATATCAGGGGTTTTCCTCACTAAAAAAGCCTGCTTCATCTGATCTCAGGAGTGTACCTGACTGGCACAATGCAATTCGATTCTGTCACTAGAAGAACAAATACAACTTTGTTCTCCTTTCATGTGTCACCATAAATTTGATTAGATAAATTAATATTTCAGGATTTTTTAGGATTTTTTTGTTTCTGTCTACCAAAGAAAACAAAGAATCACACACAGGATCCTCCTTGTCTTTCCAAATAATTCCCCCCCAAGTCTAGGTCCAAAAGGCAGCAGGGCCAGGTGCACACATCAAAGTCCTGCCAGCCAAGCCCCGGCAGCAGGGCCATGAAAAGCACACAGCCAAGAGCAGATGCAGAACACCAGCCAAGCTCCTGGCTGAGTTTCACGTAGCTCCTGTTCTGCTGCCAGAGAGCTCTGGCCACCTGCCTGGCCAGCTCAGGACAAGCCAGCCCCACACCACTGGAGCCCCAGCAGCTTCAGCAGCACCTCCTCGGGGCTCTGCTGGCGAGCGATGCATTCACACTGAGAGTAAATAAATGTGAACTTAGAAAAGAATACCTGTAACTGAGCAAGGAGGCAGCAGAAGCTTAAGGTACCTTCGGGATTAATGACTGTGCACAGAGACCCACATGTTTGAGTCAGGATAGCCACCTCAAGTACCAATGAAACAGCTTTAGCATGGGCTACCTGCCCAAACACTTACTGGGACCCATTTTACAGCACATTTCTGAAGCTGACTACATTAAAGCAAGCTCATACTCACCCATCCTCTGTGCCTGCAGGTGAATTGTAGTTAAATTTCTTCCTCTTGAGAGCAGAGACCTCAGCAAGTCACAGCTCCTGCTTCTGCATGGGAAAAGCAGAGACACAGCAGATCAACACTCCCACCCAATACAGTGTCACCTGTGAACTAAGGGTACATTTGATCCCCTCACCCAGATTGCTGATAAAGACATTAAACAGAGCTGACCCTAGTTCCTAGTGGGAACACCACTACTCACCAGCCACCAGCTGGATGTAACTCCAGCCACCACCTCTCTCCGGGCCTGGCCATACCAACAGTTTTCTACACATTAAACACTGCACCCATCCGAGCCATGAGCACCCAGTTTCTTCAGGATCATGCAATGGGAAATAGTGTCAATGTGGACTAAAGTCCAGGCCAATAACATGCACAGCTTTTCCCTATCCACTAAGCAGGTCACCTGCCATAGAAGGAGATGAGGTTGGTGAAGCAAGACCTGCCTTTCACAAACCCATGCTGGCTGGCCCGACCCTCTGGTTGTCCTGTACGTGCTGTTTAATGACACTCAAAATTATGCGCTCCAGGACATTCCCTGGCACTGAGCTCAGGCTGACAGGCGTGTAGTTCCCCAGGTTTCCTTCCAGCTTTTCTTGTAGATTGGCATCACATCAGATAATCTCCAATCATCTGCGACCTCCCCAGTTAGTCAGGACTGCTGGCAAATGATGGAAAGTGACTTGGCAATCTCTTCTCTGAGTAATACTCTAGGGTGGCGTCCATCTGGCCCTATAGGACTGTGTCTGTCTAAGTGGTTTAGCAGGTCGCTGACCATTTCTCCTTCCTAGAATCATAGACTATGCTGAATTGGAAGGGAGCCACAATCATTGAGTCCAACTCCTGGCCCTACACAGGGCGCCCCAAGAGCAACATCATGTCTCAGAGTGTTGTCCAAACACTCCTTGAACTCTGTCAGGCTGGTGCTGTGACCACTGCCCAGGGGAGCCTGTTCCAGTGCCCAAACACCCTCTGGGTAAAGAAACTTCCTGATATCCAAACTAAACCTCCCCTGATGAAACTTCAGGCTGTTTCCTTGAGTCCTGTCACTGATCACAAGAGTGAAGAAATTGGTACCTGCCCCTCCTCTTCCCCTCACAAGGAAGTTGTAGGCCTCAATGAGGCCTCCCCTCAGTCTCCTCTTCTCCAGGCTGAACAGACCAAGTGTCTTCAGCCACTCCTCGTACAGCCTCCCCTCCAGACCCTTCACTGTCCTCACGGCCCTCCTTTGGACACTCTCTAATGCTTAATGTCTTTTTTAAATTGTGGTGCCCAAAACCGCACACAACGCTCAAGGCAGGGCCACACCAGTGCGAGCAGAGCAGGACGATCACCTCCTTTGACCGATTGGTGATGGATTATGAGGGTTTCATTCTGCTCCCTGTCTCTGTCTTTTAGTTCAGGGGGCTTGGTATCTAGAGAACAGCTCATCTTACTACTAAAGACTGAGGCAAAGAAAGCACTAAGTACCTCCAGTTTCCCCATCCTTCACTGTATCTTCTTCCTCACCTACTTGTCTTCCAGCATGTGGGGACAGACTGCTCCTATACCTTTAAGTTCTCCTTCTTGGAGAATGTCCATTCTTCCTGGACTCCTTTGCCCTTCAGGACTGCCTCCCAATGGACTCTGCCAAAGATGCTCCTAAACAGGCCACAGTCTGCCCTGTGGAAGTCCAAGATACCTATGCTGTTAATGTCAGCTGTAAAGAAATGAACTCAGATCTAAGTACACTGAAATGCCACTGGGAGTATTAGAAGCTTGATTTATCAAGCCCCAAGTGAGTTTCATTCTCTACTATGATTGTAGTAGTAAACTTTGGTTTAGACCCTCCATGCAGCACCACAAAGAAGCAGTTCCGACAGTAGATCTAACATTTATTCCTAACATAGTGAAAAAACAACCTAAAATGTCTCTTTTATCTCTAAGCTGAAATGAGATAACTAAATAAAACCCCACAGTAGAAAGAGTTTTTTTAATACAGATAGTACCCAACAGCTTTGGTGCCACAGAGAAAATGAATGCAGAGAAATGTGGGGTTTGACATTTTTCCCCAGAGCCCAATTAAAATAAGCAAAGTAAAATGCACAGAAATAAAATATGTCTAGCAAATATGTTTCTCCTAGCTTGATTTGCTACACACTACTGCACCACTGAAATGGGAATATTAGCAACAAATTATACTTCATATTAAGGATAGATGAAACGTATTGTTAATATGTGCTATGTAAGGCATAATGAATCACAGACAGTCTCCAATTAGAGTTTTTTCCAGAATAAATAGTCATTATGGTCTAGATTAATAGATATTACAGCCAGAGGGGACTACTGTGATCATCTTTGACCATTGTTATCATTGCTTTTCAGTGCATAAATCAATTGTTAAAACCTTACTTTAGACATAATTTAATTATGAGTTATGCAACAAAACACAAAGGAGCTTCACTGAAATAGTCTATAATTAAGTTCAATGAATTGCTTGCCTCCCCTTCATTCCATCATTATTAAGATTTGTTCTTCCTGTAGTTCATGAAATTTAGTAGCATTTACAGCACTGAAGTTCCAAGTGGTACAGTTATTCAAGAAAAAGCAACATTTATGTAAGGAATTAGGAATGCCTGCTCAGGAAAGAAGGGTTCACATGTTAAAATAAATTTTAAAAAAAAGGCAAAGCGGCACGCGATATACCAGATTCCTATTGTGAGGCACAAATTCTTCACAACACTGGGAGACATTGCAGAACAAAAATACTATTAGAACTGTTTCAAAGGGAACATTTTTGGCTAGGATAGAGACTTTTGACATTATTTATTAGGTTCAAAAATGCTTAACAAAGGCCTAACAATAGTCCTGTGGAAACCACTACATCTGAGGCACTTTCTGTTGTTATGTGCAGGCATTGATTTGAAGATGGCCAGCATTAGTAGAACAATTCCCTCACAGCAGTCAATGCAAGTGAGCATTCATACACACACAAGCAAAAGCCTGTGAACAAACCATATGGAAACAAGAAAAAAAGTAAACATTTATTAACCTCTTTGTGGGGAGATGGGTGGAAGAACAGGCAAGCAGCGAAGGAGACGGTCATGCCAAATTTCCGCTAAAGAAGGTGTTTGCCCTGAGCATTTTTTTTTTTGTGGAATATGAAAAAGGCTGGAGAATGTCTTCAGTGCCATGGAAACTGGGTCTTCTGGGGCTGCCAGCAGTGCCACCACCCTTGGCCACCCAGACACACAGACTGTATGATGCTCAGGTTGGCGGGTTTGGATGTTGCTCCTGCCCCCTTCCTCACCTGTGGCTGCGAGGACACTGGCAGTCATGGAAAAGGCTAAGCAAATTTATGGGAAAATAAACATAACTGAGGATTTAGCTCAGCAACTATGACATACAGACACACACAAAGAAACAAAGACTTATTATTCTCACTGCAGGGATACAGAAATACATAAAAGCTGTGCAACTGCTGCGCTCGGAAGGTTTGTGAGTGGTGGAGGCTGATGAAATGGTGCCTGTAGACCACCTGACACAAGGAAGACCATCTTCCTACCATAGTTGAGCCAGAAAGTCACCTCCATCCTCACCTGAAGGTGGATACACTGAGACAGTGACCAAAACCTCATTTGATTTGTAAGATCACCGGTACCTGAACATCTTATGCCACTGAAAAGCCAGAATAATGTCTCACAATTAAACTTGAGGGTTACAGCTCAGTTCCTCTTCTTTTGCATTAACCTCAATATAAGCTTCCTTATGATAGAAATTTTCATTTTCTAGTGTAATCAGTATTTAAATTGATGTTGGAGGAAAGGGAGAGGAGCTCCATGCTTTGGAAAATGCACTCTAAAGATAGGTCTTTCATTTGCATTTAAAATGTGATGAATCTGGTTACTGGTTTCTGAAATATGCCACAGAATATTAGCTGATATAAAGAAATCTCAAACAGGCTTGGTTTGGTGCTGCTGAAGATGAGATTGAAAAAGCAAATGAGTCCATTCAAGGAAGGAGGAGGGACCTAACACAGAACCAGTATGTCCCTGGCCCAGCAGATGCTCTCTCACAGCTGATTAACCTGGACAATGCCCTGCAACAGCCCCCGGAGCAGCTCACCTCTGCTCTCACCAAGCCACAGCCTCCTGAATCTTTGCTGTTGCACCAAATGCAGCAGCATTTTCATCCAGTGGCTGTGTTGGCCCACAGGGTATAAGGAAATTTGGGTCCTTCTTTGTCCTCCACATGGTAGGGAACCCCATCCCCCGGATTGGGGTGTCTTGGAAATGCCACGATACCACAAGCCATTTGCCATCTCCTCTAAAACAGACTGAAATAGATGGAGACAAAAACCCCAAACATTATACAGCAGAGCAACAACCACCAAGCTAAAGTTAGTAACCCACCACTTATCTTTCCTTTTACATGAAAACACTGCCTTTCCTGGATTTACAAAGATCCTGAACTTCTAAATGCCAAGGGGTGACAGGAGGCAGAAATGCTGCCTGCTTCAATCCAGCAGCTCAGAATGTTTAAGATTAGCCCATATATCCACACAGCTATCCTTACTTAATAATCAGGTTGTACGCAGAAACCCTGAAGACCCAGACAGAATCATAGATTACATATGTTCTTCATTTAATTTGTCTTCTCCTCATTTAGACCATTTGCTGCCAACAGTTTAACTCCCCACCCAGTCTGTCACTTTTTCTATTTGCTTTTAATTTTGGATGAGTTCAGTGTTTCAAGCCTGATCAAAACAGGGGGTTTGTGTGGCTTACTTCAACTCATTTCTGAAAATGTGAAGATTTCTAGCAGTGAACACTCCTGTCTCCTGTGCACTAGACCTTGACAAGCAATGGCTGAATATTTTCCCACCCCACCTCAAGCCTGACTGGGAGGGACACATGCTTTTGTATGGACAGTTTATTATGTTAAACATACATACATTATATTACTAGGGGGGTAGGCTACGAACAGGGCTTTAACAAAAGGGCATAGCAAACATGCAATTTATATTAATCACTGTGTGCACTTAGAACTGCAGAAAAGTTCCTGAGTGCATTCAACAGTTCCATATTTTCTGGGCATATCTCACTGCATTGCCTTCAAATACAATGAAGAATGTGCTTAAGGATTCCCATTCCTTTAGTAAGTCATCTCTTAATTAGGAAAGTATCGCCTCTGAAGGCAGTTCGAACACATGCTTTTAAGCCTGACTTCATTTAAAGTCAAGGCCAAGATTAGATTTAAAATATCTTTTTTTTTGAATGATAGCTTATTTGAGCAGACCACCTGAACATATTAGTGTGATTATGTTACAATGCATGTAAGAATAGTAATTTGTATTGAATTACAATATTGTAATTATAGAATCATAAAATATCCAGAGTTGGAAGGAACTCACAAGGATCATTGAAGTCCACCTCCTGGCACAGGACAACCCCAGGAATCACTCCATGCTGGATGTGATAAATATGCTATTACATTATATTAAAATACAATAAAATATACTACTATATATTACATTAAAATATGTATAAAATAATAATTTGTATTAAATTTGTTTAAATAATTGGAATTAAACTATTAAAATGCTGTTTTGGTGATTTTAATTATAACAAGAGGCAATATACTATGTTTCTTTTAGCTTAAGGAAAATTTTAAAGTTTTTAACATTTTCATAAATTGTTTATTGCTTGTACAAATTAGTTTCTAGCCTTACTGAAGATAATGATAACTTTAAAAAATAATTTTAAAAGAGATGTTATTTATTTTAGGTACTCTAGGTGGCTTTGGCCTCATGGTATATGTAAAGAAAATTGAAACCAGTAAACATTTATTATAAAAACAATAATCTAAATGTAGAGATACCAGAATTTAGAAATCAGTAGGATGGTGGATCCAAAGAATCAGACTTTTGGTCAGAGATTGAAGCCCTCAGCTTATGTGCAATTCAAGAGGAATTCATGGTTAAGAGCATTTCCCAAGAGCTTCCACAAGATCATAGTAGAAGCTTTAAGGAAAAAACCAGTAATAACAGATCTTAAACGGAACTTCTTATCCACACATCTCTTGAGAGGAACATATACAAATGATTTGACATTAAAATTACGCCATTAGCTGCTCCATCACTCATTGATTTCAGTCAGGTTTTAAAATACTGTTCTGGTGATGTCAAACCAAAAAGAAAATGAAATGCCATAGCCCAAGACATGCACAAACAGCAAAATGGAAACACTCAGGATGTTTTGAAGCATATTACGGGTTAGGAGAAGGCCAGGAGCTCTCTTAAGTCTGTTATTTGAGGATTGCTGTGGAAATGTATGTTCAAACCCCAGTTGTGCCAGCAAGCACCTGGGAAGTGGTCAGCAAAACAAATGTGACAGCCCTATTCTTGTCCCAAAATGAAGCAGTATGTAAAGAGTGAAAATAACCATCTATGCTTGATTAATTAGGTTTGTAAGTATTCTTCAAGAACTAAACAATATTTCTAAAGATTTCAATAGTTCAAAGATTGCCCTATGGCCGCCTGGCCAATACATCTTCCAGCACACACAGTTTACAAGCATTTTTCTTCCCAATATGTTGTCTTCGTTTGGTGTGACATTGTTTGAGCACAGGTCTGTTTGGGTCAGCGTGGTTTTCTTCGCATCACAGCAGTGGTGCTGAGGACAGCACTCAGACCATACATCTTCCATGTCATTTCAGTCAAAGGCACATGATGCTTCCCGGTGCCCAATCAGGAAGGGTCCGGCGCTGGAACAGGGGGGCATATTGGCAAACTCAGCTTTCTTAATGACAGCCATTGTTGCAGACAAACAAAAGCACGGTTCTGAATATTAGCGTGCAGCCATGTGTTAAGGTCATCTGTGTGGCACATCCATCATCTCCCAAAACAGGGGCCAAAATGCTTTAAAAAAATCTGTCCAAACATGGTATTTTCAGAATATGCCTCAAAGCTGGCAACCGATACAAGTGCAGTGACCACTTTGAACAGTCCTTCTCCTCCTCAGCAATTCTGCATAGGGGCAGTGGAGAAAGAACACAAGATAACAGATATAGTCTTCCTAACTGCTAGTAGGGGGGCTACTTTAATTAGGCTACTCAATTAACAAAATTAATCTAATAATCTGTAATAATTAGGCTGAACAGCAGTTCTTCCTATAAGTTAGAGCTCCACAATAGCTCTCGTATTAACTACTAATGGGTAGCAGCAACTCTCTGGTTTTGAGGCTCACTGTTACACTGCTCACCTGTGAAAGCATCTGAAAAATTGAAATTAAAAGGATATAATGCAGCAGGCTAAAATCTTTGACTGATCCTTCAGTAGTCATGAAAATAATGCCAGTGAGGTTACACCAATTAAATGTCAGTCATATTACTTACAGCAGCAACTGCTTCTCAGTATATGACGTTCACAGTCTGACCCTTAGATGGAAGGGACAAAGCTGTTGCAATCATTTTTAGAGGTCTCTTTAGCAAAATTAATAGATGACAGGAAAAATCCATCATCGGTGTTCATTCATTTAGTTAAATTATATAGTTGGCTCCTTTGTTCACTGAACAAATACTGACTTCCCAATCATTTTCTGCCCCACTAAACAGTTAGAAGCCAGAAATACTATTTATTGGTCACTTTGGTTTTAATAGCTGCTCAATGTAGAAAAGAATTGTACCAACACATATTCAAAAGGAAAATCTGAATATCAAATTTCTGTAAAATTTCTCTTGTGGTTTTCTTTTTTTGTTTGGTTTTTTTGTTTGTTTGTTTGGTTTTTTATTTGGGAAGATTATTTATTTAACAGTGGAACAATGAAGAGGACTAACACTGGAATACTCACAAGCATTTTGTGTGAGCAAGGCTGAACCTGACTGATGCACTGAGCCCCTCCAGCAAGGAGGCTGCAGCAGTCAGGCTGCTGGAGGCTTCCCCAGTAGTGCTGGTGTGGCAGCAGGTAAGTGCCTACCACTCTGTGACAAAGACCCTGGATGCATGGCTCAGCTCCCTGAGTCCAGAAATGCTTCTCAGAGACTTTTCTTATGGCTCCCTGTTCCCAAAATCTTTCTCCTAAAAGCCAGTAGCAGATAGGTTGCTCGTGGTCATTACTGTTCTTACCTCCCTGGGTTCCTGCCAGGAACAAAGGACGGGTTTGGTCACTACCTTCTCAATCCACCCCTGGTGACAACTCATCCCACACTCCATGGCTGCAAGCAGAGGTCAGTAGTCCCTGCCACCCCAAACAAGGCTCCCACCTACATTTCAGGTGGACACCCACCTGCCAGTCAAATAACACAACCATAGAGAGGCTTTCACTCAGGTCACATTAATAAAAACCCAGATGCAAACCCAAGCATCCCATGCAACAAGTATTTCCAATATTATTAGAATGATTGGGTCAGCTTCTCCATTGACTGCAAAACAGCACTTGTTCAAAGACTGAAGGAGCAGCCAAATAGATGAGTGTGCATGGAAAACAAATCTAGGCATAAGTTACTTCGTTGTTTGAGCCACAGAACTGACTGCATGTTAAAAGCTGTAATTGCCTTTGGCAGTGGGTCCTTTAGTGAGTGCCTGACTTTGTGTAACGTTCTCAGAACAAAAATTGGATAACTACACAGAAGAGCCACTACATCCACGCATCCCAGCTGTCAACATATATCTCCTAATTTTTTGAGAAAAATCAATTTCTCCCTCCAAAAAAAGTCGAATATTTTGAGAAAAACAAAAGCATATAAAGTTTTCATTAGTAGGATAGGGAAGAAGTGTTTGCTTCTTCAAAATCATGATTTACTTTAGGCTTCTGGTTTGTTTTGGGTTTTTTTCCCCTACAGTATAGTCCACAAAGATTTCCCTAGGAGATGGTAAGTGCCAGAAACAACTCTTGGATTATGGAAAATTTTCATCTGCACTAAGCGATCAGAGAAAACTCAGTTCCTGTCTTGCATCTACAGCCATATCACACAGTTATACCAATAAGCTCAGAATTTATTAATACTTATGAAATCTACATGCTTGTGGCTGTCCATACATCTAAAGTCTGAGTGTTGTAAGTGTGCATGAGAACTAATCTACGTGGAGGAAAGAAAAAAAAAGATGTTTATTGGATGAACCATAATGGACCAAAACTGAGTTTTTTTATATGCAAAATTATGCAGACCACAAATACTTAGATTCTCATTTTGCTGGGCAATATGGGTACCACTATCATTTAGGCCATTAGGAAATTTAATACACCCCTGCTTTTGCCACTGCTATCAACTTAAGTAATTTTTTCAGTCCCAGCGTCCAACATGTTTAGCAAGTTTATCTACACAATAAATAAAATCAACTTACTGTAAGCACTATTTAATTGGTGGATATATATAGATCTACACTCCTGCTACTTATAAAAGCATCTGAAATTTTTTCTGACATCCCTTCCTCATATCATACAGAAATCTGCTCCCCAGTCTTTCTGCTCGTGTTTTTATCAACTTTCAACAACACTGAAGCACATGATCACAAAGAGTCATACAGCATAAGCTGGTCTCATATCCATGGCTAACTCATCACACAGTCTTTGCAAAATGCTCCATATGTTACTGTAAATGCAATGGTATTGCACACTCCCTGGCAAACAGAAGAAAACCACAAGACCTGTTTATCATTGATCTTCTTTAGGTACACTTGACAGGTGATACAAAAAGCTGAGGCTGACACAGACATCAAACGAAATATGTGTAAAGGTGACCAGTTCAAATAACAAGCCAGTGATTTGGTGGCATTAGGGGGAGCATAGGTTTAGGAGACCACAGAAGTATTGACAGCACAGTAATGGGATTAACCATATTCGAGTAGAAGAAACATCTCTACTGTGCTTCAGCTAATCTGAAGCAGCCTGCTCTGAGCTCTGACTGCCAGACTCTGCTACCTGCAATTCAAAAGTCTTGCAGGGCTCCAAGTTAAACTACCTTCAAGTGCAGCAGCAAACCCATGAAACAGTCTCATGCAGGGAGGATACATGCAATGGGGTACACTGCCTGAGGGGATTGCAGAGACCCCACGTCTGCAGGCCTCCACCAGCCCCCGAGACAGATTAGTCGGGACTAATATACAAGCATATAAATGATATATAATGTTAGATATTAAATATATAATTGCATATTATATGTATATGATATGTCCATATATCATATACACAACCATGGCTTCACTGGGAGCTCCCAGACACCCTGAGGTCTCTTCTGACCATCTGAAATGCAGTGGTTAGTGTTAGTTTTGTGACAAATTCTCTTCTGAGAAAACTGATAACTAACAGCAGGAAGGTTTGCTCTCCAACACCAATCCAATGAAAACAAAATTCAGCTTGAATTGCTTTCTGAGAGTTGGATACAAGTTTTGCCCAAGATTCCCAAAGAAAGGGGCTGGAAAGTCCTTGCTTAATCTCCCATTTAAACCATCTGCTTGAACATAACTGCTAGAGAAAAAAAATTTACAGTGTAAATAGAATAGAGGGAAATACAGAAATAATAATTTTCTTTTTTTCTCTTTTCATTGTTTATGACCCTGAAACTGCTAATGTGTGACAGGAGAATGGCAGCAGAGTATTTCCCAAACTATATTGAGTTCATGGCCCACTTCCGCATGTTGGAGATGGTAGCAAAGCCAAAACATCCAATAAACATTTGTGGTGATTTAGCAAACAAGGCTGACAAAGCTGAAACAAGGCTAATTCAAAAATTATTTAATATATTTTGTCAGAAAAAAATTCCTATGTTCTGAGTAAGGATTTCTTATCACTCTCCATGTGAATGGACTTAGAAAAAAATATATGCAGCAAGATTTTAAGTACATAACCTAACACTTATTGGCACATATAATCACCACACATCCCTCATTAATCTCCCATTTAAGCCAATTTGGTTCACATAATCTACATAAGATGCATATTAAACAAGGATGAGAACACCACAGTTCAGCTGTTCTTAAAGTGAGACGCATTTTACCCTAGCAACAGAATAAACAGTACATCCTATCCAAATGTGTGAGTCCATCAGCTCAGCAAAGGACTGTGCCATGATTTAGGAGAACTGGGTGAAGAAGACAAGTCTGGGCTCCAGGACTTAGCCAGAAATGGCTGCATTGCTCTGTAACCATAATATTTGACATTTTATAGAGACTTTTTTCCTTGCTAACCAAAAACTAAACCCTGTATTTCGATATCTGGATGTTTGGAATTTAGTTCAATTAAGAAAAATTCAAAACTTTTGCCTAGAACTCGACCTCATTCATAAACCAAAATATCATGCTCATGTGTCATCATCTGAACACTTTGATAATGTTCTTGTGAAAGAAAGTTTAAACCCAAAACTGTACTGTGAACAGCAGAAGTATCAAAACACAGAAACAAACTTATTTTCACACAAGGAAATGTTGTACAACCCACCCCCATTCTCTAGTTCATCTAAGAACCTGAACAATCAACAGCAGATTTTGATTTGAGGAATATTTCTGCCAAATTCCAATCTTCTGAGCACTTCAAGCAAAACAGTCAAAATATTAAATCCTACCTTTCCTGCAACGTGTGGTATTCCAGCTGATTACAAAGAAAAAATGTATCATTTGAAAACTCATTAGCTATTAACACAGAGATGAACTAATTTATGTCTTTTGCAACTGGAACTTAATCTAGGACACAGGCTGTTTACCTCATTTATTCCAAACCATTTTTGAGATTTTAAAATCTAAAGATTGTCTTGCATGCTTAATATATTTCAAAAGCAGATGAGGAACAGATTACAATTTACCAAATGCACCGTAAAAAAAGAATATAACTTACTTTTAATAAAATACCCAGAAAAGAGCCTAAGAACAGACAAAGAGATGAGTAGCTGTGCATGGGGAAATCACTTCAAAATCATCTTTTGGATAAGAAGCACTTTATGAAGAAATTGATTTGTAATGTTTCTCCATCATTGTCTTAGGACAACATCTGGTGTTCTAAGAAAGGACTCCTCTTACACTCAGGTTCCTTGCCTTTGCTCTTTGTGATACAATGTTGTTAATATATACCTTTTAAAAAAATTATTTTGTTATTCTTGTATATCTTTATGTCTGGAAAATGGCACGGCAGTGTATATGCACGTCTATTGCATGTTTAAGTGTAATTGTGTATACAGACACATTTTTATGCCACCTTCTCCTCTCTCCAATTCTGCAAAATGCCTTTAACACTTCACCTGAGGCCTTAGGAATTCTGCTGAATTTTTCTAATAATCATCTATCCACTTATGGATTTTTCTCATGGAAAAAAGAGACTGTTGGCCATTGTGCCTGGCAGGTATTCAAGGTTATAAATTCCAATTATTAGAATTCTTTTCAAATCTCTACCCAAAATCTGAGGGACATTTTCCAGCCAGGTGAGCAGAGAACTCTGCAGCCTCAGATGGGCAGCAGGTGGAGCACACATGGAGGAACACCTGAAGAGACACTGGGGGTTTGGGCATTACAAACATTACTCCAAAGGCTAAAGAAAAGCAGTGATCTGAAAATTCAGCCCTCTGTCTAGCAGCCTTACACTGGAAGTGCACTGAGATGTAGATTTTCTGCAGCCTCTGCTGGATAATGGTCCTAATCTTCTGCTGGACTAACTTCTTGCTAAAACCAGAAGTATTCCTTGTCTGTAACACAGATAGGGATATCACCAAGGAGAAGTGGGATATGCACTGGCCAAGCAAAGAGCAGCCATCATGAACCAAGGAGATCACAAGAGCTCAGAAATGCAGGTAATGCATGACAGGACCAAGGGGAATGCAGCATATCCTCATATTGTGCTTGCTCACACCACTGCAGGGGGAAAAAGCTGATTAGGAGGTTCATCACATAAAACACACTGGCTTACTCCTTTCTCCAGAAGAAATAGTCACTGGTGGAAGCATGATGGACTAGTGAACTTCCTCCTCACAAAGGAGCTAGAGCCAATAAAATGTGCTCCCCTGCTCACCTGTGGGAGAGTATCATGGCCTAATGAAAACTAGTTCTATTTACCGCCTCACCTGCAGAAATTAGCAACAGGATAATTCAAGATAAAAACACATTCTTTTCTTTTTGGTCAGTCTCTCCTGTGTGTACTTGCACAACTGCATCAAACATCAGAGGCTCTCTGTGAGCAGCACTGCAAGAGATGCAGATCCCACCTCTGGAATCGACAGGCCTGGTTTTGGTAAGTAAGAATGTAAAATGGGGGTTGATGGGAGGACCCTGGAAGCCACATGGTTGGTGTTCACTTGACAGCCTGCCCAGCAATGCCAAGGTCACAAGTTTGCCATATGGGCTGTTCACTTCAGGGTTGGACTTGATGATCCTTGTGAGTCTCTTCCAACTCAGAATATTCTGTGATTCTGTGTCACCATGTCAAAAGACAAAAAAAAAAAAGACTGTGTTGCTTGTGAACAGACAAGAGGGTAATGCCACAACAACAAGGCAATGGGCCTTTCTGCTTAGAAAGAGAAAATTCAAACCCTGTGAATTATAAAATAGTGCTTGAAGTTTGCTTTGTAAGATATCTTAATTCCTTTCTGCTTTTATTTTTGGAGAGAGGAGGAAGAGGGTGGAGAGTTGGGGGTGAGGAGGTCCTGTGTATGTAAAATATGATCATAATGAATGCTTACATAACAATAATCCTGAATCAAGAGCTCACATACCACATTTCACTTGAGAAACTTTGTGTGCTGCTCCTGACAAGATGGACCCAAATCCCAAATGACTGTGAATGGCTCACCTGCAAGCTCTCCTCATGCAGTCTTTCACTTCACTTTTGCTTTCCCATTCTCTGTGTTCTGCAACCAGTATTACCAGCATCCCTCAGGGAAGGCAGTGCAGCTTCAGAAGGGATGTGGCAACACCTTCACTCCTTGTCAACTCTTCTTCCAAACTGCTGTGAAAGAAGACATGAGAAAATTCTCAACTGACACAATTTGCTGTAATCAATTAAAATTTAATTTTCAGATAGTTCAAACCCACCTGATTTAATTTTGAATGACAACAAAGCTCAACAAATCTCTGCGTGGAAACTTGCAGTGCCTTCCCCATTCAGGCACTGTCTGGATGATATGAAATCCAGAAAGCACACAAGTTGCAAAGGCAGCATGCTCAAATTAATCTTACCCTCCCATACTAGGCTCCTCTGGAAAAAAACACTAACTCATTTCAGGTTTGAGTATTCTGAATCTAAAACAGCTCTTATCTAAACTTGCCTATGTGAGATTTACAAATGAGAAGAGAACAAATAAGGAGTAATTTAAATTTTAATTTAAAACCCCTCCATTTTCTTATCCCTTATCAAACTGCCAGCATTTTTCCTGCTAACAATGAGCTGAGTGTCATGGGCACAGCACAGCCCCCTACCACAAACCAAGTAATCTCTTTCATCTAAAACCCTGATCCCTTTAATAAACAAAATACGAAAAGGCAGTCAAAATTACGCTCTGGCTTTATGAAAGAAACAGGGAAATCCTTAGAGCACAATCCCCTACTTGTTATTTTCACAGCCCATGTGACCCAAAGTCATTCTGAAGGATAAAAAGACAGAGGCTGCCACCAGATCTCTGCCATGATTTTTCCACAGTTCCCAGCCTTAGCCCATCTGTTATGCAGCGGCCACATGAATGGCATGTGTCAAGAGAGTCATCACTGTGCAAACTGTCCAAAGAAATCAACCAGCCAACTTCCTTTTGCTTCCATGGCTTCAGCAATTGTTGCTGAGCCGGCCACCATATGGTGAATAATTAGTTTTTCGACCCCACTCTAGAAAAATGTTCGCTCCATTGCCAGGCATTAGCAATATGTGTGCTAATGAACAGCACATGATGAATGCCTATATATTAACAAAAGTTGAGATTTTCTGGCAGAAAGCTGCACTCACTGCAAAAATCCCAGTTACTCTTAAGGAACCAAGAGATGGATGGCAGCAAGTCCTGGCTGAAAGGTGCAATTCATCCAAATTTCTCCATTTCTCAAACACTAAAGGAACTTTGCAATAAACCATCCCACTCCTCTCATCTTACCGCTCCCTTTCTTAAAATGATCAATTCCAGCCACGTAAAGGATTGGCAACGCAAAGCTCTCAAACAGAGGTCCTCTGTTCTCGGGCAATTGAGGTGCATTGTGTAAATACCCGGGACGCAGGTTCCTCCACACTTCTTTTTTGTCTGAGCGTTTGATGCATATGAATTTATACTGAGTACCTGCAGTGTGCAAGCTCCTTGAGGAGTCACTCCCAGACCTCTGAGCAAACACTCACCTCCAAGGACCAAGGCTGGTAAATACACCTGATGGTTCCATCAAATGGACTTAAAAGCTCAGCTAAGACCTCTAAGTACACTTTGCTCCATGAAGTGATTTTTTTCCTAGCGCTCTAATTAAAAAGAGATCTTCCGTACATTCTTGTGTAGGATATATCCCCATATTGTGCAGGCATCATAAACTAATGATCACATTCAGGAAAGCTGGTGGTTCTGACCCTTGCTTATCGTTAGGAGAGTTCCGAATGCAGCCCAGAGACATTTTTAAATAAAAACAACTATTTACAAACAGACTTGTTAGGATACAGCCACTTGTCTTGGGAAAAACTGCAACTCTGGCATATACACTGTGTATGTAGAGACATTTTAACATGCATCACAATTAAAACACCTTAGACGAAAGCCATTCTTCAGAACACAGGGAACAGTACAGGTTCCAAGACACCTCAGTTTCCTTCATGTAGATTCAATGGTGAAAGGCACAGAGCCAGGTGTAGAGTGCAATCCCTGATCAGATCCTGTTGCTGTCACTGGCAAACTTTGGGCAAGTCATTCATGCTTTCTGCACCACACAGCCCAGCAGCACCATTGCATCAATGGCACCCAGCTCTCTCCCCAAAGCATCTTTTTGGCCATATGAATAACTCAGAAGAAAGCAGAAGTCAGTGGGACCACAAAGGGCAGCTGTACACATGTGTGACCTCGCTTCCCAGATCTGACTAGTGGGCAGGTTTTGAAATCTGTTATTTTATCATGTGTTAAGCCTGTCCATTAGTCAGGCAGGTTTTCCCAAGACTAATTTTGGACACAGCTGACACTATGCACAGTACTGATGGCTTTTGGTTTTCTTACATTTTTATTAACAGAACTTGGTCACAGATTTAACTCCATTTGGTGCAGTCTCAAGCACTAAGTGTCCCCTTTAACTTGTGTGAGAGTATCAAAACAAGAAATTATCATCTGACAGCCAAATGTTCCACTAAATCTTGCTAACTGTAAGTACAGGCAAGAGTTCACCCTGTTTAGGTCAAATAGTGATATTGCCTATTGAAAAGTAAAATTTACTACCTGCAGGAGTCTAAAATTTACAGGAGAAAAGGACCACAGATTTATAAAGTTAATCTAAATGATGCCACAAGCTCCTTGGTAGCACTTCCCTATGGCAAACACTCACTTTTTTAGACATGACCACCTTCTTTCAGTGGATCTGAGTCATTTGGACATTCTGGGGACAGTAATTTAATTTTGATTAATGAGTAGCAATGACATACAAAGAACACAGAGTAGAATTATCTCTACACAACAAGAGCTGGAGTGCCAGGACTCTGGTATGGAGCTCTGGTCCAGTAGCAAGGCCAAGCTTGAGACTGAGTTAGATCAAACTCCAGGATACAGTTTCATGACTCTCAAGCTTGCAGGCAAAGCTGGTTTAAGACATTCCTGTCCTCTGTGCTTATCTATGCTATTGCCTTCAAACTGCTTCTACCACAACTTCCCCTGTGCCTCACAACATAGAAGAGTTGTGTCCAAAAAAAAGTAACTTAAAAAAAGTAACTTAAAACCGCCCAAAATGCCTTGGAACTCCACCCCAATCAGTAATTAGCTGGGGGACTATTCGTACTGTGAAAATTCCCAGCATTCAAAATAAAAGTTGGTTGTACCAATAGATGGACCAATAGACATTCATAATAACAATGTTTGGCCAAACCACTAGGCAATTATTGAATTCTTTACATTAATAGGATTTACATTAGTAGGATTTTTACATACACAAAATAAATTAAGAAACCAGATAAACAATTGTGTTTCAGATCTCAGAACTTCTGTATTTTATTAAAATGGAATTCTGATTCTTTGTAATCAAAGTGATACCATTGGTACCCACGACATTACCTAATTCCCTGTAAAATCATTTGCCTGGTAAACAAATATCCATTTTAAAACACATATCATTTAAAGACAGTAAACCTTCAAAGAGTTTATGACCCACCAGCTTAGATTTTGGTTGAGATAGTATTTCCAATCAAATTCTTCCCTGGTTCAGGCAGAAGAATGCTTCTTAGAGTGATAAGATTTCAAATAACACAACAGAAGTTTTCAGCCCCTTAAACTTTTCAAAGAGAGACATCCATCACTTTGTGGATGTAACATTTGCTGGCTGTGACTGGTCACAGTGGGTGTCCCTAAAGAGCTGGTACGTTTATCTCTTCATTTTACAACACAACCAAGTTTCCAGCACAAGTAAAACTACTCTCTGCCCACTGTCATCAAAATGTTTCTAAAAATCCAACCACCTAAAGCATCCAACCAGGAGATGAGCTACAGCAGCTAAAAAAGCTAGTCCTATTTTGCTGAACAAAACCCATTCTTTTCTGTATTACTCGCAAAATTTCAATCCATCCCCAAAGAATGAATATCTATATAATTCTTCTATCACCCAGGATAATCTCAAGGCAGACTAGGTGCCTTCACTCCTGTGTGCAGAGAGGGCTCTCCACGGCTGACCAGGGACTGTAGGAAACTACAGAGACTCAGAGAAGGCCACAGAATAAAAAAACTGAAATGATTGTCACAGTTTCTCTTTGAGAGGAGGTAACAACAGATACGATTAAAGTGCATAAACAACAGATGGCCTAAAAATCAGGAGATTTTATGAGGGTTTGTTCAACACCTACAGGAACAAGGAGACAGTCAGTTGCAAAGTTCCTCCAGTCACTAGAGTGCAAATACGGTGATATTTTTCTAAATACTAGCCATGGAGGACACTTCAGTTGTCACAAACAGCTTGGGATCGTATCATCTTGCACGTCTACAGTAATAAGAGAGAGAAAAGTCAGTCATTGCAATGATAACCAGAGTCTTGAGAAGGTGGTTTTGGTAATATCTGTGGTACTCCACTATGCCTTAGAGGGTTTGAGTACCAGGTAAAAATAACGTTTTGCACAGGTGGAACCACAGATCAGTTTTTCTCCTGCAGGATTTCTACTTCTATTGATGATAGGTGATACAGGACAAACACATCTTGAATCTTAACAGCCAAGAAACTCTACGGCAGTGATATCTGAAAAAGAGAACTCTTATTTGCTACCTAATTAAATTCAAAACCAGTGTGTCACACCATGAACCCAGAAACTTTCAGGCTATTTTATTGTCAATGTTCAGGTAGAACTAGAATTTAAATAATGGGTACCTGGGAAATCTATGAAATGTGATTCTTGTGAAAAGAATAGAAGGAGGAAGAATTAAGTACCTTTATTATCTTTACAGAAAAAGATTAAATCTGACTTTTAAGAAGAATAGCATACACCCAGAACAAAACAAAAAACTGTGAGAGTGTTCATAATGATGTAAAAGGTAAAAAAATTCTCAGAATAATTGTAGAACACACAAGACCACAAAATCATTGTGCAAACTAAAGAGTTTAACTTTTAAAAAAAGTCAGAGAGATGGAATTAAGATATTGCATTGAAAATCTGTGGAATACCTTTTTCAGCTAGGCTTTGTAAAAAGGCCCTTCCATTTCAAAAAGAATATCTTTAAAAGTCATTATGTAGTTAAATGATCTTAAAAGACTGCATAGAGGCAGCCAAGGAAAATTCCTGACACGCATTTTAATGGCACTGGTGCAGTGGCATTTATAGAAATGCTCAAGATAAGCAGTAAGAATGTATACCATTATTTTTGTTAGTTGTGGTTTATTTAACTATCTTTAGGACTGTTCTAGTGGTTAAAGAATGCATCTTGCTAAAAGATAGAGATTTTCTTAAGTATTTGCCTTTAAAATAGAGAAATATTTGCCTAAACAAAGGCCTTTAAAGCAAAAAGGCTAATACCCTTCCGCCGATGAATCCAAATTTTGCCAAAGAGGGCTATGCTGGCAACCTGCCAGGAGCTTTAAGGCTGAAGCTAATTTGCATGAAATGGAGGAAATTGCAGCTGCCCTGAGAATTAATATGGAGACACAGACAGCCCCAATTGAGACAGAACATTGCACAACGGGATTTGTGAATACAAACATGCCACACTTCCTTATTTAAGATGAAAGTAGCTATAGGCAACAGAATAAGTCTCCGTGAAAGCTACTTAGATACCTTTACCCCCACCTTTCAGGCCAAATGACCTCATTTCAAACCCAGGTGGGGGCTGTCACTAGACCACAAATGGAAATGAAAGTTGATTCCAGAAGACAACCACTTTCAGAAAAGTGTTTGAGCATAGGATTAAATCCCATTCAAATACTCTCCTGGAAAAGAATACAACTCAACATGTCCTTAAAAGCACTCAAAAATTCTTTAATCAGGGCCTGAAAAAGCTCCTCCTAGTCATTACTTGTTGTCACCATCAACACATGGTTGTATGGCTCAGGACCACATGAATCACTGAAGCTGGATACAGGATGCTTACACATCTGCTCTGAACAACTCTTGAAAAATTGCATCAGTTTTTATTAGTTTGATCATACTGACAGGATTTCATGCCCCTCATGTAAAATAACCCCTTCATGTTATTATCAAGATTGCTACGAGATGTCTAAGTGATGTGTTTGTGTAATATCTCAATTTAATAAGTACAATTGTTGTGACTTGCAAGGGAAGAAAGGCACATTGCATTAAGTTTTCATCATACTTCTCATCCTACACAATTGTTGGCTGACCCTCAAAAATATAAAAACCTATGAAAGTACATCACAAGAAGTTAAATACACAATCTGAATTCTCAGCAACCAGACTTGGTATAATCAGCCAGTTCTCTTTATTCTCATTTGGAACTTCCTACATCCCTTCAGGAGGTTGGGTTGGTTCCTTACTCTTGTAACACACATTGTCTCCATACAAAGTCCCAGCAAAATCACACTCTTCCCTTCCTTTCCTGGCTGTAGCATTTAGCTTTTCTAGTGCTCGCTGTTGCACTGAAAGCAATCACTGCTCCAGCAAAAGGGGCCATTTGCAGTATGGTCAATTGCACACTTTTGCCATGTCTTACAGAGGCTGTGAGGCTGCTTCTTTATTAAAGGAACACTCCCCTTACCTGTGGCTTAGACTGAGGCTCTTCACTCCCTTTATCTTCTTCACTTTTTTCCATATCCCAATCTGCAATAGCTTTAATCCACCCCAACCAGATACCCAAATCTTGTTGGACCTTGCAATAGTCATTGCTACTTTTCTGCAATTTCAGAACCCATCCAAAGACGAAGGACAAGACAGCCATGCAGGGTCACTAGGCAGAGCCCTGTACTCCTGCTTCTAAGGTAGATATCTAAAGCAGAGAGCTGGGATCACCTGAAAAGGTGTTTATCATTCTCTCCTGTATATAAAAAGAGTTTGGACAAGTAGATTAGTTCAGATTAGTTGCCTGACTTCTAGGTAGCTAAAATCCAGGGAGAGAAAATAACACAGAGAAATTAATGGAACAAGACAGAGCAACTCCTGATTTCCACTATCTTGTTTTTTTATGGGCCTCCTCATGGAACAGGCACAAACTCACACTGGTGTCCTGCAGCAGTTCCATATCTCTCTACACACAGGCAGCTACTTTTTTTTCCTCCCCTTGCTGGACTGGTGTTTCTGGCCTGTTTTCTGCAGAGCAGAGCTTGGGCCAGGGCTGCTGCTGGGTACATGGGGGCTCTCCCCCTGCTGGCCCACCAGGTGCCCTATGCTCTGGAGCAGCTCTCTCCATCACAAAACACTGCACAGATCCTACAGAGACAGAGTGAAAAGCACATATTATGTTATCCTTTCATTTACAAGTAAGCAGGATAGCCAGAGCAAACTTTGATTGCAGTAATTTTGTACAAAATCTGCAGACTGTTCAGCATACAGGCACTAAAAATGCACAAATAACCCACATACTTACCATCCTGGACCAGCAGACAAAAGCCTTGTAGCACACAAAAACCCCCCAGATCTAAAATTCAGAAGGTAGTACTTCTGGAAATAATTTGGGAGCCTGTGAAGCCAGCTTAAACTGTCCTTTTAATTTTAGGAGATGAGAACTGACCTAAAGCTGATTTACATTGTTTCTTCTGTGCTTGAGCACATTAACTTTTAATTTCAGGCAACAACAACAAAGAAAAACACTGCAAGAATGGACTGGGGCAATGATTTTGCTATTGGCCCTTTCAGCTACAGTGACACATCAAACTAGTATTAAAATAAAATTGAAGAAAAATTATATCACCACTCCCCTGCCAGCTCACCCAGAAATTGATACACTAGAATAAAACCTTTATGTCTTTTGTAAACTAGTAAACACTCAACAGTTGTGAAAGATGTCCTAGTCAGATGATGAAATATGGATTTAGAACCTAACACAAGGCAGTCAGTTAAGAAAATAACTTTATTTAGACCCCATGTCTTTAAAGAACCCCTATTTCAACAAAACATTAAACCTTGGGTTTATGAGACTTTGCCTGATGAGAGGCAAAATGCCTACTCCATTCCTGGTGGGCAATGTGATGGCAGTATCAAGAGAAACACTTCTAAATGTATCTGTACAGGACCACAGGAGGTCAGAATTCATCTATTCCATCCGCTGCTCCAAGGCAGGATCAGCTTTATGTGTCCTAGCCCTGATTTCTACCAAAGCTATTCTGAGAAATTATGAGCACTTAAAGCATATATCCTTGCCATTAAAAAAAGAAAAATCCAAACTAAATTCTGAGGCTGTAGTTTAAAAGTACTATGTCTTGCCCTAACAGTCATGGACAGGAAGAAAAACACTACTCCCTTCTTCTTTGCAACAACCTTTCACGTTCTTAAAGACTATTCCCCGATTTGCCAAGAGCCTTATCATCTTTTCTGCTCCAAAATAGGCACCACATCTCTCCTGCGATCTGCAACCCAAGTGAACAAAACACTCCAGTGACCAGGGCTAAGGAGCACAGTCTCTGCACAGCGTTTCCCGGGACATGCCACACTTACCAAGTCATCATCACCACCACTGCAAACTGTAGCTGCTCATCAGGCTGGATATCTGTGTAGTCAGTTTTGCACAAAGTCCCTTCTAGAGTAACCCGGGCTATAATTCTCTGGTTGCTTAGGAGAGTGTTGCCACATCAGCTGCTCTCGAACGCTCAACTCTTCTCATCTAGCAACAGAAAGGAATATACATGTTTCATTTATGACACAAACACCTGGGGGAGGGAATTGGGTTTTTTTTCACTTTGGTGGATAAGAAATGCCTTTGAACAAAGAAACATTCCTGCAGTACCCAGCAGTCATGGCTCCCACTCTAAACAATACAACTCTACAGTTGTTGCTCATGTTGGCAGTAGCAATCTATATCCATTGGTAGTAGCAATCTGTATTCAGATATCGTATGTGATTCCCTTGCAACACATCACATATGTCAGTAGCCTTACCATTTTATCAGGGACATTGCTTCTCCTTTCACCACAGGACTTTGGTCAGCACCTAAAAGATGAAAGGAAAGATGTAAAAGGCTTTATAGTGGATACTTATGTGACACCAGTCTGTAGGGGACTGTGTTTCTACATTCATCATTAATGAATGGCACTTACCACAGAGGGAAAGATCTTATGCCCTATGTGTTTAAAATTCTGTTTATTGAGCAATTCTACCCATGTCACTACCTTTTTTGCTTTTAGAATTTCTATAGGAAATGATACTGCACAACCCTGGAACCACTCATTACCGATAGATAATAGTCTCAAACAATATTTTAACATTATTGGCTACAAAATATGACAGCAGAAGAAGGTGCTCAGCGCAATTCAATTTGCAGAATAAAGTGCCACAATTTCTGCAATCCATGGTAGAAAAATGATTATGTAGCATGAATCAATTGTACAACACGATTCATGGGAGAATTTCTAAAACTCAAAGAATAAAGCAGGCTATGAAAAAGGGAATCCTAGGCAAATCAGATATACTATGAAAGTAAAGGAGGAGCTCACTGCAGGATGTCCTGCTGCTTGAAATTGGCCTTATCAGCCTGAAAGAGATTCATTTTCAGAGCAGCATTTGAAAAGAAAAAGTCAGACCACTGGTGGTTTAATGCTACAGTCAATCAAGTTCCCATCTCTGGCAGAGGGAAGGAGGGTTGGTTTTAGCAGAAGGAAACAGTGGGACAGAGAGAAAAAGAGTCTGAACACCTGTGTCATGTGAAGTTCAGGGGATGCTGTAGGACAGAAACCAGTGGGGCTGGAGTCTGGAGCATTCTGTAGGTGGTGGGTGCAATATGAGAGTCACCCAGCACTGCAGCAATGGGTGTGTAAACGGGAGGCTGCAGCACATGTTGGGACAAAGGCGTGGGTAGGAAGGTGGGAAAAGAAGGAATTTAGGAAGCCTGACAAACAATGAAGAATAGTGAGAGAAAGATGTTTCCCTGGTCCTGTGAAAAAAAGCCCATCTGCAAGAGGATACAGAAACTCACTGTTTGAAAAAAGCATTCTGCTGGACTGATTTGCTATGGCACCTACATTCTTTAGAACAGATCTTCCAGAAGGCCTAGGATAGAGGATATCAGTTCATATGCACGCTAAATTTCTGTAAGAGACCATGACACTGTAATTTGTTAGGTTCAATGTAACCCAGGTGTCCTGGAAGGCAGAATGGCTGTGAGACTGAGCTAACAGACAAAGGCCAGAATCTCTAATTACGGTGGATAACAATAAACACAGGCATGTATGTAGATAAAATATGGATTTGCAAGTCATGAGCAGAATATTTTTGAAAGCCTTCAAAATATTTTTTCTTAAGACCCTTTTTTTTATTACTGTATACCGAACCCTATGACTGATAAACACACAAAAAATCTCCAAGAATATTCTACTCACAAATATTAAGTTATTTTGCATCTTTGAAATTGACTCCATTAGGGTCACCTAGGGACCATAGTATGTCCTCTTTTCAAGGGTTAAAGCTACAATTTTAGCTCTGCTAAACCCTGAAATTTCAGACCTTTAACCTATCTATAACACAAGATTGATTACTACTCATCCTATGTTCTGCACTGATGAAAAGAAGTGGGGGCCTACAGCAGAGGAGGGGGTCAGCCTTCATCTACAAGGCAGAAAAGAATGCTTTTTGGAAAGCAAAGTTCGTAAAAAAATACAGAGAACTGGAAGCAGCATACAGAGAGGGAGTTTAATAGTCAAGTGCTGGATGCTGGCATCTTATCACACAGATTCCCAAAGGCTAACATTAGCATGTATTTTCAAAAGTGAGTATATATTAATGAAAAGTGTGAGTCTGTACATCCTGAGTCACTTCTGTGCATGAGAGCTGCTAGAATCATGTGTTTCTCTGAAGCTGCCCCTGCCCACCAGCTCTACTCTCCAGTCAGTGACTGAAATGATACACAAAAGTGTTTGCTGCACAAAAGCAGATAGAGAGCATTCCACATGTGATCCCTGTCGTGCTCTGCAGAACTAAACAGAAACACAACGAAAGAAAAAACACTGGATTTAAACTGAGTGTATTTTAGGCAGATAGGGACACTAGGGCAGGGTTTAGTATGCAGACAAATCTGCAGTATATGATCCATGGGGAAAAATTCAAGAAGCATATCTTATAGACAGAGAGGTTTATAGAATTCCCAGTGCCTATGGTACTCTTATAAACACGCCGTCTTTTGTTCCTGCAGGGCTCCAAAGAATAATAAAAGAAAACACAAAGCAGAAGAGGCACCACTGAGTGAGTGCAACAGTGTTTTATTAATCCATGTGATTAATCCAGCATGCTGAGGAAGATTCTTTACAGAATCAAAACGTTCATGTTTTTTGATCCACATGGATTAAGGGAACACTGTGGCATTTGCTCAGTGGTGCTGCCTTCGCTTTGTGTTTTGGTTTTATTCTTTGGAGTCCAGCAGCAACAAAAGAGGGAGCATTTATATGAGTACAGCAGCATGGAGACTTGGATAACCTCCCCTCCCTTCCTGAAGGATGCTGCATGAATGTTTCTGAGGGCTATGTCTCTTGTTTGTGTCTACAGCCTACCCTTCAGAAACCAAACCACTACCAAATAATAGAAGGCTGTTTCTGCAAATCCTGAATGACAGTCGTGCTGCTGAGAGAGCTTTCTATAAATCAGACACATACCTGTGTAAAGTAACCAGACAATAATTAGAAACACTGGCTACATTCAAAATTTATGTTGGAGGGGAGGAAAAAAACCACAATTCAGCTGACTTCTTTTTGGCAAGGCAAAGGATTCAGGCATCATACATGGGACCTGACAAAATGCTTAACTCTATGCTTAGGGCTAAAGCCAGACCCAGACTTAACTGCTTCACATTTAACTTTTTTTGTGCTCAAAAGCTTTGCTGTAGAGAGCCTGAATTTCCACTTGTTTGAACTGAGAGCGACCTGCAACAGCAAGTTTGCTTGTAACTAAATCAGGTGTAAGGGACAACCCTTCAGCCTGACAAAAAAATTAGCATCTGATTTCCAGTGAGCCATCCCAGTCACATTTAGAGGACCACTTATTTGCTAAGCACCTAGGCAAAAGCATGAAAGAGTTTATAAACTCCATCCAGTATTGTAGCAGCTCACTTTCTATGGTGGTGTCTGAATTCTCCATTGCCATGCTCCAAAGCCATCAGCAGTCTCTACACCTATTTCTGAATTTTACCTTCGGGCTTTTTTGTACACTCATCTTTTGCTTGTGGATTACTTCTTTCCTACCTCTTGGATCTGGCTTCTCCCTATGACTCCCTAATCTTGCTGGGTTTAATCAAGGTGAAGTTTTTCATGGAAAATTGGCCCACTGTCATCCTTCTTATGCTCAGAACAAAGGAAAAAATTCCACATGCTATCAGATACAAAGGCTAACTTGACCAGACCACGCCAAGAAGAGCAATTCTGTTAATGCAACTCTAAATAATAACATATAAATAATTACGGTCTTTGCAAAATTCAGGTCTCTGGCAAAAGGCAAATCCTGGAGAGAGGCATAAATCCTGCTTGAGATCTAGTCCCTGCTCCCAGGGAGCTCCAGTGTTTCTCAAAGAAATAGTCTCAATCTTTCCCCACTAGCCCAGCAAAGTTTTCCCTGACACTTCTCAGAAGCAGCATGACTGTTTCAGCTGAAACTGTTAAAAAGACAAGACACTAAGACAGACAGTAAATACAAAACAATTAAATCTGAGAAGTTAGAACGTGTCCTTTTTGCCTTCCACCACTGATAACATAAAATTTAAAGAGTAGGATGGCCATACCTTATAATAATGAATAAAGATTACAATTTTCAGCAGCAATATCCAATAATCCATATATCAACAAAACCTTTTCTCTCTTACTCTAGGTATTACAGCTTGTTACCACATTTCACATAGGTTGAAGTTAGTTCATGTAAAAAATTAAAAACCACTCAGAATGCTCCTGGTTGTCTGTTTTCCCAATATTCTTCTTGATGACCATACATCAACTATTTTTCGTATCTGACAGTTTTCTCCTTATGTCAGACATTCAACTTGCAACCTATACATAGAGGCAGTCTGAGAACACTTTAATACATTATGAATTAATGCTAAAGCATCTTGTAACCTAACACTAAAAGCACATTTTCATTTTGCCCTATATATTACTGGAAATTGTATGCATAGGTCACACTTGCTCCGTCACTTTCAAAATGCACTTCAGACCATTCTCACAGCTGCCAGTCTAGAAGACATAAAAATCAAAATTTATCTTAAGGAAACAGCAGACTTGCTAAATAAAGGAAGTCCTCTCCTGTTCTCAGCATGTTTCCAAACACCTCCTGCTAAAGATTTGACTCAGTCCCTAAAATTGAGTTTCTTATTAAGACTTCCCTTATGAATCTCTGCCCTCTCTTGGCAATAATCTGAGATAAACTGTAGCCCTTAGTCAACCAGGAGAAATTTCCAAAGCACTTGGCATTTGGCCTCACACCAATTCTCCTTTGAAGCTGGAGACTATACAGAAAACCTCTTGCTCCCTATTGAGCAAACATTTGACCCTAGACTACTGGGAAGAAACAAACTGGACCTTCTGCTTTTCAGGGTAAGCGAAAAGGTTACACAGCCCCTCCTGCTGAGTCCTAACAACTCAAGGCAATATTCCTAAGTAGGTTCTGCATGCCGAGGTGTCGTCATGGCTCTTTCCAAGACACAGAATACGGTATTCATGGAAATCAGTATGACATGTTTGTGCTGCGCTTCCAGCCCATCTCGGAAAAAAATGGAATTTTGTGTCCGAGTCATACAGAAAGATGGAAAAGATAAACCACAATGAAAGCTTTCTTCGCCTCTGGACTGCACCATGGCAGGAGAAAAAGGCCCAAATTTTTACTTGCAAAAATTATCTAGAAGGTGACTATCTTTAAGAGATCAATAAATACACGGTGTTTTCCAAAAGTGAGAAGGTGGATGTAGAAAAGCAAAAGGTGCTGCTGCTGATGTAGCTGTTGGGAGGGTTGGTTTGGGAGAAATACAGCAGCCTCCTCACTCCTGAGAACTCTTATAATGGAAATTGGACTGCTCTATTTCAATGCTACTGCCATCCACCAAGTGGACTATGAGGAAGATTAAGCCAGATAGTTGAAATAGTTCTTGTTAGCATGAAAAAAAGTACTGGTATCTTCAGGAAAATTATAACCATAATTTTTTAAAAACACAAGGCCTGCAAGAAAACAATGCAATAAGCAATACATGATGCCTTTATGCTGCTAATAACAAGCAAGAAATAGAAATTCATTGCCATAGACTTTTTAGTCATTCATAATTGTTGAAAATTTAAAAATTACCCTAAAGATGGCATGTGGTGTGATTCTACTGTATGTCTACGTCACAAGATGATGCTGCCATATACAATGCAAGAATAATTTTATCACACAAGTATAGTTATAGTAAATAATTTCTCCTTACTTTGAGTCTTACTGGACATTAATCCCTGAAGGATTTTGCATAAAACACATGCTTATGTGGCCTCACATATTTTTCTGAGAAGGGGAAGCTCCCCCAGGTTTGACTCCCCTGTTTAGCTGGATTGCCCTGGAACCTGGTGCTGAGCCCAGGACCACACAACACCCTCAGCAGCACCACAAATCCAGGGCCAGGCAGGAAGGCTTGCCCTCTCTGAGTACTCTATAAAGTGAAACACCAGTGAGATTACACACATCTCTGTGCATATGACACTGTACTTCTACCCTGAACAAACAGCACTGAAGTGGAGGTGTAAGAAGTATTTTCCACAAAATTCTGCCTTTTTAAAATTCCAGGCATAAGAAGAGTTTATAAAGAGAAAGAAGATATATGTAGTTTTGGTACAGTTTGAAACTCAGACAGGTTTTTCCAGTCATCTGCACTTCTTGCTATCTCACATTCATTTTCAAACAAATAACTTCAATTTCTTATTTTAACATGAGCTTTTTAAGTCTAAGCATCAGAAGCTGGGTAAGATAAGGCCCACAGATTTCCAGGAGCTAGACAGAGACCAATTAAATATCACAGCATGTTGACTGCTGGAGAATCTGTTCTGGTTTATGCAGAGGTAATGTTTTATCAAATGCACAGTAACCTGTGCATTTAACTTCGCATGTCAGCCTTCTTGTGTTTGCAGCAGCTCTCACTGAGTCCTTCCCCCAGCATTTTAGGACCTGAGTGAGCATCTGTAACCTTGACCAGTCCCCTGAGTATGTCAGACTTTCCACCTCCCCTCCACATCCCTCCATGTTTCTCAACCTTCTGGCTGTCAAAAGAGATGCCAATGACTAAATTAAATTTTTGCCTACATTATGCATGCCAGCACTACAGTTTACACCTTGGGCATTTAACTCCAATCTCTTGGATAAGCCAGAAAAGCCTGGGAAAATGCAAGGGAGGAGATTTTGGCAGTAACAGGAGGTAAGGCTCATGGAGAGTTTGTGGGAAGAAGTAGCTCAGTGGGAGACATCCCTCCACCAGCCTCCCAACTCAAGCCTTAGTCTTTGAGCCAGGCTCAGGACTTGCACTTGCTGCAGCTTCCAAGCTCCTGGGAGACTGAACACCCACCTTTAGTATCCTCTGCAGGTTGTCATTCTCTGTCCATAACATGTTCAAAAACATTTCCATCACTTATTTGCATACAGATTCCCTCTTCCCCTCTGGATTCCCAAATCCTGGCAAAGATGACAAAAGCAAATGCACTGAAAAGCAGCAAGGGGACCGACTTTGGAACCCTTAAACTCTTCGCCACTCCAGTTCTCCATTAAAGAAGCACTCATCCTTTGTGACACAGTCAAGAGCCTTGCACAGGATCAAGAGTTTTACAAAGTAGAGGTTTATGCTCCTGCATAACTGCAACTCATAAACATTTGAAGTGTGGTGTTGCAAACAGTATCTGCCTAATAAACCGTGGAAGACGAGAGAAGAGCAAAGCTGAACAGTGAAATGAGCAATCATTTCCATTCCATGAGTGCCTTCCCGTTTCACCAAATTGGCCTGCAAACTTCACAGCTTCCCTACAGCCATTTTCAGCATCTGTTTTCCTCATTTATACTCCACCTCTATGGCTTAAAAAAATAAGGATGAAAGGCTCAGTATGAGAAAAGAGAGGATGCGAATTTATCGCAATGGATGAAACTCTCTTCTTATAATGCAGGTGGGGGAGGGAAAAATCAATGTAAAACAAAGATCCGAGTCTTTCCAGCAAATGAAACCTCAAAGAGTAAACCATTATTACTGGGAAACTATTCCTGAGATTTCTTAATTGTCTTATTCAATATGGATGCTTCCTTGAGGAGAAAAGTTTATTTCCCCAAGTAGACAAGTAGTGCATAGACCTGTATTTCTCCTTACAGTGAAATGCAGATTTAATGCCTCCCCCACCAGCCCTCGCTGCGGTCATCACCAGGAGAACTCCGCTCTTGCAAACTGTGAGGAGGCAGTAGTCAGAGGTCTCTGCTGGGGGCTGAGGACTCATTCGGCTGCTGAACAAATGACTGCTTTTATTGTTGTTATTAATCATACTAATGATGTCCAAACAAATACTTTCAAGGATGAGAATGACTGCAAGCACCTCTCAGATCTAACCATTCAGCTGATTTTGGTTTGTGTAATAAATGAACAGACCAGAACTATAGGACATGGAGGGTTAAGTGTGACTCATTGCAGAGAACATGCCCTTTTCAATAACACCCCTCTTCTGGTCAACTAAAAGCAAGGCCTTATATATTATACACAATCCACTTTTTAAACAAGGCAAACTCCCACACCACAAAGATACTAGAACAGTAAATATTGATTTTCTTGGCTGATGGTACACCTCATGCCACACAGGCCACTCAAGCATCTGCTTGTTACCAAAAGCTATTCCCTTTGTAAAGGAAGAAAGAAAAGTGGCATTATGTGCTATCAGCTGTGGATTGCAAATATTTAAAAGAAATAAATTTCTCAGAATGAAAGGTACCTTCTTTTGATTAAAAAAAAAAACCAACTAACTATTTACTTTAGGTTTGTACCCACTCCTAGCACCTGTACTTTTCAATTGTTGGCTTGCCAAGAACACTGTGGTTTTCTTCCTGGCTTTTCCCTTAAATAACTCTTTATTATGCACAAAATATCTATTAAAGATGAACAATATTTTACTAGGAAAAGGAGGTAGCTTGAAAATGCTGCAGAAAACTCCAACTATTCATATAAGTTTATATGTGTTCTGGTACATTAACAAGAGCTACACATATATATGCTGTGAAACAAAAAGCATTCACTAAATAAATAATTTATGTAGTCTTAGTTGTCTGTTTTTTTGGTAGACTTAAAATTACATTTTGCTGAAGTTGCATTTTACTACAACAGTTACAATAAAAGTATATTTGCAATTATATCAGAGTGGAGTTAGAGAGATCAGGTAGCATAAGATAATCTTTCTGGCTTTTTACAGAGAGTAAAACTTATCACTGCAAATTAAAAGACTGTATTTAGTGGTGGAAAAGGAGCTTCCAAACCTCTAAACAAATAAGAAGAGCCAAATACAATGATTTCCCCTGTTACATACAAAAGAAAAAAAAAACCGACGCTTTCATTAAAAGTTCAGAAACAAGGAGCCAGTAAATACAGAGGATTAGGGAAAAAAAGACAAATTAAAGTCTCTAGTGTTTGGAAAGATAGAAACAGGCATTCGCCAAATGCATCTTAGAAGAAAGTCCTACATACAAAGAACAAGGCTAGAGAACAATGTGTCATTACTTGGCCTAAACTATGGTATAGGGCTTCCTATGGGTCTCCTTTTCTGCTTTATTAATTGGATAAAAGAATCATAATTCAATTACTTAATGATTTATTACAAAATACTTTGCCCACACAAGATTTTTCAGCATGTAAACTCCACGCTATTAGACTATCTACTATTACAGGCCCAGCATTTCAGATTTCATTAGTAAATAAAGCCAGGTTTATTTGTAATAAAGTTAAGCCCTTCCAACCACTGACCATGGAAACCAGATTTTGAAATAATTCAGATTTGTGTTTCTGTTCTTTCTAATTAAGGGTAATATCGGGAAGGACAGACAGTGGGTAGCATTGTTCAAGCACCATGGATTTAAGCAAGAAAATCTGATTATCAGCTCATGTCAGAAGCCAAGCGATAATGCAGCTTAGCATTCGTTTGGGCTTTTGCTTTAGCCAAAAGATAATTACTGTTCGTTAAGTCTTACGTAAGTGTATCTAATATCTGTGGTCCTAAAAATTATGAATAGTAAAAGCACACAATAGGCAAAGAAGAGTTATTGTATCTATTATTTACTTGGGCTGTTCCATCATGATAATTTTATTAGCCAGGAAAGTTAAAATTCATGTCAAACTATAATTTCTTAAAGGCCAAAAAGTTAAACATCAACTCTCATGCAAGTGACACCAGAAGTTACATTTTTTTATGAAGACACAAAAGCCATATTAAAATGACCTCAGGCCCGTTGCTGCAGGATCTGTTCTTTGGGCTGTCTGCAGGGTGCCCAAAACTCTCTGCTCACACTAAAGTCAGTCTGGCTTACTTTTAAGGATTGGAGCCCTCTGACAAAATGCTAATATTTTATATATTTATATAAATATAATAGTACTTAATAATATTTAATAAATCAATAATTATTATTGAACTAATATTTATTTAAACTAATATTTAATATAATAAAAGCTTGTGCTTTCCTGGGTTTCACATCACTGACACAATGTGTGAAACAAGCTCTGCATCCTGATAACTTCTCATTGTACCAGGCAGCAGATCTCATCTGAAGGAAGGAGCTGAACTGACACTCTCTCTCAACAGGTTGGAAGGGACTGGGGGGAAGGAAAAGCCCCCCTGACCAGGAAGAGCTGGCACAGTGTGGTGGGCACAGGCACTGCATGAAGCAAGGCACCCTGGAGAGGGAGCTGGGAGTCCCACAGCAGGGGTCTATCTTTGACTGAAACCTCAGGTTATAAAGCAGCAGAGTACATATTTAGATGGCTAAATAAGGAGGCTCAGCTGCCTAAATTACTATATAAGTCAAATTGTCTCAGGCAGACAATCCAGAGCAGGGACCTGACTTAGACACTTGAAATTACAGCAGCTGCTCCCTTAAAACCAGCCTCTGCTGAGCACCACTTGGGCATGAGCCCCTGGGTCCTCAAGGGTGACCTTGTTAGGAAGCAGCACCAAGGACCCCCCTAGCCCACCAGGAAATGACAGGCCAGCTACCAATGTTGAGGTCTGTGGGAATATGCTCTTTGAGACTTCAAATTGCCACTGAAAAATAGAAGAAAATTCAGTAAAAAGCACAGACTGCCAAACTCCAAGCACCAACCACCAGAAGAGCCAGGAGGTAAATCTCCTGGACTAAGTCATTACTGACCACCTGTATTTATGCCCAAACCCCTTCCTTAACTCAAATACAGCCTTTAAAGGAGTTGGTATTTACACAGCCAATGACAACTGCAAATTCTGTGTAGTGCTTTATGGTAGCATAAACACCTGATCAGGCCTGGTGTACACTAGAGGTGAGAAGTGAAGCAACACCATGTGCAGGGCAAAGAAATTCCCTGATGAAAGCATTTGACACCCAGATTAACACAGGAAACTCATTAAAAACTAGGCAAACTGATTGCTGAGCAGAACAACACCTTGCCCCATCTGCCTGCTAAAAGGTAGGAAAGACTAGTCTGCAAGAAAAACAAGAAGGGTCCTGAAACTGGCTCTGCCCAGGGCCTGATTCAGTATATACAGTCACACCTGCTCAGAGTTACAATTCTGATCACAGTAATCATTACCCTTGAAATAATAAATAAATTTTCCTAATTAAAGCAAAGCACAAGCAAGCTCAAAGATTTCTATACCTGCAAAACATGCTGAGAACTCATCTGAACAAGGTGGTCAATCAGAAATGACAGGAAAAAGGCAGCTTATTTGGCCCACAGGCCTCCCTGTTAATGACATGTAAGAGCAATTTGGAGACAAAGTAAATGGAGGAAAAGAAAAACTAGTTTCCTTATAAAAAAATATGCCGTTTTCATTAATATTAGAGTACTGTGCAAGGAAAACAAAGGTATCAAGCAATGAGAAACAGGTGTAGTCATGAAACACCACCTTACGTTTACTTTTTATTTGTACATTTTATGGTTGACAGGGATAATTAGGATGACCTACAATGACTTTTGCCATAGGGCAGGGCACATCTTTTTAACCCGAATAAAGATTATTTTATAAGGTTATATTAGCTTATATTAATTTACACTTGGTAGCTAAATAATAATTAGTACGAGAAGGCAAACTGCAGTGACCAGGGAGACCACTGCTACTGGTAAAGATTAGCTCTTAAGCATGGAGGATTTCAGGCATTTCCTGGAGGTAAACAGGAGTCTTCTCATTCAGGCAGACAGTTCACAGTACTCTTTGGCCCTGAAGATCCTAACTTCACACAGCTCTGAAGAAGTGGCCCTCACCCCATGTTCTCCAGCAAGGATGCTGATGCCTCAGAGGTAATGGACAAGGCTAAGCCCAGCGTGGGACAGGCAGGGTGGGGATCACCCATGTGGCTGCACTGGCCCTCCTCATGGTCCTGGTAACAACATCCTGGAATTAGCACCCCCCAGTGTGTGAACTTCGAAAACCACACTGGGCTTTTCAGTTTTTGTTGCCATTACCATGATACCCAGAAACATTTTATGGTTCTAAAGCCCATCACAAGATATAAATTTCTTCCTATCTAAAACTGTAACACATCTCGTTACTTTCACTATTCTTCATATAATGTTATAGTACCGTTAAAAAGCTCACTGTCATTAATTAAAAAATAGTTGCTCCAAAAATTGATTAAACATCTTTTTTCTTTCTCTTGCAAACACTCATGGCTATATGGTGCCTCATTGTTTTCCCTCGTTGAATAAATGTCTTTAAAAAGCACAAATAAAGAGAATTAAATGCTGTGTCAAACTCCTGGTACCACATGTTTAAACACCTGCTTCCCTTCATCAGTCCTTCATAACATTGTTAAACGATAATTATACATACTAATGAGTAACGAATCAAAATACTGTAATCTATCCTGAAAGGGGTTTTGCTAATAATGCACATAGGCATTAATGGAATATTTAGACTGTTCTTGTTAGAGAAAACATACCTTTCTATACAAAGAAAGAAAAACACTGTGAGCTTACTGCATTTTTCTCTCATCATACAAAACATGGGTTACTATTCCTCCAGGATTTTAAATACAAAAAGAGGGATTTGGGGCTATTCTTATGTTTTGGCTGGAATTATATATTGCAATTTGTTTCACAATTTTTGCTGCAGTAACTGCGGTTACCGGGCTGGGGATACGAGGGTGATGCACTACCCACAGGAGAGGGATGGTGCCATCCTCCCACTCATTGATTCATCTCATGGCCGTGACTGCTCAGTCCAGGGATTCAGCACAAACAACCTAGCTGCTCCAGTAAAAACTGAAATAACTTTTATTTCCTACTCATCGTTTCCTTTTCTAACAGCTTTAAAAACAAAAAAAGTCACAGCAGATTAATTTCTTCATATTTTATCCGAGCTTGACAAGTTTTATAGTTCTAGAGGAAAAAACAGTCCCTTTCAAAATGGTAAATGAGAAATAGGCAAATATTTTACTGCTATTTGCCAATATCCTCTGATTTCAAAGTTTTGGGGTTTTTTCTGCAGTTCTTAATAAAAATAATATGAAAAACAAACTCCAGACAGCTGTGATGAAAACATGTAAACTAACATACTGTAACCTTGCAGGCTGGCTGCCTTTCAGATCATAGCTGAAATAATTCCCTTCAGAGCCCAGCCATGAATGGGAGTGTCTCAGTGCCTTAAATTCACCTGGCAGATGAATTTAAGTTGCTTATACCTGGAGGGAATATCACACTTATTACCACTGCATCTCTTTTTTCCCCACCATCTATCCCCCTCACACCTTATAATATGTAATAGCCTCATACAATTCTAAACTGCAATTTCATCTCATTTTATCTTTAGATGTGTGATTTTCCTGTGAAGTTTTCCACGGACAATAAATAAACCATCACGGAGTTCATCACTCCAGAGTGGCTCCAGCAATGGGTCATTATCTCATTCAGCAGTATGCCTTAATCCGTGCACCTTAAACCAATATAACTGTTTCACACTGCTCACAAAGTAAACTTGGATGCTGGTTTTATGCTGCATTCACACAAATTTAAGATGCTGGATAGGGTGTGCCAATGCACTTACACGTAGTTAGTCCTGTTGGTTATAGCAATCAGCACTGATGGGATTTCCAAAACTTCCACTTTATCTAAAGCCACTAAGCATTTGCTTTAAATGCCACCCTATCTGAGCCTGCTGAAAACCTAGGAAGCAGTTTTAAAATCTGGGTCCATAGGACTTTAAGCAGGCAACCCAACAGGCCTAATTAAGTTTGTTACTTTCAGAGATGCAAATGTGGAGCTACTCCTCAGAAGTCAGCAAAATTACACCAGGTCCCACCTGAAGCCTGGGTACCTTCACCATGGACAAAACTGAACTGTTTGAACAACAAGGTCATACTTTATAACCTTTGTTGTTAGCAAAACAAAATGATAGAAGCAGAATAAATGTTGGGTTTTGTGTACAAACAAAATCAGAAGTCGTGGAAAATTTTTGCGTTTAAATGGATAATCAAAAGAAAGGGATAAATACAGGATAAGCATTGATATGTTAAATATGGATACTAGAAGATCAACATTGACTTCTTCCTCTTATTTTTGGTTCTGCAATACCTATAGCAGTTTGGTTTTAATTTCTTTTTTAATAATATAATCGCTGGTGTATTTTATGTGGAAATGTTTCCCTACTTGCAATACTGATAAAAATCTTATAAAATAATATCAAATTATGTCTACTGTGTTATTATATAAACAATTTCTCATATAGCTTTCTGTGAGTGAAAGCTAAATTGTAAAATTTCTAAAGAAGCCAAATATTATAGACTTCTGATATATTTTCTTCCTCTAACATAACATATTCCAGTTGAAAGTAATATCCTTTACTTAACTGATAAATTATTCAAGGTAAAGACTGGAGATTTTCTGGTTCATGTATATTAGCCCTTTCTTGAGCTTTTTCCGTGACACTGATATTATCTCATAACAAAAGAGAGGCATCACAGAACAGCAACGTATCTTAGTTCTGTTCCTACTGAAATTAATGTGGGTTATAAAAGAAGTAGTCGATATGCCAGAGTATTAATTACTGACAAATATCCAATTGTCCCAGTATAACATTGCTATAAATCTTGATAAAATACCATGCAACTTTACACTTGCAAATAACTGGGGGGTGGGGGGAAATATGTTTTGGTGGTGTTCTCGTTTACTTATTTAATTCCGCTGAATCCCCATATTTCCATTTATATTTCAGCAGCAGAAATTCCAGTGTTCCCATGGAGTTTTCAGAGAAGTGGAAGAATAATAGCAGTGGGAAAGAGCACACAACAAATTCTTACTTCTGTTACTTGCAGTCATCAGGAAAGCACAATTTTAGAAAAAAGTGACCAAAAAAGAAGGTGATAATAGCCTCTATCCTGTGTTGCTATGCATTACAAATTGAGTGTTCATTACTTACTTTGTCCCCATGTATAATGCTAAGAATGATGTAGCAAACCATTGGTCCGTGCTACAGAGCTCTTCCTGCCTAGTAACAGTGGCTAGGAGACGTGGAAATAAATCATATTCTCTAACCATCACAAATGTACAAGCAAATCGTTTCCTATACACAATCCGACAGCAGCTGTACAGTATGTGATAAAGCTGTCCTGAAGCTCTTCAAGTCGGTGTTTGAATCTGCTGGCAACCCTCCTTCTCTCGCTGGCAGACCTCTTGTCTCCACTAGAGGGTATTACCACTATGTCTATACTGCCATAGGCACACCAGCACTGCCTCCACACTTCCCTTTCTAGGCTCAGAATTTGCACCAAACTTAGCCGGTTTTGCCCGTCGTGGACCAGCTGCCTCCCCACAGCTCTGCAGCTGGTCAGAGGGACATTCCCCAGCTGCTGCATTACAGACACGCACCAAGAGCCTGCAAGCTCCTGCTCACCTTGGCCAGCAAGAAACTATTTATTTCTAGGTGCTTTGGAGAGTCAGGACTTCAACTATCAGGGCAACGCTGCAGACCTTTACACACACCGGCTGCTGACCCCAGCAGCACATTGCACACCTCAGGACTGTAAGACCATGGAAATTACTTCTGTGTCTGCTCTGGGAGAGAAGAAAACTTACATGACTTCCTTTAAGAGCCATTTATAACAGAGGAAAACACAACATGAAGCTGACACAAATGCTTGGATTGTTTGTAATGCAGAAGAAAAAAAATATGGTGACAGAAAGGCAAGTAGAGAATCTTCCAAATGTTGGGCAAATAAAAGCATGAGCCCACTGGAATAGTGATTTGTACTCATATAGGCAAATGTTGATTAGGCAATTCCTTAAGCTAAATGTTACCAAACCAACTCCTCTCCCTCCCAGACAGACTGCCATGATTTTTGTAACTACACAGCTTAACAAACACAACCAAGATCTACCATGTAAAACATCGCACAGAACACAAGTGTCAGTTCCTGCCCCAAAAACCTCACCATGAAATTGGACGGCAGAGGCAGGGAGAAAGGCCTGTGCCTGAGGTGAAGGAACACCAAAGCCAAGAGGCCAGGAACAAGTACTATTCCAGCACTGTCACAAGAAATATTAACAGCAGAGTTCACAAAGGTAGAGGAATAGCATCTTATGGGAGGTTTCATCAGCTGTTCCACCAGCTTTACTTCCCAACTGCCTCTGCCCTAAAAACCTCAGGGCTGAAGGAATGCAGAAAATTTCTATAGCTTGTGACTATCATTGAGAAAAGAGGAAGAAAATGGAGTAACTGTAGTCCTAATCCTGCCTCCTTCTTCTACAGTGTTGGGACACTTCATTGGATCATTATCTGAGGCCAGTCTGAGTCTTTTGGGTTACATGCAATATTAAAAAGCTTAGATGCTGTCCTTTAGTGAGATGCATCTTACAGCTGAACAAAAGAAACACATTGGGTCCCACTTTCCAGTTCACACAGACTTGAATAAATGAAAGCCACCCAACAAGTTGGCTTTTATTATTAGCGCCATCATTAATCACATAATTATGGATAGTAAATTGACAATAATTACTTATATTATTTTGGCACCATTACTAAATATTGCTTCTAAGTGGAACAGCCTTAAGCATCTCCAGCCACAGCAAAGTTGCAATACTCATCCTCAGGGTAAAATACAACTTTCAAACCTAGAAACAAGCTGGGTTCATCTACATTAAAGCAAACACTCCTACTTGATGAGAAAAAATGGTTTTTAATGTAACAGTAAACTGGATTTACATCACTTGAAGTCACTTTACATTTCCCTAATTCACTAGATTAAAAAAGACTTTATCTGCAATGAAAACAAGGTCTAGCAGCTCTTCTGATTCACAGTAATTCTCTATTGATACAGGAGAAGGTCTGTAGAAAGAGAGAGGCAGCACTTCTGCACAGGCATAGCTGACATGGCCCCTGAGAGGGAAAGTGTGGAGATAACAGGTCCTGAAGTGGAGGTGAAGTTCAGATCAGAGCAGACTAAGTACCAAAATCTGATTCTTCATATCCTGGTTGAATTTTACTTATTTCCCATTTTTTACTGTGGACCCCATAGGAAGGCTATGCTGGGGAACACATTTGTGTGGGGAACACAGATATTTTACTCCTGCCCGTGCAAGGCCAGCTGCCCACTGACATTTTGTTACCGTGGCAGTGCCCCAAACTGGCACAGCAGCAGCGGCTGCACAAGGCAGCCTGTGTTCAGCATACACCTGGCCTCAATACAAACAGCAATGCACAATATTAAAGGGTGTATCTCTCTGTTTAAAACACTGGTGAATTTAAGAAAGTGCCACAATTGACCATGGCGGATCATTCCCCCGAGGTGCAATTAAGCACTGTTTCATAACACCAAAGCACTGCCAGTTCTCACACAATATGAGTATGTACATATCAAAGGTACAGCATGTTGTGTCCCACAGGCAGACCCAGGCAGGCTAAATCCCTTCCATGCAGAGCAGCACAAGGAAAAAAACATGGACAGAGTGTGTGGCCTGAGTTTGAAGAGTGTGGTGGTCACCACTGAAGGCTTACTCCTTTCACCATTCATTGTAAATAGGAAGGAAATTAGGACAATTAGAACAGTTAAAATGTAAATGAGAGAAATAGCTGAAAACCGTTTTTTTCCCCCAGTTCCTACTTGTTTAAACAAAGCCCTAACAAGCTACAATCAGAGGGGCCTGCAATGGATCCATGGCAACAGAAAGACTTGGCCTATGGCTACCATCTTCCCCAGCACACTGCCATTAATTTACCAGATATACATGTACACATTGCAGGAAAAATCACCAGGCTCAAGCTTCATTCACTGAAAAAGGAGATCATTAGCAAATGAAAGAAAAAATATAACAGGTCAGCAATTTCCTTGATGAACTCATCTATTTATTTTTATTTGAAAGAGAAAGATGAAATTATTCTTGTAATTTTTGGTCTTTGTACCTCTAGTGAAGAGAAAATTGCACCTATAAAGCTGATTTTGATTCTTACACAGCAGATGAATAATAAAATCAATGCTTCAACATCTATGTATTCCTAAAATATTCTTCAGAGAGCATCTGAATAGCACATTAAATGCAGAAGGTGATAGTACTAGAAATACTACTAGAGATTACGCCAAACGAGGTTTTATTTGTTGTTGTTTTGTGTTGCTTTATAATCCTTGTGTGTGGAAAAGGGGTTATTTAATCAGTCAGAAGATCAAGAGCTATCCAACAGCATAAGAACACTTGTTCCAAACCTGATCAGAACATAAATTCCTAAAAACCACATAAGAAATGAAGTACACACAAAAAATAAGCAAAGCCATCTCCCACAGATATGATGGGAATTTTGGATACGCTGTATGCTACTGATGTAGAAATAGTGCTTATTAAATAATGAGATAAAAAGCAGCTAACTTTGTGGGTGGAAAAGGGAGGCTGTGTGCGAGACTATAAGTAGGGCAAGCACAGCAGTAAATGTCTCCAACCCGTGACACTCCATTCACATGGGCTATGTAACAAGGGACAGCCTGCAATATATTTAATAAGCAGTGTGGTTTACTTTTATTCTGCTTTTGCAGGCTCAGCACACCACTTCTAGAAGAGATTTATAAAGCAGCTTTCAAAGATATAACAGATCTAAGGAGGCTCTCAGGTGTCACACCAGAAATTTTAGCTGATGTTTTTAGTCTTACCTCATGTGAGTTTGAAGTATGGCAGGGTGATCTGAGAGACAAAGCATGAGATGGCTCCATTATATATTGGCTGATATTCTTGACCCACTCAAAATAACCAATAATAAATAAATAAATAAAATCAGATACTTGTGACTTAACTCACTGTTATTCTCATAGTGGATTGAAGCCCTGTGTCAGTATTAATTGCTTACCTTTCCTTTTCCAGGCCAAATCCAGGAACCCATCATACATGTGTTCTAAAGCCATGCACAAAACACTTGCCTTGAGGTACCACCATGCTCTTCTATATTGCGTCTTGAAGCCATTCCAAGCTGTCTTTGCCTAATGAGCAATGCCAGCATGTGCCTACATTTTGGCACTTTTATTAAAATTCTATCATGCGAAGTGCTAAGCAGACAGAGAGGGGGCTGATGAAATCTGAGATGCCAGTAGAAATTAATTCTGAAAAATCCCACAGCACATGTTTGACTTTCAGCATATGATATACACCCTTGTGAATCACTCCGACAATCAGCGCCGCTAATTACTCCTGCTAGAGATCAAACAACACATGTAACACACTCAGCTGTGGTGTTGATGTAGGACTCTGATCCTGACTGGGGTTACTACCAAGCTACCAACATTAACTGGAAGCAGATGATGCCCTCTGATGGAGCACTGTCACTTACATACTTTCACTAAGTAATAAATACAATTTACTGTCTTTCATTGCAGAAATTCTCTCATCTTATTTCATGTTGTAATTTGTTTGACAGGAACATTATAAAGATAACTACATTTTAACTGTACTGTGTTTCTTTTTCTCTTTTAAATTATCTGCAGTGTCTGACAAACAGCAGTCTGCACAGTCACTCTGGGGATTCTTTTTCACACTATTTACAATCAGGGCAAATGTATTCTTTTAAGGTTTAGTTACTAATAAGGAGTAATTTATTTTTAAATGTAAAGAGACGTTGTGGTTGGGGTGTCCAGCAGGACCATGTTCATCACCATTAGTGCTCAATCTGTTTGTGAAGTTCCTTAAAGGTCTAATAAGGCAAAACAGGAAGGCTGTTGATGGACATCAATACAAAAATGAGTTCTCAGAAGAGCTATAGCTCCAGCTTTAATGCTTGTAGGATCTCCAGACCTTCATGTTACCATGGCAGAAGCAACAGCAAACAAAGATGAGCCAACGCTTTATAAAACAGAATGTGAAATATAGCCCAGCTATTATGGATATATAACTTAAAATAACCGAATCTTTTTTTGGCAGGCAGTCCTTACAAAGCAAGGCAAGAGATATTATTCAACGTTATTTTTCTCTAAATATCTAGGAGAAGACACTACATATGCATGTACATACACATGTTTACATTTGGATTATCTAGCATAATCAGGATTACTGAACCCTTCTAGGTCAAAACATAATATTTTAAAACATTTCACTATAGCCAACCTCTAGGAATTTCTTCATCTGTCAAAACACAACCACAAGAGGGGTGGGAGATGGCAACCATGCTAATGATTGACGTAGTTATAGAGACCACAAGTGAAAACGCACTGCTCTGGGAGGGCCTAAAGAATGCTGTCAACTATTGTCAGAAAGCAATTTGGTCAGGGTAGGATCTCATATCTGTCCTGGGATAAATTTGAGTAAAATTTGAACCACAGAAAAAGTCAGGATCCAGTTTTATCTTTGATTCAAAGAAGGTCTTTCCCAAAGCATATTTTCTGAAGGTCCCAAGTGACAACCAATATTCAGAGCAGAACTATATTTCCATGCCCAGAACTACAATAAAGCAGATCACTTCCTAGAAAAATTCCACTCAACATCAGCTATCAGAGCAGGGTGTACAGCTGTACAGATGTATTCCTCCAACGCTGCTTTAGAAGTCCCTGGGAGCAGATCATCCTCATGGGGTGAGACAACACACAGCAGCTGAGGATCTGTGGTTTAAACCGTTTAAGACCTGCTCATTCCCACTGATCTTCAACAGCACATGAATATATAGATGCCTGTGAAATAGTATTATCTAGTCAAAGTTTAGGTAGAATAAAACATCACTGCTTTCAATTTGAGTGCTCACCCATCTTCAACCTTAATTGCTTGCAAAACTATGTGGAAACATTAGTTTGCACCCGTACTCTCACAATGAGAAATATGCTTTCTGACTAGAATGACTATATGTCTCAGTATGTGCCACCTACAGGTACTAATCCTGTATAATCACAATCATTAAGGTTGGAAAAGACTTCTAGGATCATCAAGTTAATCTAACCATTCACTTTCTCATGACAATAGAAAGGTATGTAGGAATGATCTTTGTCACCTTGATTAGCATAAAATGATTGAAATAACATGAGTAAGTCTCCTAATCACAAACTGAGGATAAACTAGTAGTTAGAGGTTGACTGTCTTTGTCAAATATCTATAGCACTCCACCTAAAGAAAAAGCATCTGTAATATGGGAATGGTTGGGGGCTACTGCAAAATTTTGACCTCATCATGTTTCAGTTTGACCTCATCATGTTTCAATCACACGGGTATGATTTTGTAGATTAAAAAAGTATTGTAATCAACAAGGAAAAAAAAACATACTAGAAAGTAACAAGTATCTCAGATATTCATTACTAGCCATTAACCTGATTTTCTAATGAATACGACATTAGGCATTAATTAACAATCATTTCTGTTTATGTGGAACAGTGGCTGTATAATGAAGGTTGATAAATGAATAGAAATGAAACGAGGGAATTTTGGACACTTGTAAAGCAATTAACTTGTTTGGCATTAATTACATATTGAAAAGCTAAACCAAGTACATTTGCAAAGCCACTAGGACAGAGGCACAGACCAAGGGTAGATATAAAGACTAGATATAAAAGAAAGCTTTATTTCTTTTAAATAAAGAAATACAGCCAGAAGTATGGTATTAATGACAAACAAAGTCCATTTCTAGCAAAAGAAATCAGATTGCAGCCTGCATGTTAATAAAAAAACCCCATGAAAAGTAAAACAATGAAGCCAATAAAACAACCCCTCACAGTTGACAATGAAGTGCAAACAGGTGGTGTACTAGAGAGTTAATGTTTTTGTTTCTTAAAGAAAGAGCCATACAAGTGCACACACACTTGAATGTATGCTAATAAATGAAACCACCTCGCAAATTAGATGCTAGAAATGAGGGAATATGGAAGCTCATTTTACAGTTACCAGGACACATTCCCTCTAATGAGCTGGTAACCTGATCTTTCCAGGCAGTTTTGACAGCATCATTTCTGCAGTGTGGCCCCAACCCCGAAAACAGATGCTTTCCAGACCCTTTGCCTGCACGGACACCTATTAACTACAAGGGAGGCGACACAGCCTCAGCAAACACTGTCCACACATCTCTTTTGCAGTATCAAAGATCAGGGGCAAAAGGAGGAAAGAGAAGACTGCTGAGCAAAAAATGGGGAAATTTTTGCTTAGCTGGGATTTGCTAAAGTGAATCTCCCTTAGCAAAGGAGAATCGACCTCCCATGGCATATTGTATTCCTTTCCCCAGTCTTCCCACAGCCCACCCCCACAGGTCTCAATGAAGCAGTGCCATTTCACCTCACATGGCAACAATCCAGGACAATCCACAAGAGCAGGAGCTGCTGCCCTGCTCCTGGCTGCCCTGAGAGCTCACAGGGAGCTCCTGTCCCACTGAGAAAGGACTACCAGCAGAGCAGGACCTCAGCTGACAGAGAGTCTGTACCATTTGACCCAGGAAACAAAGTCAGACACTGCAGACTGAGAACCCCTTGTGCTATGGCAACAGGTAGAAGCTGATGAGAGCTACCCCTCTTGTGAGGACATCAATTCCCCTGTCAGAGAGCTGGGCCTTCTTCCCTGCCCAAACCAGTGACCTAAGAACTGCCAGCTCCCAACCCATGCCACCAAGAAGAGGAAAGGTCTTCTCTCTGCCTGTTGCTACTAGAGCAAAGCTAAAATTTTAAGCTTGTCTCCATCAAGGACTCATGCAGACACTCACACATCCTGAATTAGACCAAGAGACTCATCAGTAGTGTTTCCTATTTCAAAAGGATTCTGCAAACATGAGGTAAGTAACAGAGTTACATTTCAGAGAGTTATTAACAGTCTTTCTCTCTAGTCAAATGTTCTGCCATTGGTTCCACTTACAAAATGCCAATCTGATCACACTTACAAAACCCTACAGAAGATTACTTGTATCTGTGTATTTCTCCAACTAAAAGAGCTTTACATGCTTTACCGGATAGCTGCTACCTAAATTCAGTCAGTGTTCTGGATTTATAACCTATACCATAAAATCTGCTTATTCTCTCCTGTGTTGCAAGCACGTTCCCACAACAGAAGAACTAAATAAATCTTATCGTGCTCGGGCTCACAGTCAGGCCTTGGTGGATACATGTTTGATACTTCATGGTTCATATCAAAGACATGGTCTACCACCAATACATATAGGGAGAACATAATTTTATTTACCTTGGAGCACAGCAATGAATAGGAGTAGCCTCATTGAAAATGAGTTTTAAACTTGCTCAGTGTGCTTTTCTTCCACTGCTGTGCCGCTTTGGTGCTAGCTGGGAACTCCGGTGAATTTTCAGAAAGACCCAGCACCACTATAAGAAACCACAAATCCTTAACTAACATATGCTAACTTTTCTCCCCCGAACAAAAGCTGCATCTCTGCTGCCCCCTCAGCAGAAAACACCAATCAAAGGCAACTCTTTTCAGGAACAAATGTTAGCCAGGAACTTCAGTTGTGTTTAATTAAGTTCTTCCGAAAGAAACTGCATGCTGTGGCACTGAAAAGGTTATCAGAGGTCAGCTGCCTGCCATGACTTTGTGACCCCCAAAAGGCAAAATAAAAGATAGTGGTATCCCTGCTGGTAAGATTGGCTTCCGCATTTGTTTCCCTCCCTTTCTGCTTTAATTTAATAGCAATCAGCACAATATGGCTGCTTTTCTTCCAACAATGGGATGGGCAGAAGTTAGATTTACAGCACTGCAAGGGGGAAAGCAGGAGAGAGGGGAAGCACGCTCTGACTCTTGATCTACAATAGGAACATCACTTTGATACCCGTAAATAACTTGCAAACCTACTTAAGATTCATTACTGTCAAAAGCTGACAGATGTGCACCTTTTTGAAATTTAGTATTACCGTATGGAGCCTCTCAAAGACACCCCTGTTAAGCCAAACAACTGACTTTTAAAATGGGAGATAATTCAGATCCATGTTGGATATACAATGTATTGGCAATACTTCTCTGAGTCACTATTTATAGAAGAGCTATCAACTTAGATGTAAAAATCCACATTTAAACCACTGACACTGTAAGCAAAACTACTGAGGAGGTTGACACAACACTGTCAACAACCTCTTCCAGGTGACTTTGGTCACAGCAAGTGTGTCCTACGGTCTTTGTGATTATCAAAGTGTGCAGAAGAGACAGGATCCCTTCTGGATTTCTCCTGAAGATTCCAAGGGAAAAGTCAGTATAATTCCAAAGATTTCAGAACATCAATTATTACACTGCTACCCTGATCATAACTTTAAAGCATCCCATCAATATTAGTGAAAATGCCTCTGAAATTCAGTTATGAGGATAAGGTAAAATGGAGTTTTTCAGCCTTCAAATTTTGTTTATCATTTTAAAGTGCAAGAGCTTTAGACATTAGAATCCATTTCTGTTACTGGCTGAGAAGATGCAAGTTGAGCTGTGGATTGGTTTTTATTTTTTTTTAACTATTTCCAATCTCTTCAGTTGCTGTCCCTCATGACTATTTCTCTGTCTCATTGCTGCCCAGCAAACTCCATTCTTTGAATATTTCCATCACAGGAAACTTTTCTGGAGCTTCCTTCAGGTGCAGCATGGGATGGCACCAGTAGCCTTGCTGATAAATGACCCCATCACGTCACACCAAAGCCTGACCTTATCCAAGTCCACATCAGAACTGACACAGACTTCAGTGGAGACAGGACTGATCACAACTCTTTGCTCAAAATCAAGCTCTGCCTCTCTCCTTCTCCATTATGCCTAGTCTGCTTGCTGAAATATGATCAACTCAGTCCTGCTCCTAAAGCCAAGGCAGAGTTGTAAAGGCTTGAAGCAGGGGCAGTCTCAGCCCAGAGAGGGAGCCTGAGACCACAATCACCACAAACACTCAAGCTGCTAACCCCTGTTTGTTCTTAGCAATCGAGCCATTCACCAAAATAGAGATAGTTCAACCCCCGTGTTGGGTCACATTCATTTTGGGTTGAGGAGAGGTCAAGTGACAGGAATTGGCTATAAAACTGCAAAATCTCCCACTGAAATCAGAACGATTCAAAGTACATTAGGAATACAATGTATTTGTACTGTGAATATTACCTTCATTTGTAACCTCAAGAAATACAGCAAATAACTTCTCTACATTCTAAATGTGTATGATGTCAAATCTCAGGTTATTACCATGCTAAGCAGCACAGAGCAGAAAGTTAGATATGTTACAGCAGGACCCTGGATTTTTTCTCAGTAAATCCCTTTAGCAGCAAAGTATTAGTGGTTTTGTTTGCCAGGTGAATTGCTCTCTAGAAAATGCAGTTGGTCTTCCAAGAAGGATTATCTCTGTACTGCACTGATGTGCAAAATTATTATTGATAACTGCATGAATTCCAGCTGCAAGATGAGCTTTGCAGTTCAGAAACATACATTTTAAAGTCAATCAAAATTAGAAAACCAGATCCAAGATTCAAGTTATCAGAGATAAAAAGACACAAGCTACTGTTAGTTTTCTGTAGCAGGAATCAGTCCTGTTCTTCCCTCTGCTTGAATTTTCTTCTCTGTTGAAACACTGTAGTCATGAGGCTTTAAACAATACACAAAGCAATTACTGTCTAAAGTAAAACAATCTTAGCTCAGCTAAAGATAATGGAAATCATACAAGCAGTTATTCGTGTCTAAATGCCAAGCTTCTGGTTTCACTTCCAGACAAATCCAAATGACAAGGATACAATATTTGTTTTCCCTAGTAACACAAACTGGGGTGCCACAGCATGTACTTTAACCAAGTACAGCCTCCTGTGTTTGTCCTCAGCTTGTTCCACATAATTCAGTAAAATACACAGACAAGTGCCACATCTGGATTTGTTACCTAGGCAGCAAATAAACTTCATCTGAAACCCCACAGCAAAATATGCAGTTTGAAATTTTGACTGGTGTGGCAAGTGCCTCATTTATCAAACTCACAAGAAGAAAAAAAAAATCCAAGTGAACAACAGCATCTCACTTAACATGAAGTTGCACTGGGGATTTTCAACTTCAATACTTGAATTTTCTAGCTCTTACTTTCATAAAACAATGGAATATTGAAGGGAGCACTGTAACACACCAGTGTGACCACAGAATCCTGGCTCTACTCAGAGAACAAGGTAAAAACATCCTCACAACAGCAATTATATTAGATTAACAGCAGAAATTTTGGTTCTACCTACTGTATCAGGTGTTTTTAATAAAAAGCACATTTTTAAAAAAAATAAGAAAGCAAGTAGAGCTCATCAGTCAGAAAAAACCCTAAGAAAACCTGATCAGTCCTTCATATTTCTGTATAGTTCAGTAGAGGTTAGGAAAACATTTCTCATGTTTTTATGATACTGAATTTAAGGCTACTTTAAAGAGGTTTACAAATATCTTGGCCTTCAGAAGACTTAGAGACAGTAAGTGAGTATCATCTTTCAGCTCACTCTTTGTTTTAAATAGAGTTCTTTAATATTACTTGCTTCAAAATATTTTTCTGAAAGAAGTGACCAAGCTGCCATATTGAGCCACTGGTCAGTTTAGGATTTTTGTTGTCCCTCTGAAAATAACACGTCTTTACTCTTCCCTGTAATAGGAAGTAATTTATACTTCAGATATGAAGCAGATAACTTGGTCTAATTTCTATTTAACCTTCTGTGCTGTGGCTCAGGACATGATGCCCAAAATCTTCAGAGAGAAGCAGTACAGTGGGGTGGGGAGGAAGCTTACCTCATTATTATCCACTTAATGCAAGTGTAAACTAAGTGGCTTTTCACAGGTGTTTTCAGGTATGAGCTCATCATGTAAATTATAAACTGAAGGAGGAAGGTACACTCCTGAGGTCTGATGAAAGCCCATAAATGTGATTACAGGCATAAAGGCTAGCTGTTCAAAGGACAAATACCAATAAGACTTGAACTAACATTTTGTAGAAGATTATATCAAACCAGTGTATGAAAGTTGAAGATACCATTACTGTTTGTGGTTCATAAAGAAATAGGAACATGTGGAAAACAGACTGTGTACTAGCATTAGTCAGAGATGCTGGCAGTAAATCTTGATTTCTTAGACCTCTCGGGCCTGTACACTATCTTTCCAAGGAGAGTAAAACAACCAAACCTCATTGCTGAGATTATCTAGGATAAACTCAGTAATCCCTGGAGCAGAATTCAAGAGAGTAAGGGGGAAAGGGAGGGTTATGTTTTATTAATAAAGCAGCTTACATCACCTCAGATCATTTTGCCAAGTGGAAAATTTAACTGTGTAAGAAAGAGATGCAATTACAGATCTATTAGCTTTGAGTCTGAATCTGCAAATGATATGTGCAACCCCACCTGTACCAAGAATGGTCCCAATGTCCAAGCAAATAAATCCAGATTTAAATGCATGCATAGAATCTCGGCATATGCAATGGGAATAATCTGGGAACCTTGGCAATCACAGCTATCTCTACTGCAGAGAAAGATATTGGTGAGGGCACCAGAATTATACTGGTATATCCTCAGAGAGCAGGTTTCCTTTCAGACCTCAGCCACACCATCCCTTCCCTGTTTTTACCCCAAAGCCTTCCCTGAAGAGTCAAAGTCAAATCCAGAACCCTCCTTAAGGGCATGGGTGAGAAAGACCAGTACCACAGAGGTCCCAAATGCCAGTGCCACCTGTGGAAAGAGGAGGCAGAGGAACCAGTGTCCCTTTTGAAGAGCTGGAGGGTTTGCATAGCTGCCATCTTCCAGGTAAACTGTATGTGAGGGAGGTTTGAGGTCCTCAAACATCCAAATTCCTAGACTCCATTAGACACCAAAACTGTGCAAGTCCAGAAGCAACAACACACCTGTCAGCTACATTGTCTGACATCCACAACAACTGTGTTCACAAACTAGCACCCACCACTTTTTTTCTGTCAAGTTTTACCCGACTGACAATCTGTTTGTTCAAATTTTCTTGCTTTTGTATGTTTGACTTTGAAAGCCCTGCCTCAGCAAAACTCCTACCCATCCACCAAGGGCAGGGCAGAAAAAACGAAACACATTCATTACCTACTACAGCATTTAAAATTCAAATACGCAGGAGCAATATATTTCAGAATAAATCCTTTGAAAAGGTAGATAAATAGTAACAAAAAAAGTAAAAAGTGTTTCAATATGTCGCAAAAAGGAAATTATAAGAGTCCACAAAGTATTTATTCCTTGTAATTACATTACAGTAATAGATCACATTCAGCTCCTAATAAACAAATATGTAACTTTCTGAATGTCAAGCTTTGGAACACGTATTTTGAAGTCCTGGGATATGAGATCATTGTTAACTGTGGAAGAAGAGATAACAACTGATTTAAATCAGCACATTTCTATCAACCTCAGCAGAGCCATGCTTCTGTGAGAATCTGGTATAAAACTTCAGTTTGAATATTAACACAAGTGAATCCTGGGCAGAGAGCAGCCCCTGGGCTGCTTCAAAAATGCCATGCAATTTGATGGCTGGGGTCTACCCTGCGGGCTTCAAATCCCTCCTCCATCGAAGTGGAGCTTGAACTGCACTGCCTCAGCTCACTGCTTGACAAATTCTCTTCTTCCTAAGCAAAGGAAGTTTTGTATCCTTTTTACTTCCTGTAGTCAAGATGTAATCATGTCCAACAATGATATTAAATAATATGAAGCTAAAGTATTCTCTGCTAGGACAAATCTTATAAATAAAATACATTCTTTTTCAACATATTCATATTACAATATTCATTCAAACTAGGGGTCTCTTTTGTAGATGTTCTTCAATCAAAACCAACTAAAATTATGAATTTCAACGCTTACATAAAACAAAAATTTACAAAGTTTATTCAGGATGACATCTGGAACAAAACAACACAAGCACCAACTGAGCAAGGTAGCATGGAAACCATAAGTGTATATTTAAAGCAATTTTTCTACGCCTGTAATGTTAATCACAGGCCGTTGCAGGTGGGGTTTTCCGAAATGCTCTGTGTTGGTCCAGTTTTCAGTAGGCCAGCACAGACTGCTCAGTAAGACACAATCAGGGGTTATTTAAGATTATGGAAGGCATTGCCATCGCTGGCTGATTCTTCCTCCTGACCATAAGAGAAGCAAGAATTGAACAGTCAAGTACAGCGAGATCAGGCCACACATCTGCAACTTCACTTATTGGTTTCTAAAATAAATCCTTGTCTTTCTATTTGGAAGTAAAATGGTTGTTTCTTACAAAAAAAAGTTATAAATTGCGGCTGAAAAAACCTGGTTGTTATCAGTCCATGGTTAATGAGAAGATGCTTCCCTTACTCCTTACCACTTCCTCCCCAGTCCTTTTAGTACGATGGTTTGGGATCAATTTAACACAAGTTTTGAGGATTCTTATCTTCTCACCCTAGACATAAACAACTGCAAAAACCTTGAATTTTCTTTTATCAAAGTATTTTTAGCTGCTTTTCTCTTTTGTTGATCAGTCTTTTGAACAGCAAATCCTCCCTGATAACCTGTGGCCACTTTCCTTGGCTTTTCTCAGAGTGACGAGAAAGGGAGGGACACCAGGAGCATGACAAGAGGACTCTATCCCAAAACAGATGGGCAAGAACTGTGCACCCTGTGTGGACACTCTGAAATGGCTGCTCTTCCAGGTAGGACTGCAGACCCCCTATGACAACAAGGAGCCTCATCCAAGAAACATTTCACACTGAAACCTAGAGCCACAAAGCTTAGCAAGTCCCAGGTGAAATCTGTGCTAAAAAACAAGAGAGCCTAAAGTTCAAATAGGTCTTAAGCCTGAAGCTACCATATACCTCGTGGTGTGAGCAACAGCTGAGTATAAATCACATTCAGATTCTTAACCCTGTAGCCAACTGATTACAACAGAGACACAGTTTACAATGGCTGGACTCCATGATCTAAAAGGTCCTTTCAAACCTACATGAATCAGTGTTTCTATGGCTGTTCTGATTACTGGCACCCACTCTTCCTGGGTTGTTTTCAACTATTTTTTTTTTTTAATAAACTTCTGAATTTCATCTCAATAAATGACGAAAAATTTGTTGGTTTTGATAGCATCAGGTGTTCATTCCTCCTTTTTCGCTTTCCTTTTCCAAATAGCTTTATACAAGAGCCATTCCTGGGCAGTATTTATGCAGTTTTTATTCACTGGAAATATTTTATTCACTGGAAAGGATGCTCTGAGCTTCTGGTTTTGCTCATAATTTCACATTTGGTAAAGTTTGTTCAAATCCCTTTAAAACCTCTAAGCCTATCTGCAAGTCAAAAAGGTACAGCTTCAGCAGGCAAAAGAAATAAATCTCTTTGAAATGCTAATGGAGTGGAACACTTTCTGCCATTTCAAGAAATAATCTATCCTTTTGGAAAATTTGTAAAGGGGTTTTCTCTAATGAAGATATTTTAATTTATGACATGCAATTATAGCTCAGTGAAAACAATATTGCCCTGTCACAGCCTTGTTCCTTGTGTTGTGAAAATAGAAATGCTATTATGAGAGAGAAACTGCTGTTTTTAGGAATTCACAATGTTTCACCAGCCTTGTCAAAGATGAACAAAGCCCTGACCTCTGTGCAGATGGCTAAAAGGTATAGTTTTCTTTTACAGTAACTCTTCAGTTACTTTGCTTTAAGCATTTTTAAAACGGGGGAGAAACCATCTAGCATGTGTCTGTCAAAAGCCTTGAGGAACTGGAATGAAAATACAGACAGACAGTACAACACTTGGTATTGTAGCAGCCACCACACATGTGACAAAAAGCCTACCTAGCACCAGGTTAGGTCTGGTGACGGAGAAAAGATGCTCTTCCCAAATACTGCTCATTGCACTAAGATATGGATCTGGGAACATGAGAAAAAAAAAAAAAGAAACGCTCAAAAGAAAAATAAAACAAAGCTGCTAAAATAGGCCTGATTATGTGGGTCACTAAGTACTGTGTATTTCCCCTGTAGCATTTCATAGTCGTTACTGTTGCCAGGGGAAGCTTGATCCTCTCATTATGTATGTTTGTCTTTCACATCAGAGCTCCTCTCTTTCTTTCCCTGCCCCGGCACTGTAACAGAAATAAAAATAAGGAATGAACCCCCATTATTACCCAAATACCTACAAAGCAGAGGGAGTGACCCTGGCAGGTCGGCAGGTCAGCCCCCTCATCATTGATGCACTTGCTCCAGCAGACCCCTGCCTTTTGTCACGGGGTCAAAGCCAAGACCTCTGCTGAGTGTCCTCAGTGAAGAATTAACAAGTGTGACAATTTGCGGTCCCTCCTCCCCCAGCCCCCGGTCCTGCCTGTGTGAATGCTGTAAATAGAGACATCTGGATGGAGGCCTTTCACTGCAGTAATTGAAAATGAACATGGATCAAGTTCTGGCCTGTTGTATTCATAAATCTTCAGGCTTAATTACATTAAAGGGAAATCTAGGGCCCGGCTCTATGGAAACGGCAGATCCTATCGGGCACTCAGATCGTGAATCTTTAAGATAAGTGTTTTTCCTCTCTTCAGGACAGTCAGATGAGAAAATTTGATTGGGTCCTTCCAGCGTCAGAAACTCGTCAAAGATCTATAATTGTTCTTTGTGTTTTACTTTTCCATCGTACGTGACGCGTTTCCACCAGTGGGGAGCTGGAGGTCTTGGATGTGTGAGGCGTCAGGCTGCCGTCATACCCGGTATTCAGGCATTTGGTCTTGGAGGGCCACAAACACCTCCATGTGGAAATTTAGGAGAGAGAAAATGTATAGCTAGCTCAGTATCACAGATCTCACTCTCACAGAGCCCTTGGTCCTGCTTCCTTGTGAAGAGCTGGAGCACAATAAGCAAACATAGTCCGCAGTTCTGCTTACTTGCTTCAAAAAGAAAAAGGATTTTGAGCTCGGGGGAAAACCTCAACACATCTGTCTTTTGAAAATTTAGTTTTACTTGAAGGAACAAACTGATATTCTGAAAACCAATAAGCAAATAAATCAGTGGCAGAAGGGCAAAATTTTTGGATTTTGAAAGAAGCTGCTAGTTGTCAAGAAGTGGTTGTTTCACAAAAACATTGATGCTTTCAGCAGCATTTCTGTCTCTGAAATGAGCTCCCATCAGTTACAAACTTTGTAGCATGTTTGTACATGATGCAGGTTTTCAATGCAGCAGAAGCTTTGATTAAAAGAACACCCAAAATGGAATAAAGACACATAAGAGGCAAGATATTTTTATGTGAAGGAAGGGTTTTCCAAAATGCTACCCAGAAAAAGTGCTGTTGCAGACAGACCTCTTTAATTAAATTCTGCAGGAACTAATTTGATAGCATAGAAGTTGACTGCTGTCTCCACAGACACCAGACAATGCCACTGATCCACAATACAGCCACGTAAAATTGACCCCTCCTGCTCATTGCAAGACCAGTGGGATAATATGGCACAGCAAATAAAGAAATCTGACGTCTTGGCCTCCATAAGCACTGTGTATGGTGCTGTGTGGTTTATCTGTGACTATTTTCAAGAGAAAGAAATTACCATCCACCAGAAAAAAATAATCCAACCAGCTCAAAACCAGCACGAATGCTCAAGGTGTTTTTATGAAAAGAAAGGAAAAAAAAACCGGACAACAAAACCAATTAACTTCCCAATTGCAACTTTGCTTCCATTAAATTTCAGCCTGAATGAACTTCAATATCACAATTAGAAGTTTCCTGTTAATAATAGTAGGGTGAGTTCCATGCAGAAATCCAAATTCAGCTCTCAGTGCCCATGGCTGCAGCTTCTCTCTAACCACAGGGGTTTCTCCACTCCACTCCTTGCAGATCAGGAGAACTTTGCAGCAATAAGTGGCAGTAGATAGCAAGCAGGTCCTCCAAAACAACAGCTTGTCCTGCCTCTCAGCTTAGGGGCTTATTGCAAAAAGTAAAATTCTGAACTGGCAACAAGAGTAACCCATTCTCTTTAACAAATCTTGACTTTCTTCCAGGACTTGTACAAACTGCTGTGGCAGAAAACTATCAATAATGTTTGCTCTGCAGGAGAAAAGTGGGGTTAGTTGCAGCCTTTTAAGAACCAGTGCTCCAGTAACAAGTGGTTTTGCTGTCAGCATTTGCCATAGTATTGACAGAAAGGGCAGGGTAATGGCTCAAGGGTTATTTATGTGAAACCCAGAGCCAGCAGCACTGTAAGTCAAGGAAAGAGGGAAAGCTCACAGAGCCTGAATGAGAAGGGACACACTTTCTGCTAGCAGTCTCAGGGGCTGTGCTGGGGATCCAGGACAACAGGCTTCCACCTGAGCTCATACATACAGCTCGGAAGGGTGACGACACTGTCAAATAATTCATGTTGCAGTGAGACCAGTCCTCCTCTCTACATTTCATATCTGGCAGGTTTACTCAAGTTCCTTTTGTACTTCTACAGCCACTCTGCTTCTGGATTCTACATTTCACCTGTGTCTTAATTGTAGTTTCAATTTTCAAACCATTTAGGTGTAATCCATTTTATAGAGGTCTTTCTGTCATGCATTTGAAGGGAACTCCAGATTCTAGACCCTCTTTCTGTGGCATTTACTACCATGAAATAAGGAACACTGGCAGTAAAATTAGGAAAGGCACAGAACATAATCCTGAGGGGTTTAACCGCCCACCTTGTTAATAGCATTTGGGAGATACCAGAGTTGTTTTCAAATGTGATACATCTTCCCCAGTTCTGAAACTTCCAAGCCATGCTGGAGATTAGGGCTAATTCCTACTACACCTGGGCTCATACCCTGTCCTGTGCCCTCTTTCTCACTGACCAGGTCAGAATTCAGCCGCTGTGCCACACAGCGACTCCTCTAATACGGGCTCAGGAAAGCCCAGAGGGTGATACTGAAATATGCTGTGGAATGTCCTGCTCCTGCAAATGCTTTGAAAGGAAAGTAAATTAGCAACTTTACATTCCTCTTCTTTCTGGCAAGGAGCAGGCAAAAGCAGCAAATTAATAATAAATTAATGAAATTAACATTATGGTTTTAGTCCTGCTCATGACTAATCAATGTCTGTCTGGTTGCTTCCAGAGCTAGTCGACTTCTATCAAGGTATTTTATTGACTTTAAATTATTAAACACAATAGAAAGCAGCCATTGTGCATGTGTACTGCAGCATTTTGTACCCTTCATTGCTGCCTGCACTGTTGCTGGCTGTGAGTTTATTAAAGAAGGTAAACTAGTGTCTGCTTATTCCCCTTTTTTATTGTACTACATGGCACTATACTTCTATGAACCAGGAGACATCCTTCCTGCACAATTTTATTTAAGGTCCTTGGGGTCTGAGTGCCTAACTCCCAGTGACATCTTTGACAATATCAGTTTATATCACCTGTTTCAGCAAACACAAAAACAATCACGGAATGGGTAATGTTTGAAGGGACCACAGTGGGTCATCTGGTCCAACTTTCCTGCACAAGCAGGGTCAGCCTAGAGAACACAGAACTGATCTAACCTGTTCTTCAGTACCTACAGTGAAGCAATGCCTCAAAAATGTAAAATAGGGGGTATTCTCCAGAAACAATGAAAATCAATCAAAAAGAGTTAACTTTTCAACAGGCACCCTGTAAAGAAAACCCAGTTGTAGCAGTAAAATTTGATACAACTTTTGTTTACTTTCATTCTTTACCAATGCTAAATGTACAGCTGTTGGTGGATACTACCACATATAATTCAGGTGAAGAACCATCAATAATATGATGGACACTAATGGAAAGCATCTGTTCCATCACGCTGTACACATCCAGCCAGCTAAAAGTCACACCAGGAAGGGAGGATATAATCTCTCTAAGAGTCCCAATTTCCCTAAACTCTCAGACCACCCGTATGTTTGTTCACATTCCAGTTATCACATTTATCTATTCACTCCTTCTACCCTCACAGCCAACTACTTTGCAAGAGGAAATTATTAGGGCTCCAAGGCCACAGCAGTAACTTCTTTGCTCAAACTTAAGCCAGTACTTTGGCCAGAGCAGTTTCTGCATGGCATATTCATGCTAGAACAGATCCATTTGAAACACTAGAATATTTGGGATGAAATTACCACCCCTTGTGTGGAGGGCCAGCACCAAACCCTAGTAGCAAAAGTCTTCGGAGGGAACATGAAATTGCAACCTAAATTCACAGGAAGCCTCTGTAAAGATTTCTGTGAATACTGATGCATAAAGCCAAGTAGCACAGAATACTTAGGAAGCGATTCCATCTCCGTATTTGACACTAACATTTCTTTTATATGATTCTTCTTTTGACTCTACAGACTTCACAGTCCGGCACACTAGGCATAAAACAGAAGATTCTTTATGTTGTAGTTGTATCGTGCCTTTAACACCACAGAAATTGAACATATGTTGCAAACCCAGAAACCTTGAAAGAGAAATTTCAGGGCAGCGACGTATTTAATTTCTCCATGACTGTACTGCCTGAAATTTGATATACCTATAGTTTATATGTAAACTATACATTATGTATAGTCCAAGAACATTCGACACTTCAGTAAAACTTATTATGGCCAAAACATAGAACCCTCTTCCATTGCGTAGAGGCCTCACAGTGTCTCTGCATATGCTGAAAAGATGCAGTGACAGCTGGCAAGGTCATTGTAAATGAGGGAAAAAGAGAGTCTTGTCTCCATTACCAAACAGCAGCAACTAATCACTGTCACATCATGATGTGGTTCAGGACTGTCCACAGGTTTATTGTGGCCATCAACCTATTCAAATATTTTACTTGAGGAGAAAAAAGTCTGGGGCACAGTCTGGGTCCTTAGATCTTCTGCAGTAATTTCAACAAAGCTTCTGTAAAACATCACCACATCAGACTATCTCTGCAAAAAAAATCCAGTGAGGCAAATTAGAGCTTGAATATATAGTATATTACTGTCTACAGCCCCCATATAGGATTTTTTATCCTGTGAGCAATGCAAAATAGCTTTTGCAGCTTGTGCTGAAACGGAAATTCACCAGGCAGTGTCTGAGGCTCTGCAAGCTCACACCCCACCCCACAACAATCTGCTCATGCCACCACACTTTCAGGGTGATAGTACTTTATGGCTACCTCCCTATAATGCAAATAATTACCCCAGAGCAGAGAAAGGGTAAAACACACTGCAGGAAGGAAGGAGAGGAATTGCTCGTTTCCTCCCATTTTGGAGTTAAGGACCTCTGTCATGTATTTACATTATCTTAACAATAGGGGGTAGATTCCCACACATTTTCTTCTGGGCTGTCAACAATGTTGAGAATTATACATAAGTAGTGAACAGTTTCTCTATCCACCACTGTTCATTTTAAGTAAGTCTCATGAAATCAAAAATTTGTTAAATTAAAGCCATACAGGTTTTTTATTGGTTTGGTTTTGTTTGAGTTTCTTTCCTCAAGGAAATGGACTTCATGAATGTAAGACAAAACAATATTCCACTGGGTGTATGCCTACACTGCGTGAGGCTGACACTCTTCACACACTGCATGCAGCCACTACCCTACCTAGAATAAAACCATATCTAGGAAACAGACAGCAGGACAAGTCATAGGTGAACATCACACAAACCTTTAGACACAGAAAAGTTCCTAACACTGTTTAATCAACACTCTGTGGTGGTCAGACAGAGTGGGAAGTCTCTGCACCTTTGCAGTATGTGGCAAAACAGAGTATATCCTCAAGGGTATCTCAGGGAAGGAGGAAGGTCATGGCACAAGACTGAATTTCAGAAACTGTGGCTTAAAATTGCCATTGGCAGGGCCCTCTGTGTGACCTTTGGAATGGCATCAGGTTTGCTTGATTACCCAGCTGTAGTAGGTGCAGATACACCCCCAGTGTAGGGCCAGCCACTGAGCTCAGGTACTCAGTGGGAGCAGGAGGGGTAGCCTGGGAATCAGCACATGGGAACCTCTTAGGTGGGTTTATTCCAGCAGTCAGTACTGCCATAACATCACCATCAGCAGTACCCAAACTACCTAATGATCCGTGTTCACATGTCCTTCACAAGGACTTTCAGCTCTTCAAGAGGCAACCAAGACCATCTACCCAAGGAATCTGGGGGCCTCAGTTTGCCCTCCCAGAACCTGCACAGCTGAAGAAGCCATGCTCCTGACTCTGGGCCTCAGACCTGTACATCAACCTGTTGAAAACTGGCTTTGTGATGCACCTCACACTGGAAGCCAGAAAAAAAAAAAAAAAATACTGCTTTAGATGCTTGTCCAGCATATGATCACTTTAAAAGCTCAGTGTCACTGCAAATGTTTATGGTATCTACTTCTGTAAAGATGAGGTCTCAGATGACCTTCCGAGGTGATGCTCCAGCAATTGTTAAAATAATGATCTTTTGCAATAACCAAAGTAGCTATCTCATGGACAAATGAAGCCCTTATGCTCTTCTTAAGATGTCTTAGAAAAGCATTCAGCACAGAAGAAATTTCCGGGAAAATATCCATGAAAATCTGAGTGATACTCTGTTTCTTCTAAACTGAGCAAGTCAAAGAAATAGATGCAAATAATTTATCAGTGTATGGACCCAAACTCTCCTGCACGATATGCAGGGTATCACAGACACTTAACACATCTGCCACTCTCTATAGCTGCATTTTATTTAGCGCTCTGGAAGTACAAATGCTTGCCCACTAGTGGAACCACATAGTTTCCAAAAGCTGTCTTCCATTGAGAGGACAATTGTTTTCTATAGAGATGAGAAACAAATACCCATGACCCACGTCACCTTGCCCCAGCAGGCTTTTGCTGCGGCTTCCTCTGTGCAAATACAACAAAGTCTGGCAGCAGTCAATCCTGCCAGCCCACACTGAGCCACCACAGAGTGCGGAGCTATTTACCCTTCCTATTAATCTGTCAGTGTTCTAGTCAAACACGTAAAACAATATGGTGTGTGCATATCTTGACTGGTCATTGCTAAGTTACTGAGGAGCAACATGAATGAGTGGAAAACCATGCAACAAACTATAACACTAGATTTTTAAGGTATGGAATATTGGAGTTTTCAATTGTCAGCACGAAGGAAGCAGCCATGGTGTTCCTAGCATGGTGACAATAATGCAAAAGCCACAAACTATAGCCAGTCTGCCTCTTTCAGCTTACAATAAATGGGTCCTGTTTGTTTTGCTCAGATGCAGATTTAATCCCAACTCTTTCATAGGCTCCCTGCTCTGTGCTGTCAGGAAACAATTAGGAAACTGGGGATCCTGTCCCTCAGCTTACTTCACACAACCAGACTGCTGCCAGAGTGCAGAAACCAATGGCTGCAGTTACCAGGGATGTGGCAGAGCTAGATTTTGAAGCATTTGGAAGTTAAAATATTGTTAAGGTACAAACCCTTTAAGAGAAACTCTTTGAATCTAAAAGCTGTGTAGTGGATAATGCCATAGCATCCACTCCAGCACTCCTTACTCAGATATATTCAGCTCACCGGTAGCAATTCTTGCCCAGGAGAGCACCTTTAAGAACAAGTCAGTACAAGCTGTCAGGCTGCTGAGCCAAGCACCCTCTTTGCCCTTCTCAAAGTAATAATCTTATTTAATGATGCTTCAAGGCCCTGTTAGAGCTGAAAATTCACACTGCCTGCTATCTCTTTAATCTGTTTCCAAGCCATGAACAAAAGGGAAGAGTGTGCATATGAGAAAGCAGAAATAGAGGATATAGGTCAAAGAGTATATTCTGAGTGTCAGGAAGACTTTATCTCAAAGAGAATAGTCTTTCCACAGTCAGCAAATTCCCCAGAGCCAAACAGAACTGCAAAAAAGCATGACTACAGACATTACAAAACTAAATGACAGTACAAATAATAGTATTGAGCTGTTTTCAAAAACCTTGACTCATTCTTTGCTTTATGGTCAAGAAAGTTCTACTTTGGCACTGCTCGAAGAGAAGATAAATTTTGCTTATGTGCATAAGCACATATATAAATACACATGTCTGAAGGTATCTGTATACATACCAAATTATACCAAGCAATTTATAAAGAACAAAGGCACATTACAGATTCACTGCTGCAACAATTTCCATAGTTTTATACTTTTAACTAGTCCCATCGACTTCAGTAATTATTTATATATGAAGGTATTCAGATGGATAATCCCAAAAGGTTTTGGCCTCATGGTTTCCCTCTTGATTGGTAATAGCAGAACAATACAAAGCTGCAAAGAATTCCTGGATAAGGCTGCAGACTAGTGATTCACAAAGTGATAAATTGCAATAATTAATTATGCTGTAATTGTCCTAGCCAATACCCATTTAGATATGAGGTTCATTGTCTGATTAGCTTCAAGTTGACCAAAATAGGCCATAGTATACATCTCTTTGGACTTCTGAAAGATGAACAGTCCAGAGATGTCCAAAAAAGTGTCTGGAACAGATCCAAAGGCAAAGAAAATATCTTAATCTCCATCCATGCTCAAGCAACAAGTAACGAAGCACAAGAAAGCAGATCTACCCCACACAATCAAGCTATCAGTCTCAAGTTCGTACAGGCAAAATATCACCCTTCTAGTAAATTACTGCTGGTCACGCTGAACTTATTCAACCCATTATCACAAAGGGCAGGTAAGCACATCAGCATTTCAAGAGGAGTTAGAGAACCACAGTTCTGCTGGTAACACAATTAAGGTGCTAAATCCTGCACATGGCACTGGAATGTCTTCAAACTCGCAAGGAAAATGCCACTTATTCAAAACCCTCTTCTGGCAAAGCCCACACAAAGTAGGAACAGCAACAGCTCCCCTGCTCCATCTGCTGCTCTGTGCTAAGGTCTAGGATTGATGATGTAATCACCAGCACCAAAACAGAACCGAGTTTCACAAAATATCCCAAAGCTTGTCGCAAACAAAAATTTTGGTTATGATTCAGCCAAATGTAACAGAGTAATTAATGCAGCTGTAGATTCTAAGATAAGCACACCTAACTCCCACCGGGACAGGAACACAAGGATATACATTTGATTCGAAATTCCCAGATGAGATACACTTACTGTTCTGGTTAGACTTGCTCAAAGGGGTAAAAGGTCACAGAATCAGAGTAATACGGCCCTGCACAGCCATTTCAGTGAAGTTTTAAACAAGCCAAATCTCACCGAGATCAACAGAATAATTCATTGTCCTTTGATTCAACTCTAAAGTCCATCTAAGCAGCAAAAAAAATTTATTACTGTCATCTTAATACAACAGATAACTACCAGAAAAGGAGGAGTTCTGCACTAGGAAACGATGTTTTGAACTACGGTACTTTAAACTTCAGGCTTAATAGGAGAAGCCAGACCTTTATGAGATTACATTGCAGCTCTAAAATTTTCATACTACATTCTTCTTGTGCAAGTATCTTCAGGGTTCTTGGATATAACCAAAAAGCTTCAAACCACCTTAAAAAAAAAAGAGGAAAAAAAAAAGCTCTCCCTTTTTACTAAAGCATATTCAAATTATTTAGGGAACAGAGCAGATTATTTCATTTATTAAGATAAAGTAGAACATATTGTACAGTTCAACCTTTACCACAGTGGCTTCCAACTTATTCCAATTTGCAGGAAAGTTGTACAGAGGAGCTTCAGATATCAGGCTAGTGATCTTAAAATGCCAAACATTAGTTTACTTTTGTGGATCCCTCAGAAACACAACTCTCTACCAAGTAATACCAAAACCTGGTACAGGTGTACCAGTTCAAAAAGTTACACTTGAGTCCAGTCTCCCCAGTGAAACAAGACGTGATAGTTCAAGGCACTGAGGAGTGTCACACGACAAATGGGTGACCATGCTCTCATTTCACCACCTTTGATTAATGGCCTCGACAAAATATCAGATCACTTTCCAAATGGAATATGCAGCAATCTTCTCTGCTTCAAACATACCATATTTCAATCTACTAAGTTGCATGCACAATTACATTTATATTTGAAAAAAGGTAGGAAGAGGTAGGATGAAGTTTGGGGGCAATTGAGGAGTTTTTTTCTTTCCTCTTTTAAACACAGTTCTTAGCAACAGAAATAATTGACACAATGAATTTTGGGTTTTTATGACTTTACCAAAATAAAAGGTTTTGGTAAATTTAAGACTGCAGGAGTCCTAATTAATTGAGTCCAAAAGGAAAAACTGGGGACAGAAAAGGGGAATGGCAAAGGACATAGAGAATAATAAAAAATCATATTAATTTTTTCACATGCAGAAAAGTCTGCTTCATACAGAATTTTAATTTTGTGAAATAATGAACTACTTTGGCTGTTTTGGAGGGAGTAGAGTTTTCTCTCTGGACAGAGCTCTCCTGGATGCTAATAAGGACCTCCATTACAGGTTTTCAAAGAAAATAGCTGCCTACACTGACAGGAACAGGGGTGTTCAGCCCAAGAAGTACTGGGGACCTGGCTCACAATACACCTACTGGAATGAGGAATCTTGGGGTGCAGAGATGTCCCCTTCACCAACCTGAAGTCATTGAGCCAGGGACCCCGTTCTAAATGTCCTCTTAATTATATTTTTTTAGTTTATTCCAACATTGAAGAGGAAGATAAATGCCTTTTTAACAGTTTAAAACAGTCATATTTAACTAGTGTCTAGTACCTAGACAAGAAAGTCTGGACTGTAATACTGAGTCTTTGGGCTGAGTGGCATATATAAGGATGCTCCTTGGAGTTCAGGGTAGGTCCTGGCTTCACAGGCCACAGGGACTTGGTGGTCATTTCAGAAGGAGCACCAGGCTCTTCATTCCTGCAGGACCATCACAGAGCAATACTGATAACCTGCCAGATCACCAGGCTGAACTTTCCCTTTCTCTTTTCATCTCATTTCTCTGTTTCCCAAGTTCAGCATCCTCTAAATTCTGGCACTTATGTTCAATGATATTTCTGGGGCTTTTCCAAACTCCATAGTCTCAGATGAGTTAAAAAACCACCATTGTGCAGAATTGTGACATGCAGCATAACTTGAAAACATTGTCTTGCCTTGCTATTTACATATACATTTTTTGTTAGTTTGTCTTTTACAGCTCCCTCTTTGAAAACTACAGGTGTTTGTGGGCATAATGCTCCCAATGCTGTAGAAAAGAGTTTATTGTGAGGAGCCTTTTCTTTGCCACTTGTCCTGAACCTGTTCGCAAAGTGCTACATGCATTTTGCTGATCACCATAAAAATCAAGGAACAAGAAGTCCTCTGTAAGCCTGCCCAACACCACCACTATGACATTGGTTGCGACAGCTTTGTGACACTGCCTTGTTTTTCATTCATTCACAAGCTTCTTTCTTTGCTTTCCTTTTTTTTCTTTTTCTTATAAAAAAAGAGAGGGGTGAAGCCTTTATAGGCATTTTTATCTACTGTAAAAAAAAGTGCGTGTGTGCTGGCGTAATAGATTTTAAAAAAAACCCAACACAATGTGACAGCTACTTTAGAGAACACTGTGTGGAGTTACAGTAGTTATAGTTTCCAAAACCACCTGCAAACAAGTGCAGATACCATAGCAAACTGCCCTTAGGATTTCTTTTCTCTTTTTCCTTACATGCTCCTTCTTTTTCTTTATTTTAAAGTTCCCTCTTACTATTCTAAGCCTGCAGTCAGCAATGAATTTATGTGACAGCTATGAAGCTAGTATTAAAATTGTGAATAGTGGCTCACAGTGCTCGAGCCCTCAGTGTTTAGCATCTTCACACAGCAGTGAATGCGGGCTGAGGCTGCTGAAAGGGATGGAAGCAAGGGGGGAGGCAGGCGGAGGGCCTGGGTTCTGTCTCTTGTTTATCTCTACACCAGTGTCTGAGGGGGGCACAGGATGGAAGGAGCAAGATGTGAGATCCAGGGCTCCTTCTTGTGCTCATGGCACTGCATGCTTCAGGAGAAAGGGCAAGGCATGAGCACCAAGAGAGACTGGGGCATTTCTGTTTGTCTGTTGAAGAAGGGCAAGCAGTCAAGGAGAGGAAGCGACAGGAACAGGGAGTGAAAGGCTTCACTTTTTTTCTGGTTTTGTGTTTTTGTGGTTTTTGCTTCCATTTAAACACGTTTGACCAGACTGAAGAAGTTGTGACCGCAACAGGAGAGGACAGCAAATGGAGTGGGGCTCCCTGACGTTCTCCCTCACAGGGCAGGTGGAAGCAAATTTTATACACACATGCACATAAAACAAAGTTAAGGGGGAAAAAGGAAGAGGAATAGAGAGGTGCCCAGTGAGGCAAAGAGGGATGTTGTGCCTCAGTGGGTTGGTCTGGGACAGAGGGGCCTCACAGTCTCCTCATCCCTGCGCTGAATGGGAAAGAGGGCAGCAGGCAGAGAGGTACAGGATGGACAAGGTTAAAGGGTCTTGGGGAGTAGAGGAGTGATGAGCACCCTTTGGCCCTCCCTCCTTGCAGCAGGATTTCGGCAGGAGAGGGAACAGAGCTGGAGCTGGGTGGGCAGGGTGAAGGCTTGCACTCCTCTCCCCAGAAGTGCTGGCAAGCTGCGATGACGGGGCTGGGGACAAGCCAGCGGGCTGGGGGGGAGGGCGTGTGCTATTAGCGGAGAAGCCTCAAGACCGAAGTTGAAGCCGAAGAAGATAAAAGGAGCAATATGATCAATATGGTTTCATTGTTGAGCCTCGCTTACCTCGGCGGGAAACCATCTGCTCCCTGTCAATGCATCACCTGCTTGTCTGGCCTGTTGGCCGGGCAACGC
>NW_008238664.1:539379-554948 GCF_000691975.1 Corvus brachyrhynchos
GGTGGGAAGCCGAGCGGGCTCTGCTATTTCCAGAGGAGGACATAAAACAAATGCAGCATTTCTAGCCAACAGGGCGGTTTCAGGAAGGCCCTCCCTGCCCCTGGAAGTCAGCATTTTGCTGCACGCGCTGGATTTAGGGATGCATGAATGAGCCTGCCACAATGGACACCCAGGGAAGAAAGGGCAGCCGAGAGGTCCCCACAAAGCCAGGCACTTCGCCGCCACAGTCACAGAAGGAGAACAAGGCACAGTGCTCTCAAATTCCCTCAACCCCAGGAGAAAATTTGCCTTGGAAGATATTGAAATAGTGCTAACATTTTGTTGGGTCGTTTTAACATTACCACAAAATCAGGGCATTTGCATAGGTTGAATGTAAGGGGGGGATAAAAGGGGAGTCCCTCAGATGTTGTACAGCAATGAATGCAAATAAGGTGTTGAGCCTGTGTGGGTCTGTGCATGTGACCCAAAATTATTTGATTTTTGGATAATTTTGGATATGTTTGATATTAAATACCACCCAATTTATAAGCAGCTAAATTACAGCTCCCTGGACCCCAGACTAGGCAGTATCAAAGCACTTAACCAATCCCTCAGAAACTGTCAGAGGAGACACAACGTTGCAGGTGTGGTACCCTTGGTTTTGGCAGGTGAGTGAGGATGGGGTACCTCCCACGCCTCCCTGCACGGGCCATAGGAGCATCTCTGCTCCAGCTGCATGAGTACACTGTGCTGTGCTGTATACAATTGCCCTGACTGGGAGGGAGGTTATATATCCATACATGGAGGTTCATGTACATATATATGTGCATGTTTGCACCTACACACTCCCACGCACGTCATCAACTCACAAGACATTGCATCTGCTTTACCCACAGCACCCACAGCACATTGCCAAAGCAGTGCCTGTTCTCCATGTTTTCCAGCTGCATCACAGCCAGCCCCAATGCTCACGGCAATCACTGTGTTCAGGCATTTGGTTTCAAACCTCACCTATGAAGTAGCTTCTCTCAAAAGCAGGCTGAGGTCCTTCACCCATTGGGATCACTGAAGATCCACATGGAGTTACACTTCTAAGTCAACACCACCAGTATTTTAGGACAACATCACACTCTGCTGCCTAATAAACAAATTGACAAAACCCTTGGCAAGTCTTGGTGGTCTGAGCTTCTCATCAGCCATTTTTTTAACTTTTCTAGCCCCAAATAGGAGGTCCAGGCAGTGATGAGGGATTTATAAACAGGAGTGCAAGAGAAGCCAAGTTCAACTCTCAGCCCTGCAGAGTTTTCCTCTCTACAAATCACCCCTCAGGGAGCAGATTTCTCAGATTAAAATCTAGGAGCAACATTCATTACAAAAAACTGATTTTGGATATTGTCATGCCTTGCAAAGTTATAACCAAGCAGACATAAGCAACAATTTTGGTTTAGAAATACCTCCTCTTACATGGAGCAAGTAAATATTCTGTAGACTTGCTGAACACAAGCAGTAAATGATTTCAGGTGTCACACCTAATAGACCTCACTACTTGCATGAATCAATCAGAAGAAATTAGAGTCTTAAAGATGGGATATTTTTTTCTCAGAATATTATTATTCTTTTACCTACCATATAGTCCAGAGCAATCCTCAAAGGAGGAGGATGGAATATTTAATTCTGGATTTGAGTTGCGTTTGAAAGTGTATATTCTAAGCCAACAAAAGTTTGCTGCATCAATTATAAATAAACGCGGAAGAAATTGAAAGAATCACTTCTAGGAAAATTAAGATAAATAGATGGATAACAAAGGTAAAGTACACGTCATGATGCTGTCTAAAGTAAAACCTTTGCAGTCTCCTAAGTCTCCTTAGAGGAAGTTGTTTGTATCTCCAGTGCTAGCTTGTTTTCCCATTTTTATTTTCCAGAAAGAATATTTCAATTAATTCACTGTCTACAATTCAAGATGTGAAGCATCAGAACAAGAAAACTAAAGAAACGTCCTGTTTTATATGTATAAAGGGTTTCTTCACTCTCTTATGCACAGATTCACTAAGGCATTTAGAAGACTCCATCCACTAGGATGTGATATCCAGAACATCTTTTCCAGTCTGAACCTTGGAATTTAATCCATCAAGACCTAGCCTGCACAAGAGGAAAAAAGTGAACATTTCTGGGGACATTTCTGTGAATAAGTTAGCAAACCCTGGCACTTTAAGGAAAAACAGCATCGTATGGAATGAACATGACATGCATTAGACAACATAAAGATTCACTGTTTAAACCATAAGTCATCACAGAATTCCTAGATCAAAGCTGGAAGGGACCTTCTTAGATCACCTAGTCTGACCTCCACTTGAGCAGGCTGCTCGCCAGTATGTCCAGATATGGCTGATTATCTTCACAGACAGAAACTCCACAGCCTCTCTCAGGTAACTCCCCAACAACAACAACAAGTACCCCCTTGTGTTCAGATAGAATTTCATATGTCTAGTTTGTACACATTGTCTCTTGTCCTGTCACCAGGCTCAGCAGGACATCCTGCTGATAGCACCAGCTACAAAACAGGAATTATCCCATATTTCCTTCTCAAAATGTAGAGACTTATTTACTTTTATCAAGAGTTTCATTGTTTATACTAAATTAGAATTCATGGCCCCATGTAATACCAGTCCTTCCTTGGACACTATTATTAGACAGTCTCTGAAAAGAAGGACAACTTTTGGTCCAAACAAGTTTGTACTACCTAAAGCACCATGCCTTAAAGAAAAAGAACAAATACTGAAATGGTCAACAGAAACAGATGCCGTAACATTGGTAAGATTTCTTCATTGCTCCAGCCAGATGTGTGCACGTTGCACTCATATGAATTAATGATCATTTACTCTCAGCTAATATTTTCAACAAAAAAAAAAGGTTGGGTGTTGACCTAGAACAATAAGCAGCAGCAGCAACAGATGAAATATAGCTGGGGGTGGACAAACTATTCACCATCATTGAATAAAACTAAGGGGACATAAGGTGCTTCTGAAAAGTAGCCTAGATACAAGAAATAGGGATGTTGCAGAAGACAAAGTGAAAATAAGAAACAAAATCAGGATATTAAATATGGAGAAATTTGGAGAAATTACCCCAACATGATGGTGATATTCTCCCCATGATGCAAAAGAAACACCTAAGCCGGTACACTGGATGGTACAGGCATTCAGGAAATTACAGAAGTTAAATTAATCTGCAGGTGAAGGCCTAGGTGAAAGTTCCAGCAACATGGACTGGAAAGAGTAGCCTGTCTCCTTGAGATACAGCAGAGAGCCATCACTGACAGATTTAGATATAGCACCAAGGTGAAGGACAAATGAAAACCAAGGTAAAGCCTGAAGGGAGGTTGTGGCAGGGTATTTCATTAAACCACTCTAGATATGGCAAGTAAGACTCTTCCTTTTAAGAAATTGTTCTAAGCACCAGGTGGGAGCAGAAGCCACCTGGCTGTGCTAAAGCCGTGTGCGGGGCAGAAAGTTTCTCTCTAAACTGGGGTTCCTTTTCATCAGAGGAAAAGAAAGCCTTTCTTGTGGACGTCATGTAGTCACACAGGTTTGCAGGAAGTCCTTTTGGTTGGGATTGCCTATCGATATCACCATTTTATGTAATCATTTTTTTCTGACTCACATCACGCAAAAGTCATGTTCTACACACGCAATCCCAGGTAGCAAATTTTAGTGAGATCTCTAGAGATAATCAGGGACTAGCAACAGTATATCCTTCATTCCTCTATTAATTGGAGCCTGAATGAGCAGAGACTTCAAAAAATCCTTCTTAGAATACATGAGGATCAAAACCTACTTTATACCACGTTGCGGTGGTCAGTCTCCAGAGAGGAGAAACCTTTTCTCCTCTCTGTATTCAATACTCTCCATGCTTCTGCCACCCATTATGGTTATTTGGGGTTTCCAAGCAAGCCCTCTGAACAGCATGTTCCAGGGACATATTTGGCCAGTTTACCTCTTTGGCTGGTTTCCAGCAGATATCAATGATATGTAGGTTAGACCCTTGTTTGCTCTACTGTGGAGTTTACCAGAATGGGTCCACTGTGTTCACACATAGGTGAAAACTGAGCAACATCTAAAAGCCAAAATATGCCACAATGGAACAGGCAGCAGTTCTGAAACTACACAATAACTCCAAGTCACAATAACTTTTATTTATTTATTTTAATCCCAGGGATCACAGCTACAGTCCTGTGCGACTCTGTATGGGATAAGCTATCCTTATTCTCAAAACTGATTCCATCCCCTCCACTATCATTTCCTGGAAGTTTGTTGTTTATAAGTTCCATACAATTATCTATAAAATCACTAATAAATCCATGAAGTGCAACAAAATTTCATTTTTTCCTACCACCACACCACAAAAACATTGTCTTATATTCTCATTTGCACTCAAAGGATCCATCTGCAAGTAACAGATAAAGCACATAATACCAAAGGCCTTCTTTTAAAAGTTTAATTTCTAAGAAATTATCACTGGAAAGATAACATCTTGTTCATGTAGAAGTTAGCCCGCAGCTCCTTGTGGTAAATCTGTGTTTTCACCCTCTTACTGCCTTTACTCTGTGGTCAAGGATTTGCTATAATTAATTTTTCGGGGGGGATAAAAAAAGATTATCAATTTTATGCAAATGATGGTTCAAAGTGTACTAGGATATGGAGACAGGAGCCTGGAATTTATTCCCCTTTTTGCAAAATTACCGATGACTGACAAGGAGAAAGCAGAGCAACCTTGTGTCCCCAACTGACTTTAGTCTAATACACCAGTGCCACCTCTGTTCTGACTGGAGCCACGAGCATGCAAACTGAGATGATATGAAACTCTTTCACATATGAAAATCTGCCAGCACAGGTAAATAAAAATATTTGGACAGAGTTTGGTCATGAGGAAAAATGACTTTAAAAGACATTGAGGCAGATGATTAGGTGGTAATGAATGCAGAGCTGCACTTGGAATTCCACTCCAGCACCCCAGGGGTGGGTACGGGCGGGATGCGGAGCTGGGTCTCCACGCTCTTGCCATGCATCACTGAGGCCATACACAGCGTGGCCTCAAGTTGATTACTGCTGCTCTCCAAGAGGTTGTCAAAATATGTAAACTGTCAGCAGGAGACGTACTTTTAATAAAACTGCCTACTCTCCAGTGATATTTTTCAGTTATGAAAAGAGCATCCTTACACATAACATGTGCATGTGAGCAAGAGAGCATGTAAAACACTGCAGCAGCATTCCCAGAAAACAGCATTTTCATTACAAGTAGGCAAATTGGATGTTTATGTAAACTAACATGCTCCATGCTGTCTGTTACCTACCAATGAGATGATTTACTGTGAACTGACAAATACACTGTATTTGCCATGTGGGTCTGAAGTTTGATACAGTCAGCCAGTCTCAATTTTTTCAATACACACCTTAACTCATTGTTTTGGGTAAGAACATACAACCCCCAATTCAATATTTCTTGTGTGCATGTGAGAGAGAGAATGGATGCGACTGCAACATCAGTGTTTTAATGTATCAACTCATAACACTCAGTGTGCCCCAGAACTCCGTGGATTCACTTGACATCATCTCCTGTCTTTCTCTAGGAGAAAAGCTGTAAATGGAGCCCAGCTGGTCTACAATGCCTGTGAAAATAATCTCTGGAGATGTAAGTATAGAGCTGATATAAGCAAGTCTTTTATGGCCTGTGCCCCATTTCAAAACCAACAGAAGCATTTTTAACAAATGAAAATGTCAGATATTTCTCTGAGATTTAGAACTCCTACATTTGTCAGCGGCTTTAAAAAATTACAGCCACTGCTGGGGGTAGAGGAGCAGGAACTAGAGAGATAGATATAGATATAGATATAGATATAGATATAGATATAGATATAGATATAGATATAGTATAGATATAGATACAGCTCTAGATAACCAGTCAGAAGGGGATGAGGGCTGCCTCCTTTTAAGCAAAGATCAAGCACCACCTGCCCTCCATTTGCAGAGAAGGAATATAAATGCAGGTGAGTGCATAGGTGAAATTGCAATCAGAGGCCTAAATGTTGACACGCCAGTTCTGAAGGGCTGTATGGGTATGGTAGAAGAAGCTAGAAGCTCTAAGTCTCTTGAATCACAGCACTTCAGTTCAAGAGCCTGGCTTGGGTTGTAGTGACTCGTGCGTACAGTCATTTCATCCTGGGTGCAGAGCAAAACCAGAAGAGCAAATACACACTGACCTTTACCAATAAACAGCTTTTTCCCCTTTATGGTGTATCTTGTTAAAAGCATCTTCAAGACAGCTAAATACATAACAGTTATCTTGTTACTGCAGTCTACTATAGTATGGCCTCTTCTTTTCATGTTCTCCTACCGCCCATGGTCACAGACTCAATAACAGTGTCAATGCTTCCTTAACTAACCTTCAAATTTTTTTATCTTCTAATAAACAATCTTATTTGAAAACAGGCTTTCCATTACATTGATCAATGCTAGTGGGAAAAATAACAGTAGCCTTTTCAAGAAAGACAAAGTGAAATTGGAAAACATGACTGCACACCGCACAAATATAAGATAATTGAGATATTTGTACTTGCAGGTTTGTTTCTTTAGAATAGTTTATCTAGGGTTTAATTTCTGAGTCTTTGTCTCTTCCATTAACTTGTTTTTCTTATTGCTTTACTCTTCACTTGTGCATCATTCTGCTCCAAAGCATCCTCCACCTATCCCATGTTTGCTCATTGCATAGGTTATTTTTCTTCTCTGAACTGCTACAAATGCCATAGAACTAACAAAACCCCATTTACTTTTTCTTTACTATAAGATCTAAAATCATGTAGAGAAATAAGCTGACAACAAGGGAATTTTTTATTTAAAGGGGAAGAGTTCCTCTAAAGTGGCACTGCCAAAAACAAATACAAAGAAAAGGAATGGCCATATTTTCCCATGCCTCTTCTTTTCTTCTTACTACCAAAAATAAACTCTCATAATCTCTGTTGCCAAAGAGAGCAAGGAGTGCAACTTCGCACTTCAGCATCAATGATCAAAACAAAGCCGGTGGCAGGCAACCCTACACTAATATTTGTCTTCATCAATAATTGCTTTGTATTTAAATTCATCATTTTCTAAGAACTGTAGGCTGGATTTGCTTTTTTTACTGCCCCTGACAATGCTTCGAGCAACTCTCTGTCAGAGTGCCCTGAGATTAATAATTCATCACGAGCACCCCTAGGTGAGTATTGTGCTTGATTCCTCAGATAATGGAAATGTTTGTAAATATAGTAAAGAGAAGAAAAATCCCATTATGCTGTCACAAGCAGGAAATTCAAACACGGAAACACCCAGAAGCCAGGCAGGCACCCATAGCAATGGTTTCCTCTCTTTGCTCAGCCAGCTGACAGCAGGAAAAAAAAGACTCAAGCTATCTTTCAGTGCTTTTCTTCACGGAGAAATATGAATGTTAATCAGGAGGCTGATAGACAAATCAATAGACAATGTCTATCAGAACCCTAATTAGCACATATAACCCAGTAATTCTCTCTTTATAAGAGACACTGCTTACCACATTGTTTTGGGAATCATGCAACAAGGAAGGAGACTCAATAGGTATTTTCAATCTTCTTTCAGTCAGAAGGAGCTCTGATTTAACCTCTCCCTTTCCTAATGGCTTTAGTTTGATCAGCCAGACTCCTGCCTCTGCCAACGCACCAGTTTTGCGCTAAGGTCCTCCTGCTCATCAGTGAGCAGTGTGGTACTCACTGGGACAGCATCCAAGGGAGTGGTGACAACAGGCACCTGTACCAGCCTCACCTCCCCTGGCTGCAGGGTCCTGCTTCTCACAAGCCAACCCCACCTACCCTAACTTTTGCGCACTTCCATCCATGCTGGACCTTGTCCTGCTTTTTGCTTCCTGTGACAACAGTGCAGGTTTTGTCCTCTTTGGCCTCTGACACCAAGATCTCTCATTAGGTCTCAGCCTCTCTTTCTTTCTTGATGTTCTGACTGCAAATCCAGCTCAACCATGTTTCAGGGAACTGTTGATCCTTTAATGTAAATTTCATCCTGAAAAGGGTAATTCTGTGGATTGGCAAAGTCTAGCTATGCTGTTTGGCATTATTTCTGAATTGCTCAACATTGTGAGGTGTTGAGTTCACAGATGCAGTCATGAACTAACCCTCAAAAAATTAGTTGCTTCTCACAATGATAGAAGGTATAACCTCAGCTCATCAAAAATGTTTTATCTCTCATTTTGGTTTCTGATACAGCTTTAGTGCGACATTCCTCAGCACAGTTTCACACCTAGTCTGCACTGCCAGATTTAACTGAAACTACTGAAACATGCCAGAATATGGAGCTAACTATCACCTACAGAAATAATGGCACTTTTTGTGCAGCCCTCTTTTACAAGCACACACTGCTCACAAGGACAAAATGGTGCCGCATTTAAGGCTTCACACACTTTGGAGCATTTCACCACTGGCAGAGCATTTATTTGCTATTTTCTTCATGGCTTTTCTTTCTGACACGTTGTGATGTTTGGGGATGTCATTCTGCTTGAAGAAACTCTGTATTAATCAATCTGATTCCTAATGCTAAGGCACATAATCTTTGTAAAACCTACCTTTATTTTCCCAAGAAACTGCATCCTCAAGGGACTCCAAAATACCAGAACATCCATATGTTTTCCTCTTACCAGGCTATCCTTCTGTACATTCAATTTAAAACAGAGAGGGAATCAGCTCTAGGAAACTTCATTATAAACATGAAGTTCAAGTTCAGTGATTGACAGTGAGGCTGCCTTTACTCTGCAGGCAGTGGTTGCAGGTCACCACGGAGTTTGATGCTAACTTGCCACTTCAGGCACTAAAACCACCCAGGCTTCAGCAGCACAAAACACAATACAAGCTCCAAAGTTCAAAAAGAATCTGGATAAATGATAATTTCTTCTGTCATGCTGAGAGCACACTGCTACAGCTACACGGCAGTAGCAACCATTGCAGCGGGTTGAGAGGCAGCTCCACTGTGTGTCGAGAGGGGCATTCACACTGTTGCATCACAGTTTAGCCACACTAAATATCATATAAGCAAGGCTTCCAGTTCACCTATTTATTAAACTTCTATTTCCAGTCTCTCAGGAAAAAAAAAAAAAGGAAAAAAAGAAAAACCAAACAAACTTACAAGTGTTCTTAAAAAGCTGTTCTCAAATGGTCTGTTCACCTTTCAGTGGGATTCTTTTGCAAAGCCGAGTATCATTCTTCAGCTGAAAGCTGTATGATAACATATATACTGCAGGAGATTGTTGAAGGTGATTCAATTGCAGTGTTTCTTAACTCTTACACATCTTTTTCACAATGTTTATGTTCTCAGCATAATTTGATGTGGCATTTTAAAACAGCTTACACAAAACTAGGAACAGAAGTCTAAAACCCAGAGGCAGAGGCATAATTATCTGACAAGCCATATCTTTAACACAGTATCATGTTCAATTTCTCCAATTATATTTTATGGGAAAGGGATAGCACAAAGAAGATAACTTCCTTTCATCACTGTCTCTCGCATCAGTCTGAGAGCAAGACTCTACAAAGCTTTGTTCAGTGGGACCACATCACAAGTTGAAGGTCACAAAATATAGCCTCAAGCCAATATATACAGTCATAGAATCATTGAGGCTGGAAAAGACCTTGAGGATCATCGATTCAAACCATAAACTGCCAAGTATGCCAAGTCCAAAAATGCCAAGCACTGCCAAGTTCACCACTAAACCATGTCCTCAAGTTCCACATCTATACATCTTTTAAATACCTCCAGGGATGGTTACTCCTCCTCTTCCCTGGGCAGCCTGTTCCAAAGAAGACAAGCCTTTCAATGAAGAAATTTTTTCTGGTATTCAATCTAAACCTTTCTTGGTGCAATTTGAGGATGCTTCCTCTTGTCCTATCACTTCTTACTTGGGAAAGTTCCTCTTCCCCATTTCCTTCCTTTGATCTTCCCAGTCCTTCCACCTTCCACAGATGGTCTCCTGCCCTGTCTCCTCTTCTCACCTCTCTGTGTCCCTGGGGCTGAGGACAGGTATCAGGCTGGGCCTGACTCAGCATCACAACACCTGTGGAAGAGACCTTGCAGAAATGTCACCCAACAGGAGAGGGAGAGGCAGCAAGTACATGAAACAGACAACATCTGGTCTAGAAGATCTTGGCTCCATTTTGCTCCCATTAAAGTTAGTCAGGGTTAAAACAGAGAACACCAGTAGCTACCACACCAGGCTCCAATTCCATGGTATGGAAAGATTCTTATCTACCCCCACTTGCCTTTTAAAGAGAGCTCTTCTCCACAGACTTCATGCCTATTGTCGTGATCCAACATGTTCCTGACATGCTGCCATGCTCCATTGGGCTCCTCACGCTATCCAGTGCCACATACACCTGACTGCTCTCCATTGTCTCTTCCTGGTTCACCAACTTGCACCAGCCCAGGTTAAGAATACAAATGTGATCTATATTATTCATATCGCTTTCTAATTTTAAGCCATATTAGACTTTAAAATAAGGACCATATTCTACACTCAGCAGGCTCTACTTAGTCCCACTGGCCGTAGGGTGGTACACAAGTGAAGATATCTTTTCCCTAACTATATTAAAACTCAAAAAAATCAGCCAGGTTAAGCCAGCCTTATCTTACGTTCAGCTTGCAAGTACTCTCTTTTCTGCAAAGCTTCTCATTATAAGAATATGCGTACTCAGGTGAACTTTAGTAACAGTGCAATGTTCTGGTAAGTCAGGTACACATGAAAAGGCAAATAGCACTTTTTAAAACATTTTTAAGTTAATTGGGTACATGTCGCTGAAAGTATAATCTCAGCATCTGCAGATGATAAAATTTGTAGTTCAGTTAAAAACTTCATCTTCTCATGTATGTTAATTACTGAAAAAAAGGATAGAAATATGTCTAGGAGTGCTTTGTTAATGATCTAGGACTATGGGGTTTTTTTAATGTTTCAATCTCTAATTTTAAATTTGGCATAAAATGAGCCTACAGATGGTTTTAGACACCTTTTTTCTAAAAAAAAAAAAAAAGAAGATATTTCAAATTATTTAGTTTAGTCAACTTCTCTGAATGCTGCAATGAAAAACAAACATGTTTCATCTAAACAATGGACTACCACATTTATATCTAATCCTGCTCTTGTCTGTGCTAACATAAATCAGGACAATAACTAAAGCCAATAGGATGACATGGGGTCAAACCAGTTTGAAATCTGAATGAAGACCACACACTTTTCATCCCTTAGAAACACTCATACCATTTTGCTGTTACTTCTCTTAACTAGGCTTTGCTTTCTGGTTTTTACATACCAAGCATAAGACCAGCATACAGACATTCATGGATTTAAATTGAAATGAAACAAAAGTAAATTCAATTACATGCTTCTCTCCAAGGTTAAGTTGGACAAGCTATAAACTTTCTGATGCTATTTCCTTTAAAGATATACAGGATTATTAAAAAACACTTTTAATGTAGTTTTGAAATTGAAAATTGCTATTATATAAGCTCCTCATCTGGTTATTTTTCACTGCATGGTGATGCTAGAAAGCTTTCTCAGCTTAACCAAGGAATCAAGGGAACAGATCCGTCAGTCTGACGGCAAAGCAAGGTATTCACTGACTCAACAGAGGGGGCACTGTCCGAAAGCTCAAATAATTCAGTGAAACAACGCTGATTTGGACCTGGGGTGGGGAAAAAAGGGTAATTCCAGCAATAGTTCCTCATACAGAAAGGCAACAAAGCCACAAGATATGGAAAACAGCTCTTCATCCCACACTCACTGACATCTAAGAAGCATTGTATAATATTGTAGTTTGAGGTCCAAGGCAATACATTAATACTCCACCATTAAATGTATTTCACAGTTTTTATTAGAAGTTTTGCTACAGTGGCAGTTTCTTCCCTTTTTTTTTTTTTTCCTGCATATTTTGCTCTTTGATATATCAATGCAGGTGAAAAATGTTAAAGGAAAATATTCAGTTGTGGTACAGTGTGTTTCCCTGTATCATTCAAATTGCCACAGCTTTTTTTTTTCCTTGTTATGTTTTCTGAGATTTTCCTAATTAGCTCTATGGTTTGTTTTAAATTTTCTTCCCTTTTGTTTTAAATATCAGAGCTCATATCTTAGTCTGCTTGTGGTACACAGACTCAGATGGGAGTTTATCATGCCCTTCAACTGCTCATAGTTCCTTTTAAACAGTAGCTTTGTCCTCTTCAGTTTGAGATAAAAATCCTTAAAATCAAAGGCTACTAGTTAGAAGAGACTACATTTGAAGTGCCTTGAAGCCTTTGGTTTTCCTTTCATTTCTGTGGGCCTCGGCTCAGCCTGTACAGTCCCCTTTGTTCACGTAGAAGCACAAAGAAGAGATTCTCTTTCATTTATCAGAACCGTAGACACTCAGATAAAAAAGACATTATTTTATGAGGAATGTTAGGGAGTTATTTAATGATTTCATAAGCTAAAAGCTCATTACGTGTCTACTTTTAGATCCCTGCTAAGGATCTGAGCAGGACTAGGCTTTGCACAAGAACAGGGCTGGTTTAGCTAAGCTGAACCCATGTCTGAAGACTCAGACTCATTCGAGCGTGTGGACAGAGCGAAGCCAAGCACGAGCCTGAGGTGTCTTGCCAAAGCCGGTGGGGTAAATCAGGAGCCGGGCTTGGCCCCACGCGCCTGTGCTGGAATCCGAGCTGTCACCGCCACATGGAGCCAGGATTGACTTATTAAGAGTTTGACGAGAGGCACTTGGTATTCCACGAGGAAGGCAGCCTTAGCCTGTGTGTTGGGAATGAAGGAGTTATGGTGTTTCTATGGGTCCTGTGAGCCTTTTATTTCATTCAGCTCTCCGCTGCTGCACAGCATGAACTGACTGAGCCCCAGAAGAGGTTAACGAGCACAACAGCCATCATTTGTGAGGAGTGGGAAAGAGCCATGTGCTGCACCAGCTTCTTTTCAAGGCTCCTGATTTTTTTTTGTCTTCACACTGGCACAAGGGCAAGCACCCAGCATAGCTTGTCTTGGGGAGCTTGGCAGCATTCTCCTCTCCTGGCAAACCTGACGAAGCCAAATAAAGTAATCTGTGCATTGTCTGTTCCTTCGCTTCGGTGACTTTTAAGTTGAGGAAAAAAGGAACAGGGGGGTGATAAGTCTTTTGGATTTGGGGCCCTGTTACTACTCATTCCACAACCATCTTGCTTGGGACAAACTAACTGAAACTGTTTTTTGAAATAGCACTCTTATTAGGTAGAAATTATTTTTTGAGACAGCTCTCCCTCCACCATCCTCCTCCCCTCTTTTCTGAAGCCATCATTGCATAGATTTATTCTATTCAGCCCTCACATGAGCAGATGTGAATGAGGGAATCTGACTGAGCCTGTCAAGGCAAAGAAAGCCATGAAAGAAGAGAGAGAAGAAACATTACACAACTATAAGGGCAGCAACAATGGAAATATGCTGGTGTGAAAGAAATTAGTGCAATTGGTGCTCTAAGTTCATGGCTTACTCCAAAACCAAGCAGCCCCTGGAAGCATGAAGCTCATCGCAATGTAGGGGACAAACTCTGAGCCACTGAGGAAAGCACAAGTAAAAAGGCTTTGCTGTGCACACAAAGGTGCTCTGGGAAAGGGCTTTAGCATAGAACTTCTCTGCCATGAGCTGCTGCTACATGCTGGAGCGCCACTCAGGGACCAGAAGGCAGCCAGGATATCAGACTGCAAGGCTTTGCCTTGCTGATGTGCATGAATCCTTACAACCACACCATGGGGAGCGAGAGCCAAGCTGGGCAGCCTTCCTCCCTGCTGCCAATCCGAGGCTCCAAACTCTTCCTCTTCTCAATGGAACAAAAAGCCAAAATCCTGAAAAGGTTTGAAAATCAATAGCCATGGGGAAAGAAAGAAGGGGAAATCCAGCTGGAATATTTTCTTTTGATCATTTCAAGTGTGCCAAAGCACAGAAATAAAAATTTTGTCTAGAAAATGTTCAAATATGCAGTTTCAATAATTTGTTCTTTCCTAAAAACAGTCTTTGCTGTAACTAGTTATCATCTCACAGGAAAGAAGAATATTTTCTGGAGGTATCTAACCAGGTCTGTTACATGTACACTACACCCATCTATGGCTGACTCCAGGTGTCCCTCTTACCACATATGAGCCACTCAGGACTAGTAGTAGAGTACAACTTTGGCACAGCGGAAGAGCCACTTTCCCACAGCTCACTCTCACTAGTGACTCATGGTAGCAGAAGCAATCTTTGGGCCCAAAAAGTGAAGTGTTATAGAGCATGCAACACTTTACCAGCTTACATGACAGCGGGTCCGAAACAGGATTAAAAACCATGAACTAATTTGCATATTTTTACCTTCTAGGATTAATACAAACAGGACAAAGGAAGACAAAGGGGAGAAGTAGAAGTTTTCCTCTCTGAGGTGTTACAGTGTAAGAGAAACAAAGAGAGACCTTCTGCTGGTCTCAGTGGCCAGACACACAATGATCAAAATCACTCCCCATCTCCTGGACCTGGAAGGCAGAGATTATGCCTTCCGTGCTCCCTCTGACATTACCAATGATTTCTTCCTCACATCTCCTCCATTTCCAGCAGCACCGTGAGAAGACAATGATTTTTATCCTTTCAGGCAATTTGATTTAGTGTCTTCTCCACAGCCTCAGATTTAGGGGCTTTCTTCCACCTGCTGCATAGTAACAGCAGTGCTGTGACTCAGTTGTCACTAGATATCCCTTCTGGTAGGGACACATGTATAATTGGTCAAGAGGAACAAACATAACTTGTCCTTGCTCTCTTTGCTCACATCAGGATTTACATTCAAAACAATTTAGCAATCTGAATTATAAATTGAATAGATTAAAAATATTTTTTTTCTATTATTTACAAAGGCACTCTTTATTTTCTAACATTATATCTGCATATATGTCTCCCCACACTGTTCCATCTCATTTGCATCTTGTTTCCCTTTAATGTAGTCATAGAAGAATGGTGTATATATATTGTTGTTCTATTTATAACTTTTCTCCTTGTAGAGATAGAAATGATCCCTCAAAATTCAAAGGAGATTTATCAGCTCATTTTCCCTTCCTTCCTCTCTTTCTTTTTAGAATCACCTCTTTCCTTTGTAGTTATAAATAAGGCTTCTTTTCTTTCCTTTTGTGAATTCTAGGGGAGCTAGCAGTCACTGCTGTAGGTCACAAACTTGATATACATTATGGTGATAAATCACTGTCAGGAGGCAGTCACCGTCGAGTAAAACAGGGCCCTGCCCCGTGATAATACAACAATACATTCAAGTGGACCTGCAGTGTCCCACTTCACCTGAAAATCCTGAAATCCACACAGTTATTTTCCAGAAGAGTCCCCAGCAAATCTTTTCTCCCTTCTATTTCCCAGGGCACATGCACGTTTCCACTAAACTCCCAGTGCTCCAGGTCAGTCACTGTCTGAGCATGGGGTAGGGAGATCTTGGGGTACTTGGCTGTGTTGACATTTCTGGTCTGGCCCAAGAAACAATCAGCGAACCAGAG
>NW_008238664.1:555148-566429 GCF_000691975.1 Corvus brachyrhynchos
GACACAGAAAGTCTGGCCATAAAGAAAAAGGGCTGAACAATAGTTTTACTGTTATAGAAAATAAATTAGAGTCAGTGCAATCATACAGCACTATCAACAAACTCAGCTTGTTAGGAGAAGGTTTGCTGAAGGCCAAAAAATAAATCAGGTATCAAGTGTCATATACCAACTTCCAAATCAGAATGTGAGCCTCAGGCTTTGTACACCATGGAATTAGCTCACATCTCAAATTTTAATTTCAAAAGGACAAAATTCTACATACATTATCCAGTTACCTTATTGCTCCACATCATATGCAGTCCCTAAGGCAGTACTTAAGCTATACAAAAGAGCATATTTTCTTTGCTTCTTTTTGTTCAAAATAGAGTAGACAACATAAACAAGATGTTATAAGCCTACTATGCTAATTAGATTATTATTAGAATGCACAACTCCTAACTATTTCACCAAAAAAAAAAGCAGGGGAAATGAGGAGAGCAGCAGCAAGCAGCAGTGTTTGCCAGCTCCCCATTATGACAGGGTGTAAATAGAGGTTAGGCTCCTGCCTCCATCAGCGAGGGGGTCACATCAAACTGCTTTCACCCCACAGGCAAGGTGAAAACAAGACCACACAGACAAAGAGGAATTGAGCTTCAGCTGGCATGACTGGAACCAATGCCAGTCAGAGTTCATTGAACAGTTCAATCATTTATCTTGACAGGATATGATTCTTTTCAGGCTCCTTCTAGCACTCAGGCACAGCCAGCTCCTTAAAACCTGACACAGGATTTAATAGCTCTAATGATCCAAATGAATATTTAGTCTAGAAAAATTAACTTTTGATAACAGTGGCTGATATACCCTCTTATGGCATACTGTGTTTATCAAATGTTATGGTAATTTATCACTGGGGAAAACAGAATGTTAGCTTTTACAGACAGACTCCAGCACTTCTTTCTAAATGAAAGTTTAGAGAGGGATTTACAGTGGTCCATACCACACAGGTTGCCAGAGGATGAATTTCATGTCCTTGAACCCAAAACACATACCTCTGTCACTTGAGAGGAAGCAATAGTGCTGCTGGACCTCCCATTCAGCAGGGTCTAAACCATATTTTATGCATCTGTCCTGCTTAGTCTGACTTCCCAACCTATAACTGTCAGAGAGTTTTCACACTCTCATGAACTGCATTATTAACATTCTTTATATCTCCACACAGGAAAACCAGGACTTTAATAAAGAAGGTTCAGCCAAGACTGAAATTAGACAGTAACATGTCCCAGTTTTCTTGTAGCTTTGGTCTGGCTGAGGAGTTTCCAGGTTTCACAAGAGTCTTACTGCAAGATGGGCCATATAGAGATAGAAGCACAAGTTTGTGAGAGGATTTCTTCCCAGATCCATCCCATGCTGCATCACAGCACCGTGCAGCTTTCTGTGTTTCACTGTTGATTTTAAGAGCAATAGATCCAACATTAATTATTGTTGTGGTCCTACCTATGATATGTTTAGGCCAACTGACCAGAGCCAGGGCCAACCTACTCCCCCTTTTTAAATCACTCCTTTTCTTACAACTAGCTGGCTCTTTTCTGGCTGTTCTTGAATGGATTTTGGAAATATCTCCTTAAGTCACAAGTCAGTTTTTCTCTCCTTGTTCTGAAAACATTTCAATTATAAGCACAGGTGATTTCTCTACTCTGCTGCCACAGGAACAGTTTTGGGGCTGCAAGGAATACAGTATCCAACCTACCTCATAAATTCAGCCTTGGCATCACTAGCATCTCTCTGATGACAACCCAAATTCAGATGATTTAAGTGAAATGTGCCATCTTGTCCAGTCATAATTCAAACACACACCTCAGCCAAAATTTACAAAAAGGCTAAAACCCCAAAGTACAACTTGGGCAGGAGTTACAGACCAGTCCTCACAATCCAACCTAAACCCTCCAGCACAGCACTAAGTCTCACTCTTTAGTCAGTAGTTACTCATACAACTGTAGCATCTGCTTTTGAAAGGTACCTAAAAACCTTCCTTCAGTGCCTGGAGAATGCAGCTCACTCCAGCAGATTGCTATCTGGACTAATTGCCTCAACTATAAAAAATGTGCACTATTTTTCTCTTCTGAAATTACTAAGCTATGTTTTCCTCCTACACTACTGCTTTTTTTTAGAGGTACTACCTAGTACTTTTGACACTAGCTACCTCTTGGCTTTGTATAACTAAACAGATTTAACCTTATTAACCTTGCATAAAGCCACATTTTCCAGGAGCTACATTTTAACATCAGGATGTTTTCATTGGGGCAATTTTTTGTTCATTGGGGCAATTATTTTCTAATATCAATAAAAGTTAAACCTATGTTATTGTCTGTGTGTTCATGCCAGAGTCCATAGCTGCCAATGCTCATATTAGAACTAGGCAAAATATTTGGACTGATCATTTTACACCAACAAGATCAATATTAAAGTTTTCATAAAAAAACTTAGTTATGCTTTATATTCCTAAAAGAAAAAAGTATTTTATTAAAAATGTTCTGTTTCCCATAAATTTTATATGGGATTTAGGTAAAGAAGTGCTTTACATACATCCAAGCACTCTCTAAACATTGACACAACAAAGAGAAAAAATCCCAAACCCCTTAAGTCAGCAATAACCAGAATGAGAAAGATTTCTTTTGTAAAGGGCTCTCCATAACCAAGATTCTAAGAGACAAAACATCTTGGAGCACCTATCACATGGAAGGCAATTGCAGAAAAGCAATCTAGAGTGCTTGCTGACAAATAATAATTTAGGAAATAGAAAATAAAATACACCTTACCTGGTAGCATAAACTGTACCTTCACCAGGGGGGTTTCATGGTGTTATTAAGTTTGAGAGACAAGCTGAAGTGGTTTAAATAATTGAAGGAAGAAAATACAACTTGCACAACATTATGTCTCAAAGTACACTTCTTTGTATCTAATACATAGGGCAGCCTCACTCCAAATACATTTGAGATTTTCTATTTCATGTTCTGCACATGATGTTTGCAGCTCTGTGCTGGTATCTAATTTCCAGCCAAAGATAATACATCAGGGGCAGCATGAGGTTATAGCAACAAGCCAGTCAGAAAACAAGTTATTCAAAGACTGTTCAAAATAATCCTGTAATTCTATCTATTGTGCAACCTTTGCTTTCAAAGGATACAGCAATACACTGCTCACTGGACACAGTTTTCATGAAACCAACATTATATAGTTTAGATATTCTTACCCAATTTGAAACAAAAGTAATAAATATTTCACTTTACAATATCACTGCCATACTTCTGCATGAGTCCCAAATGAACACACTTCTCATTTCTCTGCCTCAAAGAGTGGAAGAAAGTGGGAGTATATGTCTGCACCAACACCTTGCTTTTGGATAAAGAAATGATAGATGAAATACAAAGTTTTTGTGGCAACTTGATAATACAGCTGAGCACCTTGGCCAAGAAACTGAGACAATAGATTTTCTTACGCAGTACTTGCAAGAATAAAAGCATATGATTAAAGGTTTGTGAATTCTTTGACAGATAGTCTGCTCTTCCAAGGACTGTAGCTCCCCATCTCCATCAGAACTATAGCCATGTATATGACCCAGCCATGCAGGCTCCCCACTGTACTGTAATAGCCCTTTACATAAGCCTCTGAAAGCAACCAAGTGGCTATGGAATGAAGCTCCTCAAGTGAGCTATCAGCTAACTGAAATATAGGAAATGAAGAAAAGGAATAGATTGCTGATTTTCCTCCCTAGAGAGAAAATACTGGCCAGGAAGTGAGACACATAACTATGCTGAAAGCATGGGTGAAAATGGAGTTGTTAATGAGGCAACAAAACATGACATGTTATGAAAATGTTTGTAGAGGTTGATTGTAAGGCTAATTGAGTGAAGAGATGCAAGAGTATTTCACAAGAAGCCAGGGTATTGAGCAGCAAATGAAATCCTGCATTAATTCACACGTGCATGGAAAAAATAACCACGACCCAAGAACGGTCTTTAAACCAGCATTCACGCTCCATAAATAAAATATGGGACCCTTGTGCTTCCCCCTCTGTAGTATCAGCTCCCTTTTCAAGAGTAGACAGACAAGCGTATACAATGTTAAGATTTTTAAGGTGAATTGAGAATGAAGAAGAAAAAATTCTGTTATACAGTCAGAGAAATCTGTGAGGCACAAACATCTTGACTGCTGTAGGCAGCTTAGATCATCGCATTTCTAAAGCTACAGAGGTGAATCAGAAGATGGTTTAGCTCAGAGAAGAGAAAAACAGAGGTCAGAGATCCAGGAAGACTCATTCATGTATGAGGGGAAACTACATCAACTATAACACTTGCATCTGGAAAAAAAATAACAGGGGCAGAGTTTGGAGGGATATGATACGATTTCACAAAGTCATAGAGTATTAGCTATTTCTCACACCCCAGCATCTGACAAAAGGTTTCAAATAAAAGAGCTAAGCTTTTTCACGTAGAGTGCAACTACATTGTGGAAATCACTGCCACAAGATGCCATGGACACAAAAGGAAGGATATAAACCAGATAAAAATAACTTGTTAGAGGTAGAATCCTGAAAAAGTACTTTTAAAACATTATTCTATATTTGACCTGTTTCTTATACTCTTTGCTAGGCGTCTAGCATTGAGCACTCTCAAGAAGAGGACACCAGTCTAAATGAGCCTTTTGATTTCATATGGCATGTTGCTATGTTCTTGCACTCTGACATATCTCAAGGGTTAAATTCAGACTCATGTGTTCCTTCAGGAGTTTTGCCAAGAACACAAATTTGGGCATTTTGCCTCTTAAGCACTGTGACAGGAATTAGTTAAATCCAACTTTGTAATGGACACAATGTTTAAAGCCTTCACTGTTGTCCCCAGTGCTGTCATCCTGGAATGCAAGACTGCCATCAGCACTGTCTCTTTTTTCCCTAGATTTTGGTCTTGAGGTATAACACTACGTGAAGATTTCACCCTCACTCTTCTACCATATCTCCTCTTGTTACTTCTTGGCAACTCTGGAAACTTTGCTCAATAATAGCATTCAAGTTTTCATGTGGTCGATCCATCAATAGGAAGGCTGCATTTCACTGATGCTGAATTATTTCCCCCAAGTTCAATCTATGGCTGCTCTACTATTCTAATTTTGCAGAAACTGCATCTAAAACAACTCAAATGCTGAAAATATATAAAGGCAAATCATATACAGGGAACATGAAAAATTGATAATATATATCACTGGTAAGACTTTCCAGAAAGAATCAGCTTTTAGAACCAGACTCAGATGGTATTTACTCACCTAAATAATTATTAGGATATTTTCAAAAGATCTCAGCACTCAGCCTGTTGAAATCTTTTGAAAACCTGTCCATAATAGTCACAATGGGAACTGAGTTCTTTTGAAAAACTAGTCAACATCTGAGAATGCTGAGCTAGTGAGAGCTGGATCTCAGACAGAAAACTTGCTTCATAACACCTCTTGAAATACTCAGCAGTGGTTGATGGGAACAGATGAGTATCTACCCTCTGATTGCAGCCTGCATCAGATAAGCCACAAGTTGTGACTTTTCCATTATATTGATTTTCCAAGAAAAAAACTGGATTCTAAAAGAACCTTTTATGAGGGAAGATACTGATTCAAGGAATGAGTCTGATTTCCCCTCAGAGTACTGGTTCCATGCACTGCAGTTCTTGGGACCTCCAGGCAGCCACTTCTTCCTAACTTGCGGATTCACAAGTAAGATGAAAATCTGCATCTTAGAAAGTGTGAGTCTGCAGATGTTTGCCTGATGGGACTTGGAAAGGAGGTATCTGTGGTCATCCTACACCCTGCCCTCAGTAGCCACACTAACCCTGCAGCTCTTGGCACTTTCAGGTTCCTAGTTCCTGAGAGTCCTTATATCCATAGGGTGTGTTTCAGTTGCCTAGCACTGTTTCAGAGGCCTCCTGGTGTCCCATGTGGCTGCAAGAGGCTACTCCAGGAAGTCGCAGCACTCATTAGTACCAAAGGCATTTAAAGCAGCATTAGATGCCAGTGTTTAGGCACTTGAATTGCTCCTCAACAAAGTTTTAGACAAGCTACTACATTTTTGAGGAGTCCAGTGTGTCAGGAAGATGATTTACCCAGCAGATGAGGCAAAAAAAGTCAACATTTATATTTTCCCTTTAGTAAAATCTTTTCAACTCGACCTACAACAAATCAAAGGTATTCAAAATACTTTCTACAAGAAGGAAGATTTTACTTCTTACAGATTCTAGCCAATTTTCTGCCTTGTTCTTCTCAATCACAAACTTCTAAAATATGTGAAGACTTACCTACCTACAATTAATAAGAAAAAGAGAAGTTGCATTAGCAGAAATGACTGAAAGCTTTTTCACCTCTTATTTACAAAGAAAAAATTTTCTTTTTTCTTTTTTTAAGACAGTTCTTTAAAAAATTCTCTTACTGTAGAATTACAATAAGGAAAAAACCAAGAATTTGCTATTTATGATTTCTATACACATCATAATGCCTCTATCAATTTTATCTCTTTTTAGTATTCTACCTACTCCACACAGACATTTATCCCTTCCTCATTTTCTAATATCTGCCATTTTCATTCTCAAAATCCTTCCAAATCTTTCTGTATCTTTCATGGATACTAGAGTCAGAAGAAGAATGAAGACAATCTCTGCCATTAAAATACTCAAGCCATATTTTTAATTATCTATTTGGTTTTCTCCTAGGAAGGAGATCAATAATGTGGTTTCCCCAAATGACTCCTGAAGTCTTTATATAACTTCACAGCTGTGGGACAAAATTTAAAAAACAAACAAACAAACTATAACTTGAAGTTTAAATTGCATTGTCCTACAGTGTCATTCCTTATCCCTAAAAAACTATGGGCAGCCAGGCAGCATTTGTCATGTATGGACACTCACATGGTACAACTCATGGGGCCTGCAGGGACTTTGGTGTTCTGGCTACTCTAATGTCATTGATGATGATGATGATGACGACGACGATGATGATGTGCAAAAGGAGGATGTTAAAAAGTTGTGAATGTGAAATAGTCTGTTTTAGCACTGCTTTAACATGGCTCAAGTTAAATGATGTTAAATACATTGTGCAATCACAGAGAGAGAGCGAGCTTGCTGGATGACAGTCTTGGAAGTCTATCTGGCAGGACAAGGAAGAGACACATCTGCAAATACCAGCGCTGGTACTGGGCTCAAAGATGTAAATTATCCCTCCTTAGAGTTTCACATTATCAGCCTTGTTCCTGTTGCTAATAACCTGGGTGGATTTGAAATAACTGCACTGAAGCTTTATTTACAGGTAGGTTTGGGTTTTGTTTTTTTCTCTTTTTTTTTTTTAATATTTTAGTTGACAACATTTCCAAAAACTTGAAAAAAACCCAACCAAACAAATAAAAAAGCCAACAGCAGTAAAAACAAGATTTCTACTTTTAAAATTTGAAAACAAGACAAGCACTCAAACTAGAGAGTTTCTATTTTATAACCCCCACATAACCTATGATTTTCCTCTCTTCAGAGGACTACTGCACAATACTGTCTAACTGCTAAAGTGAATAGCCTTGGGGAAGACACTTAATTCTGGACTGTTCATAGTTCTAAATACTTGACTTCTCCAACAAAACTTTCAAAACTGTAGGTCTTTTGTTTTACGTTAGACGTATCCAAAACTTACCTGCTTGTAGGTGAGGACTTTGCACAGTCCTTCACAAGTGCCTCCTGTACAGAGCCTTGCTACACATTGGTGAGCATTTGAGGAGGGTTTTCTGCATGTGTGCTCAGCCTAATCTCGTTGCCAGTAGCACTGGCCTTGCATTTTTATGTTTATCTAGAGTTTCCAGTGCATTTAACACAAAGTGTAGTCTTTTTACCATAGCTTTTGTATAATTTGGAAAAATCCCTGTATGTTTATTTCATCATCATTTAAAAAAAAAAAAAAAAAAAAAAAAAAAGCAAACTTTGCAACAAAGTTTAGTCTTCAAAAAAGAAGGGACAAGGCAGAATCTTTTGGATGAATCCTCAGCAGATGCTCCCATGTATTTGAAATCATTCAAATTTCTTACTCGTAGTGTATGTACAACTCTGTGGGAGTCAGGGAAAAGTGAACAGCTCCCTGGCTGCTCATTTTCTAAGATGCAGCATATGCTTGTGCAGGTATCTGACTATATCCTCTCCCTTCTACCTCATATACTTTGTACTCTTTGCAACAGATGACGGTTTCCAAATATCTAGATATAAAACATGCATCATTTTAATATTGCTATAATTACATTTCTATATCTTTATTTTATATGATTTATAGATTTGTTAGCCTTTTATAGATTTATTATATATGTTATGTTAATCTTAAATCTTTTTATATTTATTTTATACCTTTCAATATTTATTTTATATATTTGTTTGCCTTTTACTTTTTTATATATTTTTACAATAATATCTATGCTTTTTATATTTTGCTTTTATGGATTTATTTTCAATATGCTTATTACACATCATATATTTTAGCCCCTATTTCTTTTCTATATTTCTTTATCCCCGCATGCTCTCAGACCAATTTTAGGAAACCACCCCAGTCTTGCAAACACGTTCCCACTCTCACCCCGCGGGTGGGATGCAGCGGCATTACCCACACAGGGGAGCTGCCTCCCTGCCCTCCCACAGGGCTCTCACAGCAGCTCATGGGGACTCTTGGAGCCGCTTCCAGGTGCGGCTTTGGGGGCTTGGAGCCGTGGCTTGGGCTCTGCTGCCCTCCGGTGGCCCCGCGGGAGGGTCCCGCACGGACCCGCACGGCGAGCGGAACTAGGTCATCCTCATGGCCCCTTCCAACCTAGAGCATTCCATGATCCTGTGCGCTGAGCTGAAGAGGGGTGGAGGATGCCGGTGGAGAAAGTGAGTTTTGCTCGCCAGCATTCACTCGCACAGGAGCCATCCTCCCCTCCGGGGTCGCCTTTGGAGGCACCGACGCACACACACTCTGTGACAGCCAAACTACAGAGAGGCAGAAAGAAGACACAGCCAAGGCAGAAGGGAGAGTGACTTGTCCACATCTTTAAACAATGGAGCCAAAACCAGCCGGAGCTTCCTTCTCCCAAGTCCAGCTCTGTTTCTTACGGCAGCAGTTCACACCCTCTGCTGGCCTGCAGCCCCCTAACACACGCCAGGAACACCGCACTTGGCTCTTCCCAGCAAAGCCAGATGTCCCCGTGCTCAACCTGTTGCCCTTGGTCATGGCTTAGGGATTTCCTTTCTGCACAGCACGTAACACAGCCCTATAATTTGATGAAAACCATGGCAAGTTTACACACCATGAGGAGGAAGACAACGACAAATAACATTGTGTTATTATTCTATTTGTGGAAATTATGCTGCATTGTTTTCTGCACGATTTTCTTCCTCAATCAGATTTTGGGATGGTTTTTCCTAGTCAAGATAGTTGGCTGAAATCAATCCACTATAGCCACAAAACCACACATTTGGATAATGCTGTAAAGGCTGCATTTAAATGGAGAAAGAAGAAAAAAAAAAAACTGAGCAAGGGTTGATTGCTCCATATCACTATCTGCAACTCAGTTCCATTTGTAGTAAATTATTAACTATATTAATCTAACTTTTTTTAAGTCTGTCTAGACAAAACAGACGTATTACCCTGAAAGCATACAAGTCTATATAGGCCAAAACTACAGTGAGCTCTCTGCATTGGATACAGCAAGGAAGGAAGTCATCAGGTAACAACATTGCAGCAACAACACAGCCTCTGCTCCTGCCCTCAACTCCACAAAATCCCTTAACTTATGGTGCCTGGATTTCTCGAACATCGCCAGTCCTACCACAGCCAGCTGCTAAGATCTGAAATGTCTGTGCTGCTCTCCGTCCTGCTTCTCTACCATAGAGTTAGAAAAATCAATGTAACTTTCATAGCACCAGAAATCCATGCTGTACATCCCTCTACTCATCCCAAATCCCAAAATCTCAGGCTTTCCCTAGTATTTTTGCTTTACATACTGCAACCTTAGCAGAACTGCAGTACAAGACACATACAAACAACCCTACTGTCCTTCCTGGATGTTTATAAACTGCAAAATAAGTTTGCTTGAAAAATGCCATCAAGATCCATTTGAGCCAGCTTTGAAAGTCCATTATTTGTTCCTAGCTTCCAACATCCTTTGATCACATCTTAAAGATGAAGCTCCTTACATGCTGACATTGCACAGCCAAATGTTAACTCAAACTACAAATTTATTTTAGTATATTTACCCAGCAGCTCATAATTGTGATTAATTTTATTTCAAATCTCTGCAAGGAATACATGCTATATTTATACTCCATTAAACATGAGAGTTAATGATTCTGAGGTGTGTTATAACACCAGGAAGAGCCAGACTGTTTAAAAGATCTCAAGATTTTGTAGCAGGGCAGTACCTTCTCCATTTATCACACCATTAACTGGCAGCAACATGGGATCAGAGTCTGTGTATGGTCTATCAAGAATGACAAGGCAGTAGATGGAAAGTAGAGACAGGGACACAAAGATGGCTTTAATATTCCTGTAAGCCACCTGCACTTCCAGATGCAGGTTACTAAGTCCTTTCCCCCACCCCATGGCATTGCTGCTCAGGAACCCTGCAGATTCATGCCCTTGTACATCTGTCTCACACCTCTACATGGAGAACACTTCCAAGAAATTGGGGACTTATTTATAAGTCGTGTATCCCGTGGAACCTACAAGACCTGGGACTTTACCTGTGCCTTGAGGATGACTTTCATTGTTTCAAGCAACACACAATTATAAATAACATGAAAGGGTAGCAGAGGTACCGGTGAGCAGCCCCTGATTTTGTGGTCCTTCAACTTCAGAGCACGATACTGATTCTAAGCTCAGCCTTACAGCTCCTCAACCCAATACTGCCCTGAAAACTTGAGGTAAATATCATTGTCCAAGTTAGCACCACACACACCACTCTCCTCATGGCTCCCTAGCAAAGCCCTCTCGCCACGGCTTCAGCAAGAATGCCTTTTGTTTACAATTTCACCAGCTGAAAGACTCTTTTGAGAACACAAAAAAAAAAACCAAAAAACCACCAAAACAGAAGGGAAAGAAAGAAAGCTGAAGAGGCCACTATGAGGATCTAATCTATGGCTAAGACCACCCCTTGCCTGGCAGTCTGCATTGCCATCAGCTGTATGCATCGTGAGCATTGGGGTTTAGATCAGCTGTCTGGGCCCTCTCCCTCATTAGCATGGATAAAAGCGGTGGCCTCCGCCGGGTGCGC
>NW_008238664.1:566446-597115 GCF_000691975.1 Corvus brachyrhynchos
TGCAGCTCCATCTTAATGCATCCTCTGGGCTTGGAGAATTAATTAGTTCTGATAGTCACCAGGGTTCAAAATGATGGCTGTCATAACCCCACAGATAAAATTACACACCCCTGGCATTTTCCACATTGCCCATTCAGACTCTCCATAGGCCACCGTTGGCTTCCTCAGATGTATGGCACTGGAAAGATTTAACTTGCCAAACCTTTTTTTTTTTAATCTCTTTGTTATGCTCCAATTAAGTCTGTGTTAATCAAAGGCAGTATTTCCCAAATACTCCCCCCTCCTTTCCCCAAGCCTCGTCCTAGGCAACTTGACGGTTTGTACCCCCCTTCCTCCCACCTACAATTAGCATTCAGACGTTTCTCTTGGCAGAGCCAAAGCCTCCCTCCCTCTAGGAAGCTTTCTTCTTATGAACACATTTAACACATTTTATGTTTCCCTACCCCTCTGCAAGGTGCTTTAGCCAGTTTCCAAACAAAGAGCAAAGTGACTTCCCTCAGACATGTGGAGCCTCCAACTGTATTCAAACACCCCTGTGACAGTTTTCCTGCTGTGACTGGCTCTAAAACAGAAGCCACATACAGCAAAAAACAATAATTCATTGATTTTCTTCTGCTTACTTCCAAATTACCAAGTAAGAATATCAAATTTAGCTCAATACTGCCCTCACCCTTGACATTCCCTAAGATTTCACTAACAAGGCTGCACCCCTGAGAGAGGAGCTGAGCTGCAAGTAAGGTAGAACATACCAGGAAAGCAGTACCAGCTTTTATCATGCAGAACTCAAGAATGTTCAGGCTGCAATGAGTGCTTTGTTTCAAAGTAGTCTTATTTCTTTCTTATTTTTTCCTCTGAAATGGTGCTGTGGCAATATGATTGTGAAATGGCTGAGCTTTGCATGAGTCTCTGAGACCTCATCGCATGAAGTTCAGTCAGCTCTGGTTGAGAGAACTTCACAGTCTGAAAGGTAAAGGGAAAAATATACAATGCAAGATGTGTAGCCAATAATCAATTAAAAATTTTTAAAATGCAAGAAACTGTGTGGTCTTCTAAACAGTGTAGAGGAAGCTGAGTGCTATAACCATCATGTCCGTATCTCTGCTGATTTTTGTTTACTTTTGTACTGACCTCATGAGCCTGGCTCTAAGAAAGAACAACTACCTCATTGTGATGCTGAAATAAGTTGTAGCACAAACACTGTTTTCAAAAACATCTACATAGATGAACCATCATGTTTTCTCTGGATGGTTGACTTTTACAGCACAGAAATAGAAGCAGTAACCTGGGGAGAGGCAGAAAGTGGACAAAGAAAGTTAAAAGGACAACTAGTTCACAATTACTTAAAGTAGGAGCATCCAGTTTAGGAATGCAAGAGCAGAGCCTACAAAAACTGTGACACGCAGAAGTTTTATGCCCCAGCATGTGGTATTTGCAGTGTTAAAGCACACACAGTGAACTCTTAATAATCTTTTTCACCAGGCTGCTTGCCACCTGAAAGTTTTCAGAGGCACAAGGGGGACTAGCAGCTGAGACACAGGCCATCTGAGGAGGGAGGCTTGGCTGGGCTGGGCTGCCCATGTCAAACGGATCCCAGCTCTCAGGAAGCCAGCTGCCAGGCTGGCTGGCAGACACCCTGCCACGTGCACAGGCTGCTTCAAGCACCGAGGTGCCACCTTCCCACCCCTGAGGCCCCAGGGAGACCCACCCAATGTGCCAGGTGGCCTTCTAGCCTGTACTTCTGCCCAAAGAGCAGGACTCAGCCAGGCAGAATTGTAGTCAGAGCCTGGCACAGTCTGTAACCTGCATGAAGAAGGAAAACGCCCATCACCACCAGGAGAAAAGGGTGGCTGGTCGCTCTGGAACAAGGAAAGCAGCCATCACAGCAGTTAGTGAGGAGGCCATGCTCTGATGAGAAGGGAGAGGAAGGAAAGTGAAAAAGAGTTTACTTCACACAAATGCCTATATGAGAGGCAAGAGCAGATAACAAGAGAGCTGATGCTGTTGCTTTTTATCTCGATCTACAAGGCAGACACCCTGCCACGTGCACAGGCTGCTTCAAGCACCGAGGTGCCACCTTCCCACCCCTGAGGCCCCAGGGAGACCCACCCAATGTGCCAGGTGGCCTTCTAGCCTGTACTTCTGCCCAAAGAGCAGGACCCAGCCAGGCAGAGTTGTAGTCAGAGCCTGGCACAGTCTGTAACCTGCATGAAGAAGGAAAACGCCCATCACCACCAGGAGAAAAGGGTGGCTGGTCGCTCTGGAACAAGGAAAGCAGCCATCACAGCAGTTAGTGAGGAAGCCATGCTCTGATGAGAAGGGAGAGGAAGGAAAGTGAAAAAGAGTTTACTTCACACAAATGCCTATATGAGAGGCAAGAGCAGATAACAAGAGAGCTGATGCTGTTGCTTTTTATCTCGATCTACAAGACAGGAAAGGGACGTGCTTGATTTACAGCCCCTTTCACCACTGCGCTGTCTGCAGTGGCAATGGGCAAGAGACCGAGCTGACCTCAAGCTGCTGAAGGAGCTGCCAGCTCCTGCCAGCACACACACAGCCACCACACAGACATGTTTTCCCCAGGTAGCACAGACCCTGCCCAAACAGCCACTCTGCCCACACTCCAACGAGGCACTTCTGCAGAAGAGGGAGGGTAATTTTCACTCCCAAACTTCCCACAGAGAATGGGATGTGGCCATGGGCTATCACCACAAGGAAGAGAAGATCCTCCAGGATTCTGCTTTTGGAGTAAAACCTGAGCCTTTCCTTCCTCAGGCCAGATTGTACATTGTCTGCAAAGCCAAAGGAACGTGAAAGGCCTTGACCTCAGAAAAAAGAAGCAGCCCTTCTCAGGAACATGCCTACTGTCAGCATGTCCATCACAACCCTGGCTGCTATCATGTCTGCATAAACAAGGAATGATTTATTTTCCTCATCATATGGAAAGAGGAACAGGATCTAATGAGTGAACAGGAAACACCTTGCCCTGCCATCTCTAGCAATTTTGCAGTATTCTTTTAGACCACACAACAAAAGTAGATGGATTTGTACATTATTTTATATGTTTATCGCCGCTGGCTTCTTTAGGAGAACAACATGGAGTTAGATAAGATGTTACAAAGCACAGCTCAGTATTGAGGCACCCTTAAAGAGTACCTTCAAATGACAGAAGAAATTCTAAGGTCAGGGGGATCAGGCAAAGCTGACAAACTGGAGAGAGCCAAATTATTGGGTATTTGAGACATGAGAGGGCCTGTCCTTACAAGACTGACCAGCACAGCAGCAAAGAGCAGCCCTAGAAATGAGCTGAAAAATTCTGAGAAGAAAGAAAAATATTTGCTTGTGACAAATCAAAATGGTAAAATCAAAATGCTTTTGGCAAATCTGAATGTTCTTTCTCCCAACCATATCCAAGTCATATAGCTGAGTCAATTTTCCTACACTTAGCCCCAGAGAAACAGTCAAAATGATTTAACAAAAATAGCAAAAAAGGGGGGAAAATGCCCATTTTTATCCAGCTAACCAAAGCTGGAAGATGTTCTTTTGGCCTCCTGAGATAAAGTCAGTGGTGTTCCTCCCAGAGCCCCACTGGGGGAACCCACCCTTATGTTATTAGGGCTGATAAGCCAACTTCCAGAGACCCTTTGCTCTCCCTTAGATCAGTTAGATAACTGTAATAATAAGAAGCCCAGTAGCTACTCCAGCCCCCTATCCATGCTCACCTAAAAGAAGAAATCATCTTCTGTCATAACAGTTCAGTGTCCTTGGTTTTGTACTATCAACAGCTCCAGAGAGAGGAATAAATGAACAGAGCCCTGTCAGGATATCCTGTCATTCAGTGAGGGAGGCTTTATCCAGCTTTCCAGTGAAAACTTTCAGCAAATACCCTGCATTTTGGAATCTCTCCTGCCTGGGCAAGCTCCACATGCCATATCCTTCACTCATTTACCTTGGGGAAGACAAGACTCCTGTTAAAGTATTTGCCTGAGAATGCAGAAGAAATAGCACCTCTAACCACCATTTTACATCAGAAATTGAGTTTTCGTGTGTGGAGGGCTTGAAAGAGAAAAAGTCCAATTCACAATGGAAAAAAGTCCAGGTTTTTTATTCTTTTTTGCTTTTTTGGTTGCAGTGAAATTATGTTTGACATCACAAGTCCAAGATGAGGTAAGAAGCAGCTTTTTATGTAATGGATTGTTATTTGTCTATATTACTCTGTATTATAGAGAGAACAGTTATCAGATACTATATCTTATAGAAGAAAAACCCACTTTAACAGTCACTGGTGTATATGACAATTAATTATAACCTAAGAGCTCTGTAGTTCAGTCCTCTGAAATAACAGAAATGCATCTGTTTATTGTGTGTGAGAATTTGGCTCGAATTATGTAGCATGAGTACACTGAAAAAGTCTCTAAAAATGGCAAAGGTGTCAAAAGACTGTAAATTATGCATTTATCAAAAGAAATTGATTGGGATTTCTCACAAGTCAGGAGATGAAAGCAGAAATTCTTCTATAGTGAAAATTATCTGTTCCTACTGACTACAAGAAAGAAAAGCTATGCTAGACAGGTAAGGAAAAACAATCTAAGGAATTGAGCTATTTGAAGTAATAAAACAAAGTTATAAGTGTAATTAAAGGATTTGTACACTTCTGGGGAAGTGGTGCATTTGTCATGTACAAATACTATGAACCTGTGGAATTTCTCAACATCTGTTTTCACCACGCTTGTAGAGAGGCAGAACACATTTAGAAGAGGAAACAAAAGGACAGAGAGAAATTAGGAGGGGGAAAGGGAAGACACTCAGGTGTTTTGTTGCTGTTGTTGTTGGCTGGTTGCAGTTTTTAAATGGAAAAATACATTGAAATGTACAAAATGTACCGGGAAATATGATAAAGTTATTCTTTTTCTTAAAAAAAAAAAAAAAAAAAAAAAAAAACCAAAAAAAAAAAGAGACACTAAAAAGTCAACTTTCTTCCATTTTCCCTAAAAGCAAAAAGGGAAAATGAGGAAATGGGAGAAAGTGGAAATAATGCTACGATTCCAAAACAAATAGTGGTTTACAGCTGGTGATAGGGAAAGGACATAAGTTATTTTTATTTAAATGTTTCCTTTTCAAAACTCCCAATGAATGTAATGTTCCAAAAATGAAATTTTGTGGGGCACTTTTTTGATGACAACCAAATATCTTTTCAAGCTGTACCCATATTATACCCACATCTGGAAAAAAGTCACATTTTTACTTCAAAGACACCTGAAAAGCATCTACACAACAAAAGGGTTTCACTACCCAAATATTTCAATGTTACCCTGACCAGATTTCACAGTACACTTATGAAGACTAAAATTTGACAACTAAATAGATGCTGAAATGTGCTTATAAGTGGGTGATGGCAATCCCATATAGTGGCTCAGAGTTTATGAAGCTAAATCTCCTTATCAGTGTCTCTGGTATATCTTCACAAACTTTGCTGCTGAAACGTCTGGCTGTCATGGGGAGAAAATGCTGAGTGAAGGCTTCATCCAGGACCATCACAGGACATGTAGAAATCCTACCAAGGTGCCAGGGTACCCACCCAGACCGGCTGTGAGGTTCTGCAGAGGCTGCAGCATCCCACATGTGCCCAGAAGGTCCCGTAGTCTCTGGACTGCACAGGGTTATGTTGCTGGTTTTTCAAAACCATACTCTGAATTAGGTCATTTCTTACCATTTGTGAATTATGAACTTACTTCTACAAATGCCAAGAAGAAAGAAGATGAAGCCAACATTAGATGCAGTTCAGCAAAGACTTATTGTTTTAAAATAGATACATAAAAACAGGTTTAAAAAAAAAAGAGGAGGCTGCTCTTCTCAGTGCGCTCTGGTGGGGCCAGGCCAAAAACCCCCACCAGACTCAAATGCAAAGCTAGATGTCATTCTTTGACAGCAATTTGAAAATAACAGCCATAGCTCTTTAGATCACTATGGTGGTGCTGATAACACAAAACCCACTTTTGAGAGCAATCTTTGTTCCACAGGCCGGTGGTGTGGAACACACCTTGCTTAATTTTGCCTTTGAGTGGAGAAGGCACTTGTCAGCAGCCTTGGAACTAACACCCCACAGGATATGTGGTCTCTGTAACCTGGCTTTTAAGTCTGACAAACCTAGAATTTTTGATAAAGCACTCCTAGGAAAAATATTACAGTTAGAAGGGTTTATCCTGCAGTGGTTGGACATATTTTGTGCAGACAAAGCTACTGCAAAGCACTAATACATGATCTAACCTTGTTTAGCTCCTGCGGAACAGAAAAGAGCTTGCAGCCATGAGTGAGAACAAAGCTGAGTCAAATTTGTCATTTTTCAGCAATGTCACTCAGGGTAGTGCTTTTCTTTCTTTTTAATTATTCTTCTCCTATTGCAGGTGAAGAAGCACTGTGATCAGAAGCTGCTCATTAGAATGAAAACCAAATGTGTACCTTGCTCTTTAAACCTTGACACCCAGTGCCCTGCTGGTTACACCAAAATTACCAATGGGACTGGCACACCAGACTGCAGGTATCTCCTCTGTCAGGGCTTTTCTCCATGAATATTGTTCTCCATGAATTAGAAAGTATTCATTCATATCAAAAATGCTCTAGTCTATGCAATTTTCTTATGGAACATTTGCCATTGGCTTCACCAACTCCAGAACTCAAGCTGCATTCAGAGTATTTGATGCTTGAAGTGAATCATCAAGTGATATGAGGAAAATAAACATTGTTATTGATGGTCCATCAGATTTCCTCTTGAATAACATCACAGAATCTCTTCATTCTGCATACTTAATATGAATGATACAAAAATATATGATAAATATATTCACATATAATATTAACATTATTAAATATATGATAATATATTATCATATGATATTTATGTATTAATCTCATATAAATAATGTATTTTTCAAACTCCTGGATAGGGGCCTTGTGGGCATGAAGGGCAGGAAGAGATATCTGTAAACCAATTTGAAATCTTGCCATTCAGACTGGAAAGAAAAGAAAAAGCTGTATTTTAGAGAAAACGTAACTATGTTGAGCTTATTTAGCACTTAAAGAACCCTGATATTAAATAATTTTTTTAATAATTTTAAAACAGTTTCAAATTACAACTTAGAGAAAAGTGCTGTATTTAGGTTAGGGTGGGAAGATAAATACACTGTTCAAAAGAAACAGCTCCAAGGGTCTTTTTAGACCTTGATGTTCAATGTATATTTTAATGAAGAAGAAAAAAAGGCAGATCAATGCAACTAAGCTTAAAGTGCTCTTTTCTGACACTGAAGGGAAAAGAGGAAGTTAAGAATTTCCTTTTTCTCCACAAGGGACTGTAAGTACTTTAAAGCAGCTCTAACTTCTTTTCCACAGGTATTACCTGGAAATTAAAGCTTACACACTTTCTTTTCCGGGCTGTCGGCATCATTGTGTGAAGGAATTTGAACAACCCGAGTGCTGCCAGGGACACTGGGGCCCAGACTGCATGGGTGAGTTGGTTTGGTCTTTGGGAGTTTTATTTTCATATGGAATTCAAAGAGAAATAAAGCAGTGACTTTTCATCTTTCTAGAAACTACTGCTGTGAAAAGTTTGCTCCTCAGAGCTTGTTATAGAAGTAGAAATAAATAGCAGTTTTCAGCTAAAACTTAGAGGATTTGAAGGAAAACAGATATTCAAAGTTTCATTTAGAAAGAAAAATTCATAGAAAAATTTAAAGAGCCTCAGAAAATCTCCCTGATTTTGAGATTTTCAAAATAAATCGTTTCAGTCAATGCCTGAAAAATTATTTCATTCGGGAGGATCCCCACAACAGATTTTAAAAATAAAGATTTTCAAACCACAAATATTTAAATGTTTCATTTTAGGTCCAAACCACCCTCATCCACATCTGCAATATTTCCAAATCTCTTTAATTCTTTGCTTTGTGATGCAGGGGTGATCTTTTCTTCCAGTTCAAGAAAGAGTTTCTTGAACTGCCAGTGAATGCTGAAGGCCATTATTGAAGAAAGGAAATCAGGAGTGCCTCCCCTCCTGCTGCCCCTTCCTCAGGAAAAGCTTTTCAGCATCTCTACAAGTGCATAAAATGTCAGGCTACCAAGATGGGCATCCAGACCCACAGAAGAAGTTTCCCTGCCCAGCCAGAGTGTTTCCTCCTTTAATTAAGGGCCTCAAGGTCTGTTTCAATGCCTGTGAAGTCCCCTTGTCCAAAAATTAGATTTTAAAAAAAGTACGATTTTAACCCAAGCTATTACTTAAATACCAGTCATTTATCTGCAAAGGGAAAGCAGTCCAACTGCATCTCACAGCTACTGCAAGAGAAAAGGCAGGCTGAGAGCTGAGTGCCAGGTGTGTGAAAAAAAGAGTGACTTGTGTGGTGGTTTGCATCCCACCATCAAAGGCAGCCTCAGTGCTCATCCTCCCATTACCAGGGTGCTCTGGGCAGCCACACAAGGGACATCAATGTTTCTGGAGAGGGTCCCCTGTCCCAGAGTCAGAGCCCTGCCTGCACCACTGTGTGAAAAAGGCTGAAAAAGCAAGGAAGCCCTCTCTTGCTTTGGACAAACTTCCTGACCCAAAAAAGCAAAGAATCAAGGTCTCAGCATTGTTTCTGCTTTCATTTGGAGGAAAAAAAAATAGTTATCTCTATGTTATCACAACCTCTGCAATAGTAATACTGCACAACTTGAAGTGTTTGGAGGAAAGACAGTCCTTCCTGAGGCCAGGCAAAAATCCCTGACTAGGGGTTTACTGCACATTTAGCATCTGATGGCAAGGACAAAATTAGGTCTTAAATAGCACTCGGACTTCCTTAAATGATAGCACATGCTGAAACACACATGTGAGTGAAAGATCTTTTGTCCCCTTCCCTCCCCACAAAGCACACCAAGCCATCCAGCTGCATACCAATCCCTCTGTAAAAAGTCATAAAGTCAAAAGTAGAGGGTCAGAAAAGGTCCAGGGGGGAAGCGTACAGCCTTTCAACACTGCCAGCATCATCCAGCCACAGGTACTACAGCGGGCAGAGCTACTCCCTACCCCAACACAACTTCCTGCTCTGGGCAAATATTTCTATGGCTCCAAAGAAAAGCCTGGGTACCAACTGAAAGATTTGTGGCATGACCAACCGAGTAGAAAGCAGTGGAAGAACAAAGCAAGGGAAAATTGGGAAACTAAAAATAAAGGCCAAGAAAAAGATACTAGATTTAAAGCTGTCAAATTATATGGTCCAAAATACATCTTTACAAGTACTACTCACTGCTTCAGCCTCACAGGGAGTCGGGTGAAGAGAAGTATTTTAAGAGGCTGCATTTGACAATGCTTGGAAAGTGCTGAATTTAACTCAGTGAGGCAAAACAATAAAGCTGATAAATTTAGGCTCTTTTGGCCTAGATTCAAAGATTTTGCCTTCACACTCTCACAGATAAGCAAGAGCATCTCTTTCTTACTGCTTTTCAAAAAGCATCCTCGATAAAAGCCAAGGTCTCCCCAGAGTGTCAGCAGGTGACTGTGCCAGCCCTGCTCCAGTGTCCCAGAAGTGCCTCCTGTGGCCCTGCTGGTTGCAGGAAGCACTTTATCTGCCTGGCCAAACTTGTACAACAATATGGTAATTTAACCAACTTCTGATAAAGCTGCCCCTTGGTGCTGGTATCAAAACAAGAGATAAGATATAGTGAAGACAAGGAGGAGTGCAATGAATACCAACGGCAAAAAAAACCTGCTTTGTCAACAATTTTAAAGTAACTTTTCCTAGGAATTATACCATGAACTCTGGTTTTTCTCTATCCTTGCATGCTCAATAAAAGCATCAGTGCAAGTAAATTTTTTTCCATTCTGTGCAAATATTAAACAGTTACCATAAGTCCTAAAGATAAGATTTAGCTATCATACAGTAGCCAGAAAACAAGATTCACTAAAAGCAAGTTTAAAGATTAAAGTATATGTATTTATTACTTTCCCTCAGTTGTAGTTACTTAACCTAAATTCTTAAAACAGCACGTATGAGATAAACAGCACTAAAATTTTCATCTTTAAATGCATTGGTTTTTCACAAGAATCTTACGGGATACAATAGACCTCAGGCTACATTAGGGAATAAATTAAGAAATTTTAACAGATTGGTATAAAGCCAAAGCTTTCAGTGGAATTAGGTGTGCACATATGCACATGCACTTATTTGCTCACCACTCTGTCCAAACCAAATTCATTTTTACTAGAACTTCCACATTATCTAAATCAGGATTAACTTAGGCAGGGGGAGCATAAATCTGGTGCTGCCCATCTCCACCCACACAGAACAAACTCTGAGACTCTTTATAAGCAATAAATCTACCAGTAAGGTACAGCAGAGTACCTGTGAGGCCAGTAGGAGTTTGGTACATTTAGATACCACCTGCATCAAAATTATGGTACCTAATGGGAGTTCTAATTACAGGAAGGAAAGGCTTATGGATAAGAGTTAATACATCATTTCCAAGGAGGGGCAGGACAATTGCGGAAAAATAAGGGTATCCACACAGGAGAGAAAATTTGACAGAACGATCTGACTAAAAACCACTGTAATGTGCATTTCCTGTAGGCAATCTTTCAGTAAATCTTTGAATCTTGAAACCTTTCAGACAAAAAAAAAAATTAAACTATTTTTATTGGGAAATACGGTCATTTTTTCTTATCTCATCCTGCTGGCTGGGGTTTTTGTTCAGACTCTCTCACCTTCTATACCACTGCCTGTAACCATGGTTTTAGAACCAGAGGCTCTGAAGAGCATAACACACCTTTGGCATACAAGTTTGAACAGTGATCACAGTTCCTTGGAAAGGATTTGGTTGTAAGATATCTGAATTTCAATTTCCAAGACCATTTGGATCAATTATCACAGTCTTATGGAGATAGCAGGGAAAAGGAAAAAAATTCCACGTAAAGCAAATGTAATTTTTGGTGCGGGGAAAAAAAAGAAAGGCTTATTAAACTCTAACTTGGCATCAAATAAAATCCTGAGAACAAATTTTCAATCCATCAGAGTTATACCTACACACAGGAGTGGTCAGGCAAGCTCCACTTGTATCAGAAAAGCCAACAGCTTAGGATGTCTGCAGACAGGGGTAGATCAGCAGGGACAAAACCATATGCTATTTTAGAAAAAGAGAATTATTTTTTGTTCAATCCTTTTACTTCAGTCACTAGCCTAAATTCCCAGGTAAGAGAGTGTGATGGTCTCTGCTGATGTTAAGACTCTGGTGAAGAGATTCAGGTAGCTGCAAAACAGCAGCTGTCACCCAGGGTCCCTGTCTGGCCCAAAACCCTGCAGCTGCCAAGGCTGTCACCTGTAGGGTTCAGGGGGAGCACATGGATCAGAGCAAGGTGACTGATGGCTCAAACACTGTCATTTCCAGCATGTCCAGGAGGAGCTGCATCACCATGCAATGGGAGAGGACGCTGCTCACAGGGCATAACTGGGAATGGAACATGCACTTGTCAGGTACATCCTTTGTTTTAAATGAAAAAAAAATACAGCAATGTAAGTTGTGCTGAAAAATAATGCATGTTCCACTGTATAAATACTTTAAAGGAAAGTATTCCAGAAACAGCAGAGATGATCAGCTTGGAGTTCATTCTTTGCTTGAATTGCACTAATCTTCACGCTATTACTTCTACAGACTTGAGAAGGTTTGGGTGAAATTATAAAAAGTTCTTTCATCTTGCCTTCCTGAGACAAGTGTATTGACTTCCTCTATTTTTTTAAATTGTGCTATTACTTGCGACTTTTTGCCCTAAATAGAAAGTACTTATACATGGGGCTATACTCTCCATATGTTGTTCCTTTGCTGAGAGTGCAATGTGTAGTGCTTAAACTCAGGCAAAAAGATTTTAAAGAAATAATTCAAATTAATCTTTTCTACCTCCCCCTCTACTGGTTCATCCTTAGATCCAAAGTCCTCTTCTGGGGGAACAAGAAAAAGAGACAAAGGTAGAATTAGCCAGAAAATACAACCCAATAATTGTAAGCCTGATTTGGACATTAGGCCTGATTACAATACTTCACTGTTAACTTTACATTCAGAATATCTGATTTGAAGATCTACAAATTTTTTTTAAAAAGATGTGGGGGCAAGATTGTTCAAAAGACCATGTTTTCTAGATTGTGGTAGCTACTGATTGAAACTTTCATGTTATTTTCTTTTGGCAGCAAAAGATGCTGTTTTCAGCCTGCTAAGCATACACCTATCTGTCTAGACATAGATGAGAAACTTAAGTTTTGATTTCCATTGTGTAATTCACAGAAAGGGTTTGGTGGGACAGCCTGTGAAAAATGTGCTGAAGACAATTTATTTGGTCCTGACTGCACATCAGGTAAGTTTGAACTTTCTTTACTTGGTTAAGGAAAAGAAGGGAATGAAAGCTGTATTCAGACTCTAAGAAATCACAGTGAAATGGGTAGAGGGCCCAAAGATTTCCCAGTAAGAGCTGCTGTCTGCCTCAGAGAACATGATGGGGAAAGGAAATAGAGCTCTTCACTCTATTCTTTGCCAGGGAGATACATAATTCTGTCAGAAGTGTGGATGATGAGGAAAGGAAATAGAGCTCTTCACTCTATTCTGTGCCAGGGAGATACATAATTCTGTCAGAAGTGTGAAAAATGGTGTGTTCGGTATAATTTTGGGGTTTGGGTGGTTGATGAATTCACTGATTAGCCATGCACCTATCAGAAGTGGAAGTCTGAAAGCTGTGTGCACTTTGTAGAATGTACTTGTATCACAAGTATATATATGCATATAACATTTTCCACTTTTGCCTGTTTCTTAATAGTCTTTACTATTTTAACTTCCTGACCCTTGCTGAAAATTACCCTGAAAAACCAGAAAACTGCCTGAGAAACATTTTTAAAACAGTCTTATTCTTAAGTAGTAATAGTTGTTTATCTCTAAGAAACTCCGTTTGTTCCCTCAAGATCTACATAATGTTACTTCTAAAGAGTCACAAATGGTCTCAATTTAAATAATCTGTGTTGGCCTTTCTACACTAATCCTACACCACTGCCGGCTCAAAGGCCCCTTTTCCACCAGCTGTCCACTGGATGCCAGTGTTGATACACAGAAATGTAACTGAGCAAACATTTCCATGAGAATAGTCTCCTTGAATGGATTCAATATCATAAATGTAATTCTTTTCCAAGAACCTACTGGAGGATTCAGTTACATATTAGTTTAAGCAATATTTTACACTTCAGCTTTCAGATATTTGCACTCCTCCAAGTGTTCTAAAATAAATAAAATATAAACAATGTTCGTCTGTGGCTAACTGATTTTCAGTAATACCTTAGACATTCCTGGGTTTTATATAATGACTACCAACATAGGTAGGAAGTTATTAATTAATTAGTGCAGGTGATTTGCATGAAGACAGGCTATGTTTTTAAAGGGAAGAGGATATGCTACATCACTGCAGCTTAAACATGAAGTCAGCAATACAATTCTGTACATCTTTTAGACTTTTCCAAGTGTAAATCTAAATGGCCTTTTTAAAAAGCATCGTTGCCATAATTCAAACAGTTATAACTACAAAGCTTTTTGAGTATACTTAAGGCTTCAAAAATTATTTATAGAAGGGTCTCATAGTCACCTGGACTGTGAATGCATCATCTTGTGTGCATATTGTCACTGGGTTTATAAACAGAATATAACCAGAAATGAGAGAATATAGGAAGAAAGAAGCCTGAGATCTCCACAGTGATTAATTATGCTTTTAACTAAATAAATTCTGTTTGAGGAGGGGGAAAAAAAGTCACAAAACTCATCTTTTCTTGAGGTGCTTGAGCCATACAAACAGAGTTGAAGCAAAAACAAGCAATAGGTTAACCATTATTAAAGTTGTCTATATTACACATTATATCCAATTTTAGCTTCAGACTCAAATTTTGTCAAATTTTACAAGTTTTATGGAATTAGCAACAAGTCAGTTTGGTGCTTACAGATTACATCCTGAAGATTTTCAGACCCTGGGCTCTTAACTGCCTTCCAAAATTAGTGCATTATTGACTGCTGTAAGCAACAGCAAGTATTGATCCTCTCAGTAATAGAAGCCTATAAATTCAGGCACTTGGGTCAAAGCTTGGTTTGGCCAAAGCTGTTGGCCAGGACACTCTTTGCTATGAGTAGCCACTAATTATGTCTTTCCAAACACCATTATTATTCAGTAAAGCAAATCCATTTCTCCCTCCAGCTTGTGACTGCATTCATGGAGTATGCAACAGTGGAATTACAGGGGATGGAAGATGCACTTGCTTGTCTGGATACAAAGGGCTCCGTTGCGATCAGCGTAAGTAGATCATTTTCCACAGGAGATGTATTCAACAGCTGTGATACAGTTAGAACTGGGAAGGATAAATCAGTCTCAGGTTATTCATGCAAAATCAGCCAAACCTACACTGAACTTGAAAGCCTCACAGCGTGCAGGCACAGCTCAGCCTGTCCCCTCTGTCCCTCAGCGATAGCCGAATGCGAGGCGCTGCAGTGCCCTGCGAACTCCAGGTGTGCTTCCTCAGGGGAGGATGGAAGACAACTTCAATGCATGTGTCTGCCCAGCTTCCACGGGGACAGTACACGGTGTGAACGTGAGTAATTTCCGTGTCTGCCCAGTTCTTTGAATATACCACCGTTAGTGTTACAGCTCGGATAAGGAATGTGCATTTGAACCACATCTCACCGTCTAATTTTTCTGGGGTTCATATCCCAAAGCACAAACTAGATTCCTTCAGGATGAAACTAAATCCTAAAGTGTGCTTCAGAAGCACGTCCATCCAATTGCTAACAGGTTTCAGTCCATGCAACCAGCCTAAAGCTAGTAAACCCCCTTGAAATACATAAGGTGGATACTGGGTCATCAGGGCTTACAAATCCACTCCTGTCATATCCCTCTGCTTGGTAGAGCTCAATCTCATAGCTTGCTTCCATAAAATCAGCAACAGCAACCAAGGGCTTATATTTATTGAGCATCCATCATGTGGCAGCTCAGTTCCATCAGCAAGGACAAACTATACAGGCAAGTAAATTTCATTTTAGCGTTCCTGTTTTTCATGAAACAAAGCTAATAGCTTCTCAGCTAGAGGTAAAGGCTACCTTGCAAGTGTCTTTATAGACTCCTCTACTTGCCACTGAATGCCCAAATTAACTGCACAAGAATCAGATTTTCTTTTCTCTATTCACCTTATGGCTTATAGTACCTGTTCTTCTTTCTAGACCAATTGCAACAAAGAATATTGTTTACTTTGATGCTGGAAGAACAATTTAGTAGATGTTGGCTCAGATCAGTCCCAACTGAAGGGAAAGAAAGGGAGAAGAGGGGAAAACAGTGAGAAGCACCACTTTTTAGGTGTGTCCAGGGCATGCCATCTTCTAGATAGGATGTGTGCTTAACCTTAACCTAACCTGCACACAAAGGTGTGAGAAGATGCTCTACAAGCACTGCTTGATTTTGAAAAAGAACAAGCAGTGCCATTGCCTCAAAAATGGTTCAGGGAAATAACTAGAAAGCTTTTAGTGCAGTCCTGAAAGTAGAACAGTGTGGAAGACTAAAGCTTTTGCTGGCCAGTTTTCCATACAGCTGAACCGATGACATTATATTGTTTAATCACCGGAAAGAAAACAGTGAAGGCCTGTTGTATTGAGAAATATTTTCCAACTGACCTAACATGCTTAAAGCTTGTACAGACCTCATATCTCTCCAGTTAAAATCCACCAGAGAACAAGGAAATAGTTGTGATATTTTAATGAGCACGTTACATGTTCTAATCTGTTTATGACTCGATTTGCCTAGTTAAGAGATCATTTCTGCTCAAAAGCAAACAGTTGGTTGCTACCTTAGCATAAATACATTCCTCCCTTCCATCTCCATGCCTCCACAATACTTCAGACTTGGCTGTTAGGAAAAGTTTAGTCTGCCCAGGCTTTGTTTGGCATCGAGGTGCTCTATTAAATCCTTGTCTTCAATTTTAGAACTGTGGGCAATGATTCATTTACTTCACTTCTTTTTTCACAAGCTATCAATCCGTGCTCCAAAAAGGTCTGTGATCCTAATGCCAACTGTGTTTACCTGGGGCCAAACCAACACAAATGCATCTGTCGGGAAGGTTACAGAGGGGATGGTCAAATCTGCCTGCCCATAGACCCTTGTCAAGCAGCACATGGGAGCTGCCCTGCACAGTCCAGCATTTGCATCTATGATGGTCCAGGAAAGGTGAGTGTAACTGCCCGAGAAGAAATAACGCCTTTTCTCCGAAAAGAAGCCATGAGGGTATGGAAATAGGTCTCAAGGAAATCAAATGCTACTCCTAGTTTTGACATAAACCCTGCTGGTGATCAGGAGGGAGTCCTTTTATCTCCCCTCTGAAAAGAGAAATGGCAATAGTGTTCTTTCTTCTGGGAATATTTTGGCTACGATTTGCTTCCCCAAAATGGAGGCATTGAAATAAATCTCCCAGTTAAATTTTGTATCTCTGAACCCAGAGGACTTGCAGGACCAGTAGAGTCCTTATACAGGTACCACAGATACATCTCTTAATTTAGTTTATTTAGGAAAGAAGCAATCTGGGTCTTTGAAAGCAATCAATGAACAGCACTTTATAAAGATTGCATATTATTCATGATGTTGGGAACTGGCTCCAATTTCCGTGTGTAATATCCACACCATCAAAAAAGCGAGACTTCAAAAAGCCTGGTCTGCTTGGACAGCCTGAAGAGCCAAAAAGGGACTTGATCATCCAGGGTTGTTTTGCAGTTTGTGGTCATATTTCAGTGAAGTGCACGTGGCTGAAACCCAGGCTCTTGTGTACAAATATAAGCTTTATATTTGCGTCTGAACTCATCAGGTAATTAACTAAGACACTGTGTTCAAGCCCTAGTACCAGAAATCATGCTGAAATCCACAGTTTCTGCATGGCTAATGTTCTTTCCCCTCTCACATCCTTCTGATTCAGTCCCACTGTGAATGCAAGGAGCATTATACCAACTTTGTACCTGGGAAAGGCTGCAGTATGATGGACATCTGTGAAACAAACAACACCTGCCACAAAAGAGCTAAATGCTTAACAGTTGCACCAGGACAGATTGCGTGAGTCTTTTTGCTTATTAAAGTTTCACACCATTTCTCCCTCCTTCCCTAGTAAATGGGCTGCTGAAACAAATCCTGTGGATGAACACCTCCTGAAGTTATCTTTAATGGCATCTTTATCAAGGACAAATCACAAGATTTAATGGGGTTAGGGTCAGCCAATTAACATAGTGTTAGATTTCATCAGGCCATTTGGTAATGCCTATTAAGTTTTATTTTTAAAGCACTCAGAGGTCATTTCTACACTAGTAAATAAAAGGGACCAAAACCTCTTTTCCTCAGGGCAAGCAGCATTGTCTGTCTCACAGCTAAAGTCTCTTCCAAAACAGAGTAACTGCCTCTTGGCAGCAGTCCCTGGCACATGCTATCCCTTCAGCTGTGCCTGGGCACTGCCCGGGAAAATGCTACTTGGTGTGGGCCAGAAACACACCAGGCAGCCTGCTGAAAATTAATCAGCATTAGTCATGGGATAGCACTGGAGCCCTGCCTCTTCTGACTATACTAATACAGATACAACCTGGGAATCTGCCCCCCCCATGCTGTAAAAGTAACACCAACCTCAGCAGACTCCTCATACCGTTGAGTCAAGCAGGTGGGAAACTGAAAAACCTCTGGCAGACTTTGCTTTTCCTGTACAGAAATATGCTACACAGATGTTAGGAAGAAAGTCTTAACACTAAACTCAACAAAACTCTCTTAAAACACAGAATTTGTCTTACATGTTTCTATAGGCCAGTGATGGCAGGTACCGGGTTAAAGAGTTGTGCCTGAAATATCAGGTTTTGGGAGCTGAGAGCTTGAACATGAAGGACAAGATAGGCCATTCACTGTAAGTTAGGAACTAATCATCATATAGATCTGTAGACAGAAAGCATTCACTCAGCAGAGTATTCTTATTGCCAGTCCTTGTGTCATCATGCAGCTTTCCCTTGCAGGGTAATATCAACATCACTTCTGTGTAAGCTATTGTGCATTTCAAACAAGTTCATCTAGAATATCCCCAAGTTCTCTTCTATGGCATAGTATGCTACTCAAACTGCTTCATATAGACTCCCACAATATTTAGAGTACTACCATACTGCACAACATCAGCCAAAATTTTGAAATAAAATTTCGCATCCAAAATCAGGAGCCTTTTTTCCTAATTAGTCGCTGCTTCACTGTTACAACATGGTTTTGAAAGCCAAGAAAGTTTTGAGAATTTTAGAATGGGAAAATTATAATTTTATTACTGGGGATGGAAAAGAACAAAAAAATGCTTTGCATCTCATTTAGTGATATTTAATGGCAAAAACAAGTACAGAAGAATGGAGTGGGATTGAAATCAAACTTAAGCTAAGGAAAATCCATTTATGAAAGAGGAACTTTACACAGAAAACTGTTGATTTGTAAATGTGGGCACAATAAATAGATTCTGGTAAGTGGCAGACTGTATTTTGGCTGCATCCCAGATTTTAAATGTATTTGGGAGGGCTTTTTTGGTTGGGTTTTTTTTTTTCTTTTTCTAAAACACAAAGCTATGACAGAGGCCACAAAACTGCATTGCTTCCTTTCTATTTTTGTTTTGGTTTTTTTAAGGATACAGTTGTGCTATTAGCTTTCCCCACATAGACAATTCTACTTTCTCCAGAACCAAGTTTTTTGTACAGGAATAAATCTCTCATACAGGCAAAGATGTAAAAAACCCAAACACTGGACTTATGAATATAACACAGCAACCTCCTCCAAAATCCCAGTTGCCTCTGTCTTATGTTCCCACACAGATCTTTCCTGAGTAAGTGCTGATGCTTTCCCTAGTGTTGCTTCAGCACAGTAATCATGTTCAGCCTTGTCCAGAAGCTATGAAGCTTCAACCAGTGCAGAATTACACTGCATATTAGATCATAACCTCTCTGGTTTCCAAGCAGAGCTACCTTTCCATCAGTTAAACTCTATTATTTTCTCTCTTAATCCCATTCTTATTTTTCTTCTAGGTCTCCAATGCAGAAATTAGTAGCTTCATAAATCAAAACTCTATTATAAAAGGTTTTGGTAAAATGGAGACAGAAAGCTGAGCTTTCCTGTTCTGGAGCAATACAGTTTTTCTTCCCTGAGTAAGCTGAAGTGGTGACAGTTCCTATTTTTTCAGTCCTGCCTATGCTGTCTGTACAGCACACCATGAAAACATCAAACAGCTGAGTTTAGGTAGTCCAGCAGGGTTTGGTGTAAAGCCGTTCTCTTTAGAGGCACCCAGCCCATACAGAAAGCTGTGCATCCAAAGAAAAACCTCTAAAGCCATAAGAGCTATGAGTTCCAAAGCAGGTCTTCCAGACAAAGCTAAGACAAAACAGATCTAGTCAGTCATCCAGCTGGTCCTCTCCATGCCCAGCCACAGAAAGTCAACTCCATCAGAAGGAGTGAGGAAACACACAGGCTGAAGGGTTCAGTCCCATGCAATAGGTGCTAATCTGTAATTGCTCAGTGTTTTCCTCTGGCACACAAATCCAAACTATGTTACTTGGATGCCCATGCAGTTATGAGCAATATTGTCCTCAGAAGGGAAGTTTCAAACTGGGCAGGCATTTCTGCAGTTCACTGTGCCCCCAGAAATGATAGCCAAAAAAGTTATTTTGTTTACCCACCTGCTTCTTTAGTAACATTGGATGAAAAAGAGAGGAGAGTTTTATTTTGAAACCTAGATCTGATTTGTGCCATATTTCAAGGGTAGTTCCTGTTTTCTACTATGTTATTTTGCAGCTCCTTTGAAGCCTCAGTTGTTTTCTTCTCTGTTCAGAAGTGGAAGGGGGCTACCTTCAGCAATACAGCAATACTTACCCCAGCAGAAAAAAAAGGGATCAGCTCCCAAGGAGCAGCTGCTCCTCACTCCCAGCTGTAAACCCTTCATCTCCAGGCTCCATGGCCATACTCTTTCTGCTCAAGAGATCCACTTAAAAAGAAGTGGATTCGCCATCAGAATAGCATCCTAAAAATTTAAGATGCTTTTAGACTGCCATTTTTACCCAGGCTCAGAGCCAAAGCTTGAGCCTCTTGGCCAAAATCTCAGCACTCTTCTGAGCCTGTATGCAGCACCCCAGATGGCAGGGACTTGTGGGGATTTTCAAAAAACCTTGCTCTCACCAGAGATACAGCTACAGCAGAGACCATACATGGGAAAAAAGAGAGGGTTTGGCATCAGGCTGATACTACTGTGGGGTGTGAGTAGCAAGTGTGTGTTTTTAACAACCAGCACATGCAAATGATTAGTTATAGAGAGGGCATCTTTTGCTCATGTGAAGTAATCTTCCTTCTCTAGTGATACCATTAGGAAAAAAAAAAATCCAGAGAGATGAATCATCATGGGTAGGGCTTATATGGGTATGGAACATGCTGCAGACTTCACAGGGAAAGGCACTATTAAAAGCCAGTGTCTGTCTGTCCATCTCATGGGCACCGTGACCTGAGTCTGCTTTAGACATCCAGAGTGCTGGGTCAGGTGCACATCACTGGGAACTCTCACAGGCTGGAGTCCCCAGGAGACAGCCAGGGTGTAACATGTGAGATGCTATTTCCACAACAGAGAGAGCAGCAACACATACACCTAAAAAAGCATGAGACTTTGTACTGCAGCAGAAAAAAAAGATAACGTTAAAGGTACCAGTTCTATTGCCCAAAATGTTGGCATTACTTAAAGGGCAGGGTACCAAACTACTTTGCTTTGTTGAAAGGACTGACACCAGACTGCTTTTTCTACAAAATCCATGCAGCTCTTTCCAAGGAGTGATGAGCTGCCATCACCCTCCTTAACCACCATTAATCCTGCCAAATCCCATGTCACGAGTGAGGTCTTCACAAAACAGCCTCCCTGCTGAAAGAATGGCAGCGCTCACACTTATGCTGTGCTCTCTCCTCACCCACAGACAGGCAGGTTCAGTGGATTTCTGGGTTCCAGTAACCACATTTTGGGAGCAGAGGTTGCACATAGCCTCTATTCAAAGAGGTCCTGTGGGACAGACACCGCTGTCTCCTGGCCCAGCTGACAGGAGTCCACCACATCAGGCAAGCAGCCATCAGGCTGCCCCACACACTGACACACTCCACAGCATGCAGAAGCAAAGAATTACCTACAATGCACCAGTACTTCCTGAAAACACCTTCAGAGAAGCAACAGGTAACACCTGGCACTGGTTTATTGAGAGCCACAGCTAAAAATCCCAATCCCTTCACAGGTGCACGTGCCAGGGGGGCTCCGTGGGGAATGGGTTTGTGTGCTATGGGAACATCATGGAACGCCTCCAAGAGCTGAACACGGGAGGACAGTGGCAGGGCAAGCTGACATCCAGCCTCTTGCTCATGGGTAAGTAACCACACACAAGTAGGGTCAGCTTTTTCCCAGAGGGCTGATCCTGCCCAACTGATCCCCCAACACCCCCTGCCACAGGAAAGTGCCACCCACAGCATGGCACAGCTGCTGACTGCAAAGTCCCTGAGACCATCTAAAGCTGCTCTGCTCATCATACCATGAATGGAGTCTGCAAGAACTTCCAGGCAGAAGTGCTAAACATGTTTCCACAACCCCTCACGCATCATTTGATATCACCTGTGGATTTTGCCCCACATTGTAATAATTGGGATTATCCCACTACTTCTCCCTGCTCCCACTGCTTTAGACAAATGAGATTTGGTCCAGAATGACACACACTAGTCCACCAAAAACACTGGCATTCCCAGTTACCTTGTGAACTTAACAATCTAACTGCCTTCATCATCTTCTCTATGGCCAAAAATTTGAGCTATGAACAAACACTGCTAGAATTGAGCTGGATCTTTGAGTTAAACTTGTAAATGTGGGGGAAAAAATCCTTCTGTTTAATATCATTTGCTCAATCCCATGGAGCCCAGCAATTAAAATAAAGATCATGAATTCCTGAACAGAGTGGAATAAAAATCCCCCATATCTGGCCAAGGACAAAACCTGGCAGTGACTTTCACATTCAGAAGTGAAGATCAATATTCATTGCCTCAGCAGTGAGAGTTCAGTTGCAGTTTCTCTGTGCATTTCTCCTCATTTGTCTGAAAAGCACCCAGCATGCTGGGTTATCAACAACCCAGGTTTTCTGTTCTTCAGATAATTTTTGGACATAAGTGTGGCATATGATTTACTAACCAGAAGCTACAAAGACATTAACCACAGAGGTTATCTCACAATATGTTCACTACACACTGATGTCTTTCAAAAGCTAAGAATTTATAGATTTTTTTGTAAGACAGCATATAAATTTTGAGATGCATTCTCTGTACAATACAGCTGTAACAACTGTAAAGACTTTTTTCAGTTCTGATTTTATACCTCTAGAAAAAGAGCTGAATATTAGAAATATTTAATACCTTCGGCTGCAGAACCAGTGGTCTCTCACGCTGCTGTCTTGGATACAGAAATAACCTCTGTGTAGTAAATGAATTCTAATTAACTTTCAGTGCATCAGTTTTGATTACCAGTTATGTGTTTGCTGATAGTTGCTGGACCAGCAGGTTATCAGCAGTATATTTCTCACCCCATGGAGACTGAATTGATTTAAAGCAGAAGGCTGTCTTCCTGCAAGGACACATCTCCAAAGAAACTGCCAGTTTTGTGTCCTTGCTCTGGCCTGCATGCCACAGAATCCAGGCTGCCAGAAGCATTCTGAACGTTTTGCCTCATTTTGTGTCAAATATGCAGCAGCACCTGGATTTCACATCTCATCTGTCTCTCACCTTTTAATGTCTTGGACTCTGGAATCTTAAATTAATATTTAATCATCACAGATAGTATTCTTGCTTATTCCTCCCTCACAGCTTTGCACAGTCCCTTTGTGGAATGAGCTTTTCAATAGGCATTTAAACTTTTTTGTTCCTTCCTCTCATAAGACAATACCTACGAATGGCCACTGAGCACTCTGGGACCATTTACTGTGCTTGTACCAACAAACAAGGGACTCAAAGGTACAAATGTAAGTAAACAAGAGAAAGGGTTTCACATCAGGGGGGATTTGGCTTCTGCAGAAATCTCATCTGTGTCATGTTTTGATTCAGCAGACACAGATAATTTGCTCTAGTACACTTCTGGTCTCATTTAAATCTACGGGCCACAGACTGCTTTTTTCCCACTTGAAAGAAAAACAGAATAATTTGGTGTGTTAGTGTAGAACAATGTCACACCGCAAGTAAGTTTTGGACTGTCTTACATGACTATACTCAAAGTCTTTTCATTTGGCTGAGACAGGGATTGAACAAAGCTCTGAATTGTCAGCAGGGAGGCCTGCAGGTCACCTTTTACATAAGGGGGATAAAGAAAAAGGCTTTAGTGAAAAAAAAAAAAAAGACTGATATGTAAGTAGTCAGCACCTTCCACTGACATCAGGACAATTCTGGAGGCACCTACTGCTCATGCAGGAACATAAGGGTATAATGTGAGCTGAACTGAAACCCAGAGTGGTCTCCACTTTGTTCAGACTCCATCACTTCACAGGAAAACATGTAAATTCAGAATGTAACAGCTGCAGAGACCAAAAAAGCATTCACCCATGACTTTTTTTTTTTTTTTTTTTTGATTAAGCCTGCATTGAAATAAATCTCTGTTCCTCTGCTTTTCTAGATAAAGGATCTTCTGAAAAATAAACAGAAAGCTCAGTACTTCGTTAAACTCCATATTATTGCAGGTCAACTGAACACCAGTAGCTTGAATAATACTAACGTAATATATACTTTGACTGGCAAGTCAGGAGAGATGTCAAAGGGAGAAAAGGTAAGTGGCCTTTCAGCCTCCCACAGCAAGAATAGTGCTCCCTGTTCCCTCCACAAGGAGTAGGAAAGCTCTTTCTGCCAGGAGATATCAGGGTGAAGATAACTGTTGGATTATGAAAAACCATAGCTGAGGCCACGTGCTACAAGGAGTTCAAGTAAAACTTGAAACCTCACTGGCATCAAAGTTCCCAGTAAAACCAGTGAAAAAGTAATTAACTTTAGACATATATCAGTCCTGAGTGACTTGGCAGACTAACACAGACTGGTCTAAAATGTTTGCAAACATTATTTTAAATCTTCAGGTCGGAGTTTATGCTGGAAACCTGTGAGTACTTCTCACATGGAGCAAGCACTACTGAGCTGCAGACCCCACCTCCCACTGAGCATCAGCAGCCTCGGAACAATGCAGCAAATGGAAGTCCTCAGCAGAGACAGAACACATGGCAATTAACCATGGAAGATACATAGCAAAGTTCATCATTAGCCCAGATTATCCAATGTCAGTAAACATCAGGGCAGTCTGAACACACAGTTTAAAAAACTTGTTCTCTATGGATGATACACTAGATTTTATAATCTGGAATTACTGTTCTTCGTCCACTATGTGTCTCTTAATAGATTGGGCCTATGTGGAGGCTGAAATCAAGAATTTCTCATGTTTTGCAGTATATCAGTGGCATCTGAGAAGAAATATCTATCTTGTATGTTTAATGAATACACACTCCATTTGTAACAGGAAAATATCCTTGCTGTCTGAGCCCTGTTTGTTTCCTGCAGGCTTCAGTACAGTGCAGAATCAGCAACATTTTGTTGTTTTAAATATACATAGAATATAAGGAAATGGGTTGTAGTCCCCCAAGATTACAGGAGCTGACCTTTGCAAGTACAACAATATTTTAAATCATTTCCTGGCAGATTTTTATTACTAGCAGTCATTAGAACACTTTCAGGTACCCTGAATTCACCACAGGGCCTGTCTCTGTTTCTCTCCTGAATTTTGCTGTCCTGAAACAAAAGAACATTCCAGATGAAAAGGAATTGTTTCCATTTCCTTGATAGGCATTGGAAGCAATCTTTAGCCTCCCCAAATTTAAATTGTTTAGGTGTTGGCAACAGGAGGGGGTCTTAGACTACGTTCAACCTGTGTACTTACTCTGCTGTCATTTTGTGTAAAGAATTCACTCTCTCTTGCCTGGCTTCTTTCAGGATAATCAATTAAGAATTAGAATCCAAGGAGGAAGGACAAAAGGAAAAATTTTGCAGGGAAATATTATTGCTTCCAATGGAATTTTGCACATTATTGACAGAGCCATGGACAATGTGGAGCCAACACTTGAGAGCAGCAAAGAGGTGAGCCATAAGTTATATACATACAATGTCAAACTTCCTTCTGAAATAGTTTCACATCAACTGGATGTGAAGGAGGATGACTGACAGAAACTAAACAGACTCTACTGAGACATTACACGTCAGCTCACAGAAGCAATACCCTAAGAGAAAGGTAATAACACAGTTTCCACAGAAAACAAACATTCACCCTTCTGCCAAGCTGGTCCATGGAGGGTACGGATGTTCTCACTGCATCTGAGTGGCTCCTTGGAAAATTGGCAGTCATAATCAGTGAGTTTCACTGAATGCCAGAATCACATACTGAAAGGAGGGACATCTGGACAGACAGGAGGCAAGACTTGTATTCAAAGTTGCAATTCCTCCCCCCAAAAAGTCTAATATTAAAAAAAATTGATTTTGAATGCTTTGGTTTTTGGTGCCTTGCGTATCATGCTCACTTAAACATTCTCTTCCTTACGTTGCATTTGCCAAATATTTTACTCCTCTACCTTTTCTCATTGGGGATGAAGAGGTAAAAACCCTTTCCCCACACACACACAGCCTGTGTTTCCTGTGACTACACAGTATTTCAGGACAATGACAAAATCTAACTATAAACCAGCATAGCACCAGGACTGAAGTGCTGCCATCTCAGCCATTTCCAAGCACCACCAGCCCCCCAAATGAAATGTATTCAATCTGTAACAACTGAGACTCACACGGTAAGTCAAGAAATGTCTCATGAGACCTGGAATTCATCTCATGTTCCCAACTAAAACAAATTTTACTTTTATCCCCTTTCAGAAAACTATAATGTCAGTACTTCAAGCTAATGGAAGATACGGCCAATTTACATCTTTGTTAGAGGTAAGGATCCAGAAAATCAATTACATAAAGATACTTTCAGATGTTCTTTGACATTAATATGTAATTTCTCTTTTATTTTTAAACCAAAACAGAAAACTGGCCTAGGAATGGATTTACAGCAGGACAACCAGGCTTACACAGTCTTTGTTCCAAGTAACCAGGCTCTGAGTAATATGAAAGCTGAGGTTCTGGATTATCTGCTTTCTGCAGAGGTAAAATCCCCTTCTATAAGTCAAATCTTTCTCAGATAGGAGATGCATACCTGTATTGTCCAATCTAAATTAGCTCCTATTATCAAGGTTGAAAAGCCATCTCTAACAGTTAAAGATCCAGACAACACCTAGAGAAGAAGAGGTTTTGGGGTCTCCCATCACATATTGGGATGATGTTCCTCCACACCAGGCCCCTAACCCTCTGCTTTTGCCCAGACATCACAGCCTGGACAGAATGGCAAAGCCCCAAAACTTCTCCTGGAATGCATCACCCTTGGTGGGAACAGTCAAGGGAAGCAGCTGCCACAAGGGCTCCACTGGACGGGAGTCACTGCTGATGGGGTCCCAGGAGGTGGATATTGGTGTCCTGTACCCTGGACACCTCCTGCCTGTCCCAGCACACATGCATGTCATGAAAGGCCCATGTCAAAATAAAACATGGTGTAGGGGTGAGGGCATGGAATGCCAGGGTGCCCGACACAAGCTGAGCACCACCCTGACCCAGAGTTTCCTGGTGCACCAGCCAGTGATGCTGTTTCCATCCCCATGTCCACTCAAGATGCCAGGCTGGGTTTGTGAGGCTCATGTTGGGCTAAAACAGCCTCTTTTCTGCACTGGCAGGGTTCCTGGAAGTTGCTGGAGCTGGTCCGATATCACATTGTCTCCAACACTGAGGTGAGCGCAGCTGCTTTGCCAGCCCAGAGTGTAAGAGCAAGAAGCACTGCCAGGGGGTACTGTCAGGACTGCAGGCACAAGTAGCAGGAAAAGGACTTGCTGCCATTGAAATCAAGCTCTCTCTGAGCCTATTCTGCTAAAACCAGTCTTCTGCTTTTCAGAAAGAGCTGGTTTTTCATCCTCTAAGCAGGCTCCCTGCTTTTCCTGGGGGGGAGGTCCATCCCCACCCCAGCCTCTGTTGTGGGGAAGGAAGGAAAGAAGTGACTGTATGCTTAGTGAAAGGCTCTGTTTACATCATCTGAGGTGGTCGCACTCCCAGCACAGAGAGTGGGATCAGAGGGAACATGAGATTCATGTGTACCTTCATGGTACCAGCACTACCATCTCCCCAGTGGTCTATGGATGCACACAGGGCTATTTTTAGAGACAAGTATTAATTTTAATTAGATTGGTTGTTATAATGGGAAGAAAAATTAATATTCTTTCGAGCAATAAGGTCCTCACATGCAGGAACCAGCAAGCTCAGTCATGACTTAATGACACTAACTTTGTTACACAAGCAGATTAATCAATGGGAGGCTGAGCGCATCGATAATAATTTTCTCACCCCAGAGAAAGTCTTTCTTGTGAAATCGGTCTGGATTTGTAAAGAGTAATGATATTACACTTCTCTCAACCAATTTATATTCATTTCAGCTAGAGGTTGCCAGCCTTGTCTCAATAGAGCACATCAGGACCATGGCAAAGCAGTTCATTCACTTTAACAGGACCAGCACTGTAAGTCACAGAGCTCACCTGTGAGCAGCTCACTCTGATCAAGTCAGCTTTGCATGCAGGGGGAATAAAAAAAGGGAAAAGGGGAGGCATTAGCAGAGGAATTTCTTGCTGTAATGAGGCAGGAATTTTCAACTTCCAATTCCCACCTACTGTTAGCATTAGTATTATAAAGGATGCAGAGCAAATGATTGGTATATAAGGAATGACTACAGAGTTTTTGCCTTTATGATTATCCACAGTCCAGGAATGATCCTCATTTATGCTCTGTCTAATTAAAAAAAAATCTATTTAAAATATTTAAAATCATTCTGTTACATATTTTAGTAATTTTAAACACTTATCGATGCACACAAAAATAATTATTCTTTTTATCTCTTTAATGTTATAGTCTCTGAACCTGGAGTGCCCTAGTTGACACATTTTTAAACATGTAATTTGTCAATACTTTTGAAAACCAAACTGATCTGTTAGGTTAACTTCCTTCTGTTCTGGAGTAGCACCTATAAAAATTCTTGTAAGGGCAGAGCAGCTGCAGAAGTAAATGCCAAAAGAATACTTTTTTCCTCTCTCCTGTGAATTTGGATAGATCCCAGGTTCTCTCTCACTTTCCCCCTCCTCTGTCAGAGAGAACACCAAGGCATGCTTATGCCCACTGAAATCAGTGCCTGAAGTCATCAGTAGCCTTCTCATTTTGGCCAGTCTATTATTCACCAGTTCCACAGGCTAACAGTGCAGATTCATAGAAAAACTTTGGATACCTCTGTTGAAGATCAATATTCAAGAAAATACACAATATACGTGTGCTTCTTGTATAAGCAAGCATAATAAAAATTAGGTAGCAAATTCAAAAGAAGTATGACTAAAAATTTTAAAAATTTTAAAAATTTAAAATTAAATCCTCAGAAATTGAGGTGCTACAAACAATTCATTATTAATAATAATTTCTTGTTTCAAAGGGACAAGTCCTGGTGAGTGGAGAAAAAATGGAAGAAACAGATGTAGTTGCAAAAAATGGGCGCATTTATACCCTTGAGGGTGTTCTCATCCCACCCACAATTGTTCCAATCCTACCACATCGGTGTGACGAGACAAGAAGTCAAGCCACAAAGGTAAGGAAATCATGATGAATCTGTATCTCCAACTCTTCCATACAAGGCATTCCAGCTTCCTCTTTACTAACTTTCTCTGATACCATCCATTCGAAAGAGGTGCTTTTGGAAATTAATATATCAATGGCCACCAGACCAGCAGTACTGCAAACAGGGAACTCGTATTAACACATCCTATACCATTTTAAAAAATCTAGTTGTTGCATTAACCCTTTGAAATATATTGTCTCTCCAGTCCAACTCTTTCCTCCAGTTCCCGAATTCCATCTGTGCATACAAGTACCTAGGAATGTACAAGTATCATGTTCTCAGGGAAAACTCTTCCCTGTTTCTCAGAGAAACCACTCCAGATCAATATTTTCATTTCTATTAAATATGCAGGGAAAGGAAACAGCAAGTTAGAATATTAACGTAATAATTTTATATTTATATATTAGAAATACGTAATTTTCAGCAGCCACAATATTCCCTAGCCCTACTTTCCTCCAGAAACAAAACTGTTCCTATTTAAAAGGGTGGATTTTGACAAACTTTGCTCAGTTAGGTAGAACAGTACAGGACTTTACTTGGTAACACTCTGATGTTATTTCTGGTAAGAGGGCTGAGTGTCAGTCCAGTCTTACACTTGGAGTAAGCACAGCTCCAGTGAGCTGCCTCTGGACCACGTTCAAGTCCATATCTGGGCCAGTAACAGTTCCGGTACAAAAGGAAAACATTTAATGTCTTAGCTTACAACAGTCCAGAACCACAACCTTGAAAGAGGTTCCCAGCAGAGCTGGACAGCATCAAAATGTAATGAAGAAAACACTGTCAGTAAAGATCTATTGCCTCAGGCAGTAACTACAAGTGCTGTATGTGCAGTATAATCATAAACCAGGCAGAGTTCCACGCATCAATCTCTGATGCAAAAAGCAATCCACACCCTGAACACTCCAGTTATCTGAATTCCTTACCAAAAACCTACCTAAAAATCACATCCAACATCAATCAACCCTAAAGCAACAGACAAAAAATTATTTAAAGAAAAAATAAACACTATCAGTCACAAAAATTATTCCCCAAATTTAAGTTAGGCACTTCTGTCAGCCTTGAAAGCTTCATGCATAGTTAAAAATATGGTTACATATTCCAAGATTTAAGCAGAGCACTGCTAGCCAGGAGAACACAAACGAGCAATGGCTTGTGCGGTTCTGACTCTGCACCAAGCATTTCCATTGCTCTCAGAAAACAGAAGTAACACCACCTAATAAATATTACTTGCATTTAAAGAGTTAAAAGACACAAACCTTGTAGGAACTGGTAGATCTATACACATACAAGAACTTTGCACCCCTAAAGAGGAAACCTTTAGGCTAATGTATACTTATATATGTAACCAGACCCAAATGCTGAAAGCTGCACCTGACCCTAACTGAAGGACAGCAGGGCTTATTCTTAATGTCACAAAGAGCACAGAAGGGACAACAAGTCCTCAGTACCTGCCTGATGTGTGGACCATGGCTAATTTTGATGATCTCTGACAAGTGGTGCTCGGAGCACTGAAGGAGCAGCTGACCCCAGCTCCCTGCTCCACCTTCTCCCAGACATCATCACTCCTGTGGCAGAGTTGATGGGAATATATGTCTGTGCTCCCATTACTTCTCTGTAAAGGCAGTGTATCAATCTACTACTCAAAGTAGGCAGAACTGACCTTGCCTGCAGGTGCAGACAATTTTCTCTGTCCTCTATTGGGGCATAGCAGAAGAGAGAGACCAGACTCCCTTCCTCAGGCACAGGAGGGAGCAAGTACACATCAATGGCTGGAACCATTTCATGGAGGGGAAGAGAC
>NW_008238664.1:597126-600661 GCF_000691975.1 Corvus brachyrhynchos
GGAAAGAGACTGAGTAGGTGACACCAAGTGGTGCTGAGCAGCAAGGAGAATACCAACAGAGGGAAACATTGCCCACAACAACCAGACAGATTTTTAAGTTCTAAAGAGGCAAAGGCACACTTACAGAGATTTTCAGAAACACAAAGGCAACACCCTATATCAGCTTTAGACATGACTACACAGCTTATAAAAGAGCTTTTGCAATGTCTAAATGCGTTTACTAAAATACATCTGACCTACAGGCCTTTAAAACATAGTAGTGGTATTGGTACCTCAGCTATTTGCTGCACAAATGCTTTTGTAAGTCTGGTCTTTTATTCCTTTAAGTCCTGTACAACATGAGGGACTACTAAACCCGTACCTGATTCTTTCCCCAGAGCTCCAGCAATAAGTCTGTGGGAGAAATGCCATAATTCATGTTTATTATCTCCTGTCCAATGGCTACAAAACACAGTCATGTAGCACATCAGATGCTGGCTCTAGGATTTATGGTAACTTGACTGAAAAACAAGACATTGGTAGTCACAAGGAGCATAGCTTTGACAAACTCCATATCCACACTCTGAAAGGTTCAACCTCTCTGAAGTTGTGTGTTGAGCTTGCAGAGAACTCACCCTTAAAACTGCCAATGAAGCTTACATCTCCTCAGTAATGTAACTGCCAACCTCTGCCACCACCACATGGTGATAAATTGTCTAGTCAGGAAAACTAACCACAAGGTGAAGACAAAAAAATATCTATGTACCAGTGGATCATAGTGGAGTGCAGGATCTACGATGTGGAAGCAAAGAATATTTTTCTCTTTGCCACCTATACACAAAACAAATTTTTCTTCACACTGCCTACATTCAAGGCTCAACTAAGCAGTGGTTTTCCAGGAAGAAATAAAATATTCTCATAGAAGTTAAGTGTGTAGCCTTCATTAGACTCTCAGACAATATTAGTTATCTTATTATACTGAGCTGAGTAGAGGACATCAGTGCATTCATGCCCTTGTTTTCTTCTGTTGAGGAAGCTTCATATTCCTTAAAAGAAGGGAGTAAGGGAAGGAAAAATGGAGAAAAAGGGAGAAGGTGGAAACGAACAACCATTCTGCAAAAATCAGAGCCAGCAGATACAGCCCTGGTGCTGCCCCTTGGTTCCAGATTCATTCTCTAACACTTAGAGGTCATAGAACAGATGTACTTAAAATGTACAGGGTATGCTGTCCATAAGTATGCATCTCAGCAGTTGGTATAATGCCTTTTCAAATTCCTATCCCTATTGTTCCCACCTAGGGTGTGTGTGCAGGTTGTTTACCACACACACTCAGTCCCTGTCCCCAGGATGCACAGCCCATCATGGGTGACATTTCCAGACAGGCTCAGCAGTTGCACAAAAGGCACAGGTGGAAGGCATGCCCATATGTTGGTTACTGCTCTCCCAGTACAGTGAGCAAAAGAACCAGATATGAATACAGGAGACTGCATAAAAATACAAATATAGATGGTACTTTCATCTCTTTTTGGCAATGACTGAATCATCTGGTAATTTCAGCATTATTTTTTTTGCTGTTGCAAAATTCCCTGTATACTTCATAGAAGCTCTTATTTGTTCCTCAGGTTAAGTTCTATTTCAGCCGAGGAGAGATGTGAGGAATGAGAATCACTGTGATGACGCTTTGAGAGTTAATAAACTGAATATGTTTAAAATAGACCTCACATCTGTTAAAAGTTTCCTTTTGATTAAGCATCCTCCCTGAAGTAACAGTCTGCAGACACAAGTTCAGGAAGGATTGAAGAGCTCCCATCTGCTTTGTATCTAAGAGATGCAAATTTAGCCGCACATCTCTCCACATACAAAATTCAAGTCTAGCTATCATGGGAATTTTATTCCCCATTTTATAAAAATTCACTGATAGTAGTCCTGTGAATTAGTAGACAGAAACAATGAAAAGGAATTTCATATTGTGAAAAATACATTATTTAATAAAAGTTTAAAATGCAATAGTAGCAAGGTGCTTTCTGTTCTCCAGGTAAATTGTGCCATGATATTAAGACTGTGTCACAGAATTCTACATAGTTTACAAATAGTAATGCTTCCCCTTTTGTGCATGGTCCAGCCTCTCTCAAAACAGAGGTGCTTTATTGAACACCCAACCTTTCAAAAACTCAGCTGTGCTAGAAACTGCATTATAACAGTAAAGGTATAGAATTGCAGCTCCTTAAGGTGAAGCGTATGTAAAATTTTCCAAAATACTATCTTATACATGGTGAACTTTCCTTTTGGAGTTGAGCGATGTTTGGACATGTCCATGTAGCTTCCATACACTTCTACACCAGGCTGAGAGGAGCTAGTGTACACCTCAGAGCTAAATATCAGGAAAAATACAGATTAGCTGTCCTATGTTACTGACAACAGCACACTCATACTCTGCCATGCAGGAGTTTACACATAAGGCTCCAAGAGCAGGTGTATTCATTTTCCCATACAGCTTCACCAATGAAGAACAAGACAACTCATCCCCTCCTGGTCCCAGCCACTCCTCTCCCAGAATTTCCCATGATATTGGGTAACAGTGAGTGGGAAGCACCCATAGGAGCCATGCCCCGACTACTGCTTGGCAAGTCTGGTTCTTGCAGAAGTCATTAGCCCCCAAGAAGTACTTATATCCTTCTGGCTTCTGGGGCTCCTAAACAGGCTTCTGCACTTCATGAGCACCACTTGGTAACAGGCAGATAAGTATAAAAACTGTAAACTTTGTAAGCCTTTTGCTGATTCCTATTTCCCTTGAATCACACATATAAATGAGTCTTTTCTAATACACTCTCTCTTCATAAATAAACAGATCAAGAAACCAATTCACAAATGAAACAAGAGATACAACTGAAAAGGCCATATAGAGCTGCATGGTGGCTAAATCCCACCCTGGTGCAGACGGGAAGGAGGAAGACCAAAGCTGCATGCCTGGCTGTCACAGCATCTCCCTGGGGTGAAACATCTTGAGGTTCCTGATCTCAGATGCAAAGGAGACTGCCTGCATCCTAATGGCACTGCACTCCCACTGGCAAATAAGAGAGTGTACACAATATGAGCAGATACACACTGGTGTGTTCATAAGTGGGGACACGATGGGGATTTCTAACACTGAGTCTGATAAGAACAAGGGCAATATCTGGTGGTCTGTGCATCCCCTTATTGAACTGTCAGTGCCCCTCCTGGTTTTTAAAAAGGCCATTGTAGAGCTGGTTCTGGTTCAACACAATGCTTTTCAGAGACAGTTATCTCTATGGGCCTTTCCCAGAGGGCCAAAACACAAAGATTTGGTCTTTGTGCCCTGCCTCTGCCCTAAAGCACTGAAAAAGAGGATATTCCCTTTATTTTGCAGGAACCAAAGTGTTGCAAAGGCTTCTTTGGCGCTGAGTGCAGACCGTGTCCAGGAGGTTTCTCCAAACCCTGCTCAGGAAATGGGCAGGTAAGCAGAGCACCCAGCAGCACCCTGCACTCCAGGGGAGGAAGGATTATGTCCCAAAAGACCCAGGAGCATTTCTGCACA
>NW_008238664.1:600672-667608 GCF_000691975.1 Corvus brachyrhynchos
AATATTGGGCTCCACAAGAGCAGCCCCCTCCATCTGTGTGCAGTGATGGCCATGAATTTCAGGTTCAGTTATAGGCAGGAGGGAAAATGAAACTGTCCCCTCTCAGATGTCCAAATTGCAGATTTCTAGGGTTCCAACACACAGGCAAGGCTGAGTGGCCCATTCTCATGCTTTTAATTTGCAGAGCACAGAGTAATGGCCCAGCTCACTATTCTCACATAGAAACTGCAAAGAAACATAGAATATATTGCAGCAAAGAAAAAGCATACGGTTTTTGCTTTGAAACACCTTTTTCAGCAGAACTGGGGTTCTTCCTGAGAGTCTATCAGAGTCACAAAATATCAACAGGCATATAGTCTCTTTTCTAGGGTAAAGACTTGTTTGAATTCATACATAACAGTCAACTCCCTTCCATACCACAGTGCATGGATGGCCTGGGTGGAAATGGCACTTGTGTTTGCTCTGAGGCATTTCAAGGCTTGAGCTGCCAGTTCTGCTCAGACCCTGGCAAATACGGACCTCAGTGTGACAAAGGTAAGTGCAGCTGTACAGCCTCAGCACAAGAGCATGGGCTATTTCTTTTGGACCCTAGTGATGTCCAGGTAGGAGTTAACTGGTTGCTAAATAGTCCCTGTGGAGGATGAGAAAGATGTTCCTGGGTTATTTTCATTTCTTATTTCAAAGGGACACATCATAAGCCCAAGGTCAGTGCAAATACTCTAAATTACTTTTCCCATGGGGCATAGCTTGTTTTATACTAATTTATTGGGTTTTTTTAATTTCTGTCTCCCTCACTTAAGTAATTGAAAAGAAAATCTTTGCTATTCTGTTCCCATCTGCTATTGCCCACAACAGAACAGATTCTGCCTGCAGTGACAACCATATATAATCTAAGAAAAAACAGATCTATAAACAGGTCATGTTGAGGCCACGTAACTACCCTTACTGAATAATTTCTGATCTATTTTATAGTTTATATTCTGCACTGACAGATTTAATCCTACTGAGCCAAACCATAATACATTTGAGAGTTTACAGCATACATAACATCAAACATACACACATTCTGCATCTACAAAACAATTTTTAGTCTTTTTTGCTATGAAACAGCATGCCAGTCATGAAGCATGGCTCACTTGAAGGTTCAGAAGTACATGGACAAAAGCTGAGACACGAATTCCATAAGGAACTGTGGCAGTTCCTATACTCCAGTCCCACCAAATTAATAAGTGTTTGCTTTACTGGTCACCACTGGCACTACTTTGGAATGCACAAAGCTTTCCTGCTGTGTCCTTTGGGTACACTGCTGTGCCTCCCAGTAGCACTAATCCACCCAGTCCTAGAAAAGTGCCGGTAGGTCTGTGCTGCTGCTCTGTGTACCCAGCACTTTGCAATCTGTGGGATCTGTGGGCTCAGTGTTTAAAGGCTTACCCTATCACTGAAAGTACAGCAAAAGTCATGCAATTAATAACTTTAATAGTCTAGGACATAGCATTTTGTTCCTACTTCTCTGAAGCACTTTGAAATTCATTGATAAGTGCACTGTAAAAATACAACAGGTTTTAAATAGTTACCCATAAAACACACCGGGAAAGACATGGCTAGGATTAACAAACAAGTCCTCCATCAAAGTGAGATTAAAAAATACAAAATCTTAGATTCTTGAAAAAAAATGGGAAAAGCTGATTCATAAGAGATTGTAAGGATATCGTAAGGATAAATGCCTTTTTCCACTATGGAATTGCACATTGTAATTTATCTCTGGTAGAGTGCCTCTGCCTTCATGGGCAGTGTGATAACCGAGTAGACAGCGATGGGACCTGTCTTCCTGGATCATGCAGAACTGGATACACAGGGAAACTCTGTGAGAAGCAGATTGTTCCCTGCGAGCCCTCCCTGCAGCTCTGCCATGCACATGCAGACTGTCATCTTAGCAATGGCACAGTGAGGTAAGTCAGTAACTTGCTTCAAATTAATATTCACTATGCTGCAGCTCCTTCCCATTTGTCTGACCAAAACTGTCCCTGGCAGCAGGACACTCACAGCAGTCACTGCAATACTGCTATGCAGCAAATAAGCAATCATGCACCACATCAGCCTTGAGTTGCAAGATAATAATTAAGAGTTCTCAATACTCTGTACCTCATATATTTACCACTGAAAGATAGTTGCATACAGATCTGATCCTCAGTTAAAAGGCTCCCTTCCTACCAACATCTACAGAGGCTTTTAGGAAGCTCTTATTTCTAACCATCCCTTAGTGATCTGGGAGTTTAAACCTTGCTGAAAAAGAATGAAATTCTCAGTTTGGGGATAGATATCTCACTCTGGTCAGCTCTGATACGTTTTTCATGGCACAGCACTACAGAATTCAGCACAGGTTCCTCAGTTCTGACAGGACTGGTCACAAAACTCTGTCACTGCCACAGCTGCCTTGCACTTGCCTCAAGCTCACCTTCACATGCAGCAAGTTCGCCTCTTGGTGCAGTGTATCCATAACGAGTCACAACAAAGCACAATGGGGGATGCTGCAGAACCTGAGAGCTTAAGTAATTCCCTCCAACAAAGGTTAATCCTGGGGAGGGACCCTGGGAGACAGGGGGACTCACTGTCTTGCATGCATTTCAAGGAGAGAGCCATCTTGTGTCGCTGAACGAGAGCATAGGCAGCCCATAAATAATTTAGAGCTGTTAGCTCAACTTTGCAATGATAATGTCAGCTCAGAATTAATTTCACTCCCTATCTTGTACATAGAGAATGGATCCCTGATTTGAGTCAATTAACCCAGTCAACATTTTGGAAAAAAAACCCCATAATGTGCACACTTGAGCTACTTGCATCACGAATCCAAGGTTACCAATTTTAAGCTGCCTATAAATAGCACGTTGCAGTGGAAAACAATCACTTCACTTTAGAGCTGTCCTGTCACGCCTAACGCCTCCTTCCTCCTCTTGTCTCTGTAGCTGTGTTTGCAAACCTGGCTATGAGGGAGATGGCTTGAGCTGCAGCAAAGTTGATCCTTGTGCTGCTTTAGACCCTGGTGGCTGCAATATCAACGTAAGTATGTGCTTTTCCCACAGAAAGGTAAGCAAAGGGGAAGGTTTTGCCAGAAACTTTTGCAGAAGAGTCAGAGTTTTCATTGGAGTTCCAGGCTCTTTCCCCAGACACCACAATGGCTTAGACAAGCCTTATGGCTAAAGCCAGCTGTCCCCTCAGAGTCCTGAATGGATGCCTCTGCATGTCCCCCAGGCTGAGTGCATTCAGACAGGCCCAGGGGAGCTCAGATGTGTTTGCCAGGCAGGATGGACAGGCGATGGAAGGGACTGCTCAGCCATCAACAACTGCCTGCTGCCCACCACGGCACGGTGCCACAAGAATGCCACCTGCATATACGTTGGGCCGGGTCAGGTAGGTCCTCACATTCAATGCCACCTTCAGCGCAAGTCCTCAACCATTTTGCTGTGCCAGAGCTTGTACTTCCTACCCTCTTTTCTTCCCCAAATCCTCCTCTCCCTCACAGCCACAATGTTATTTCCACATGGTGCTCTCTACCCAAAACAGTCTCCCTAAATTCCTATCCCAGTGCTGCCTCCTTTCTATGTGGTGGGGCTCTGGCAGCAAACACATTTTTTGTAAGTGCATTAGTAGATGTCAGGAATAAAGGTCTTCTGGAGATATTAATCAGTGTCATTCCACTGAAGTCAGTGCTAAGCTACAGAAACACAGAGAAACTAATTCACTGTGTCTAGAACATGCACACTATTTTAATCATTTTAATGAATTGCTGTGTTTTGTCAAAACGACAGAATGACTGTAAGTGTAAGGATGGATTTCAGGGGAATGGAATTGAATGCACACCCATAAACTCGTGCCTGGAACAAAATGGAAAATGCCATCATCTGGTGAGTAATTAATCATTCCCCGAACAAAGTGTTCAGATACATATCACACCTCGCCTCCTGCGCACACCATAGAATTTATTTGCCATTTCAAACCTGCAATTTCTGTTTGAGAAAGCACTTCCCAAGCAGTTCTACAAGCACAAAAAGCTCTGTGTGAACCACATCAGTGTGGTACATGAGCTGAGGACAGGCTGCAAAGGGCTGCTCCCAAATCTGCCAGTACAGAAGGATTATCTCGAACCTGCAATAAATAAATGCTGTTTCTCTACCAGCAATTACAACATGGATGCATTATCCTGTTAGGATATTTACCCAAGGCAAGCATCTCTACCCAGGTATCTATCAGCTTTATCAGTAGCTGCATGTGCTCTGCTGCAGCCTTTAGTCCCAGCCTCAGGTGGGGCACAGAGACAGAGCTGAACTGAGGAGCACTGGGGAGCAGAGCATGGATCTGCATAGCCAAGTGAAAGAATAGGGCCCAGAATACGTAGGGAAGAAATAAGACAAGGGGGAGCAAGGGTTTCAATTCCTACAGACTTTGTGCACGGTGGGTAGGTGAGGGGGTTAGTGCCCTGGGCTGATGGAGTGTGTCCTAGAGGAAGGTGAGAACACCCGCAGAAGATGGTAAAAAGATCCTGTGTGAGTTTATGCTTGTATATAAATGGGTCCTAGTAAGAGGCTTTACAGATCATCCTTGCTGGAGTGGTCTCCTGAGTATTTGACAAATTCTCTCTCTTTCTGGTTTGAAGGCAACTTGTCAGTTTGAGTCTTCTCGTGGCTGGGAGTGTGTGTGCCCAAAGGGCTACGAGGGGGACGGTAGAATATGCTACGGAAATGCTGCAGATGTAAGTAAGGTGGTCACTTCCTCTGGGCACAGGACCTACTGCACACTAGATCTTAACCACAGAGAATGGCAAAGCCTTTATAAACAGTCAGAAAAACATGATGCTCACCAGTGATCTCTGCAAAGAGTGTTCCAATGGGAGACACTTGACTGACTCATAAATGATCTGTTGTGTTTAGAAGCATGGCTTAGAAAGGGGCCTAAGGGAGCAGAGCATATTTCTGGCTTCAAACAAATTGAAAATTTGAAAGTGAAAACAAATTGAAAAATGCCAGTCCCAAAGTCCAGACCTGCAGAAGTGCTAAGCACTCACTTCCCAGCTGGGAGCATCAAGCAGTCAGCTCTTCTGAAGTTCGGCACTGCAGTCTCTCTCAGTGGAAATGATCAATTTATCATGTTGAAACAAACTGTGATGACCCACAGGCAGATAAAACCAAAGCAAGTCAATTGGTGAAATAAATATGCATTTAAAAGCACAGGAAAAATGGAAGTGTCCTCAGTTTCAGCTCCTGGCAACAATCTTACATGGCTCTCAGCACTATCTGCCACCTGTGCTTATACTATCATCTATCTCTGTTCTAAGTACTGTGGCAGAGTAAGGGCTGGGTGATGTGTAAGATGTACAAATACCAGCTAAAACAACATATATTTCAATTAATTTTGCATGGAGTTAAGAGAAGAATTAAGTTTAAAATCACAGGAAATTAATGCTTAGCCTGGGGTCAGCACATGATATGTACCAAGATCAGGTACACACCTAAGCCCTAAGCAATCCATGGCCTGATTTTCAAGAGTTGGTAACTCACCATTCCCATCGCCAGAAAGTATCAGGATTAAAAAAGCATTTATATCCTCTCTTTTCACACACACTGAAAACATCCTCCTCCATGTCACATCAACCAGGCCGGACACAGTGAGTTACACCAGAGGCCAGAGCACTTTGGTAATAGCATACAAACTCACTGATCTCTCTTCTTTCTAATCAGGAGCTATCCACTCTGTCAGAAGCATCTGCTTTTAACCAGTGGGTTAATGTAAGTACACTTCACGGTTAATTATTGTAGAATGCTCAAGTTTGCAGAAAAACATGAGCCTTGTAGAGTGGAAATGGGAACCTCACAGCAATATCTCCATCAGAGAGAGGAAGCTGAAGATCAGGAGAGGCATCAGGGTGCCTTTCCCACCAGTCATGGAGGGGTTGATCATCTAGTTCCCTATTTCTGCCTGAAAAACAACTTCTGACCCCAAATTCAGCAAGTGAAGCTCCATAAGCAGCAGAGCTGGTTCCAAGCCTGCTCTCTGAGGCAGGGAACTACATAAGCCATGCCTAGCTTTGAATGAAAACACGTTGCAGGCCAGATGACCAGCAGCAGGGTGCAAAAGCAGACACTGAACATGACCCCAGATGGCTCCTTCCAATTTCTCTCATTTGATAAAATGACAGGTGGGAAGGGAAGACAATGCCTTACCCTCCCTATTTTCACTGTGCTCCACGGCAGGAAAATGCAAGTGTGTGGCCAGTCAGTGTGCTGCTGGCACAGCAAGAGAGCAGGAAAAAACTCAGTCTGTGCAGGCCTGACTCAGGTGCAGGAAATAGAATCATAGAAGGGTTTGAGTAGAAAAGGACCTTTAAATGCCATCTAGTCCAACCTCCCTGCCATAAAGCAGGAACATCTTCAACTAGATCAGGTTGCTCAGAGTCCTGCCCAGCCTGACCCTAAATGTCTCCAGGGATGGGTCATCCACCACCTCCCTGAGCAACCTCTTCCGGTGTTTCACCACCCTCACTGTAAAAAAAAAAAAAAAAACCAAAAAAAACCCCACTTTCTTATATCTAATCTAAATCCATCCTTTTTCAGTTTAGAACCATTATCCCTTATTCTTTTGCAAAAGATCCTGCTAAAAAGTCTGCCCCATGTTTCTTACAAGCTCCCTTTAAGTACTGAAAGGCCACAAAAGGTCTCCCTGGAGTCTTCTTTTCTCCAGGCTGAACAACCTCAATGAGGAAAGAGATTAACTTGTTTGGCTCCAGATTATGGAAGAAACACCAAATTAGTTTTTGAACCCCGAAGTTCTGGATACACTGGTTGTCACAATCTACTTTCTATTTTCACATGCTGTCATTTATTACTGGGCCAGCAGTAACATTAGAGGTCCTACCCTACTGTGATTGGCACTGTATGCAAAAAGGTCAAAACCAGTCTCTCCCAGAAAGAGCTTAAAACCTAAATATAAGAGGGCTATAGCAAATACATGGCAAACAAAAAAGAACAGTGATGTGTTAATGAATAGCATCAGAAGAAGTCACAGCACTTTAGTTGTTTTCAGGCTTTTCAAAGGCAGATGGCTTGGGGATCATTAAAGCACATAACTGCAAGGAACACCTCAGGGAGCTTCTTAAGAGAGCTCAATGTGGCTAATTCAGGTCAGTTGTCTGCCTGGCCCTGAGCTCAGATTGTGGCACTGGACACTACAGAGAAACGAAAGAATTTAAAGGAATTGGGCACAAGAGGAAATGCTGCTCACCTGTTAATGTGCTCTTTAGATAATGAGGGAACAAATCAGAGGGAAGATTCTGTATAATCTACTGAAACAGATGTGGAAATTTCTGCTACACTTCAGAGAAATGCTATCACTTAAAATAAACATCAGTAACTACAAACATGAGCGAAATAGGGATATCCATCTGTGGGGTTTTAAATTTTTACTCAAGTCAGGAAGGATGAGAAGGGGAAGTTTGTTGCTGTTTCTATACTTAAATATTTGGAAGGTGATAGGGACAATGGCTAGAAAGAAAGATGATTTTAACAGAGACAAAATTCCCAACTATTTAAAGGACCTGATTCCCTTCTTGACTTAAAACCCAATATGGGTAATGAAGGACTATCCAAAGCAAACCATCTTCTAGGCAGCATACCAGCTGCAAAAGGTAGAACCCAAACTCATATTGCTCCCTCAAGTTTTGCAGTATCAAAAATGGCAAGTTGTGGAGTCTGTGAAAAGTTTGGAGAATCCCATCTTCAGCAAGATCACCCGTAAATATTTAGCTCTCCATTTTTTACTCAAAAAAAAAATTTCCACACAACTGGAAAAATCCTCTCTAGTGGAGGCTCTTTCCATCCTTAAGGCAGCTAAAAACATGGAACATGAATTAATTCATGCACACCACAGATCTCACAATCCCCATCTAAAATTAGATCTGTCAGCAGCAAGCTCCACTGCAGTGCTTAGTGGGCACAGATAACTCTTGGACATCTTGAAAAAAATCCCTGCCATGTTAAATAGTCTTCTTCCAAATGGGAACATTGTGTCACAGGAGTTTCTTATTTCATGGTTCATAATCCTTCTATCTATTAAACAGCATGGAGTGCTCTGTAAGATCAAGTTACTTGAATTTATCAGTAACCACTAGCATTTATCACCACCATGCTTTTTTAAACATTCAAGTGCATAATACAAGATCTATGAGACAGGCTAACTTTTGTGGGAGTCAAGTTATGTGTGTCCTAATAAAAAACAATCCTGACCTGAACATTATTTGTGCCCTTTAAATGCTGGCAATCTATTCTGTAAAAAATAGACACTCATTTACCATTTTTGTACAGCTCTAAGTGCTGCTGTTCAAGTCATTGCTCAGTATAATAGTTTTTCCTTTCCAGGCTGGTCACAAAGCACGTCACATACTCCACCTTGTTTAAAATGTCACCAGCTACTATTTATAGACCATCCTTAGAACGAATTATTTTACCCTCTTTACTTTCATGCAGGAGGCCAAGATAAACTCAATGTTGTCCACAACCTCAAACCTAACTGTGCTTGTGCCTTCTCTGCAAGCAATTGAAAACATGGATGAAGATGAGAAAGCCTTTTGGATGTCAGAAAGTAACATTCCAACTCTCCTTATGTACGTTAATGGTTTGGGGGGTTGGGTTTTTTAATTAACTCCTTTTAATGCTGGACAAGCCTTTGGTTTGAAGCCACTAGAGCAAGACAGGTATTTTGATTTTAAAGGAAGGGCATAGGATTCCCTTTTTAGTTCCAGTGGTATAAATCTCTGTAGCAAGTCCACTGGAAAAAAAGGCATTATTTGTATTATGTCAGAAATGTTTAAAGGCCAAGCTAAGATCAGAATATGGCTGAACAAGGTGTTGTAGAAGCAATTCCTGTTTAAAACCACGGTTTTAAAGCACACTAAGCATACGTATCTGAAATAAGAGAAAGAAAAAAGAGAGAGAAAATACAAAACATTCAAATCCAGTTAATTTCCTTTAGGTATCATGTGCTGACAGGAGCTTACAGCTTTGCTGATTTCCAGAATTTATCGTCCTCTGACATGCTGCCAACATCGCTACAGAGCAAATTCCTACACTTGTCTAAAGAAAATGGGGTGAGATGACCTGCAAACCACTGTGGTATCACACACCAACCCCTGACCATCACTGCCACTGACTTTCTTGTATTACAAAACCACGCAGACATTATGCTTTTTTTAAAAGAGACCATGTCATAAAATTAAAGGCATAGTTCACGTATACCGGGTCCTCTGGCAGAAACATTAGCTTGTTTATCTCCACCACTTGACATGTCTGAAATTTGTCCACAATATTATTTATTTCTAATGTCCCAGTAGCTGCTGCAAACACTGGACAGTCCTGTAACCAAGTAGAAGGGCAGTCTCTGCCTGGAGCAGCCTTTGTGGGCTAAATTAAGACAAAGAGCATCAAGGAAACCAAACAACCGAGTTCAGGGGACTGGGAAGGTAGGAGGAAGCAGTGATAAGACATCTCCACATACGCAACTTCATAGTCCTAAACCACCTGAAGGTATCTTTAATGGTAAATAACAAATTACTGCCCTTCCCCCTCAGCCTTTTTATTAGGTAAATTTCACGTTAGGAGGAGGATTTCCTGGAAATACACAAGTCACATTTAAGCACTTCATCCCCATTAAGGGAGGGGGAAGTTCCCCCCACCTCCACGCAACAAAGGAAAAGTTATGAACAGGGTCCTTCAAAGCTGCACAGAACTGGGAGGGTGTGGTGGGGGCAACTCCACCTACCCCAGGTAACCACTCCAGGGCAAGCCAGCCCAGGGCTTTGCCAGTCTGCACACAAGGAACAGCAAAGAGTCCTAAAGTGCCCTCCCCCGTGTGTGATTCCCTGAGGGTAACCCAGCCTCTGGTGGGGACAGGTGTGAGCGGTGCCATGGTGCAGCCCTAGGCAAGCATTAGGGAAGGTGTGGAAATCCACAGGATGAGCTGCTGGGAAAACACCACCCCCACAATGCCAATGCAAACCCTCTCTCCTCTCGCTTTTCCAGAACCTGACCCTCGAGGGCGCTCACTTTGTGGCCAGTGACATCGCATCCACAAACGGGGTCATTCACGTAATTGATAAGGTATACAATATATTGATAAGGATTTGCTCCTCTGCACACAAGCAGTGCAGAACAGTTAACCGCCCAGAAACTACTAACAGGCTGAAAAACCTGTTTGCACAGAGCAGCACTTTGTCCTGCAGCTGATGCTTGCAGGCGATGTGGGATATCTGCTCCTTTGCAGGTGCTGACCCCGCTGCGCAGCGCTGTCATGCCGAGGCTGCTGGCCCGCCTGGAGCAAATGCCTGACTACTCCATTTTCAGGGGCTACATTATTGTAAGCTTTCACATCATTTTCACGGTGTTTTCAGGACAGAGGAAGCTCTCTGCTTTGTTTGCATTTCGGACTAGTGTCAGGCTATCAGTGGTGATTCTGATTTTATTTAATGTGTTTCACAACAGCAATACAACCTGGCTAATGAAATAGAAGCAGCAAACACATACACAGTCTTTGCCCCAAGTAATGATGCCGTAGAAAATTACCTAAAGGACAAGAAATCTGCTACTCTGGTATGTACTACTCACAAGGCTTGTCCTAACAGCTCAGTATTTAATCTTTGTTTCAAGTGAATGGGTTACAAGGACACGGATACAGGAGGAGATTTGTTTCCCAGAATTCCAGTAAGTTAGGTTTTGTCTAGAACACCAGAGAAGGTGAAATGGGATGGATCCACCTATATTTTCCTGACTTGCTGGAAGAGCCTAGCTATTTGATCTGTGTTTTGGCCTTCTTTAGATTAAAAACATGGTGATCTCCAAGACTTCTTATCAGTAGACTTTTTTTTGGTTTGGGATTTTGAGAGAGTTTTTTATGTAAAGAAGATCAGTACAGGAGTGATCAGGAAAAACACTGAAATGAGTTTACTGGGTGAGTGATGTCCTCACGCCCAGAGCTAGCTTATATTATTTTGACAGCATACCTCAGGCCGGTTTATATCTCTTTATTCTTGTGCCAGGAAAATGTTTTAGCTGCAGCAACTCTCTCTCTGGCATTTGTACCCTGACACAGTTACAAGTTCAAACCCCCTTCTCAACCCTATTGGTTTCCTCCCAAGATAAGCTATCCTTTTTCTGCATCTTCCCAGGAGCTTTATTCGTATTTTCTCCAATTTGGTACAGCTTTATGGATTGCCCATATCAAGAGCCACACACCTTTCAGAAGAAGCTTCACCCATGACTTGCCCAATGGCATTAATTCTTCCCTATCTCTTCCAGAAATAGTTACCCTGCCACATTCTATCCCTACTTGCATGGTCTTCACACTTACAGCCAGGAAGCTGAGGAGCACAGGGTTCAAATGACTCATCCCAGATCATTTACCAACAGTAGACCCACAGCAAAATCCCATGTTCACAAGTGATCAAGCTCCATCTGCTCAAATGACTTGTGAACACTATTTTAGTTGTTACCTGACAAAACATCATCATTTCCACATCACTACAAGAAGAATTTATGACAAACTTTGAGAGACACATAGGACATCAGTCCCAGTAGATCTGGATTACACACACACACAGAAATAATTTTCATTTCCACTACTCACCAATGTTTCTTCAATCTTTCTGCCATCCTCCCAACCTTTTGTGACAGGGAAATCTGGCCAAAAAAAAAAAAAAAAAAAAATCAGAAAACAACCATAAGGTTAAGTGTGCCTGAGGCTTAACCTCCTTGTGAAACCCCTGGGACAACTCTAGTGCAGAGGGAAGAGTTTGGCACAGGGAGGAGACCCCATTTCTTGGCCCTGATGAGGTGAGATATCCTAACTCTGCTGGTGATTAAAGACAGAAATCAAGATGGATCAGAGTTAGATTTTCTTCCAATTCATCAAATTCAGGATATTAAATTGGGCTGGACACTGATGGAGATTAGCTCTATCTTAATTCCCACTTTCTCATCTGCAAATATTTCTTCACCAAATCTATGGAACAGGGCCAGCCCTAAGAGACATCAAGGCCACTCTTTCACTCTGTGGGCACAGCCAGACCACATCACAAATCTCACATCCTGGAGCTGCTTCATGCTTTCACACACTTTTGAAGGAGCAGAAGAGCCAGGAGCAGCACGGACATTTGGAACAAGGGAACAGTGAGAAACAGGATTTCCCACAAGGACCTTTTACTGCAAAGGCAAAGTTGCAGCAGCACTGTCTGTTGGCTAGGCAGCTCCTAACCTCTCCAAATGCCCCAGCTCCTCTCACATTGGTCAATCTCTCATCAACACATCCTGCCTCTGCTTCCTCCTCCCAGTAGGGTAGAGTTCTGGGAGTCTTCTGCTTCAAAACAAGATGCAGAAGCCTTGGGAAGCCCACACAAAATTTTGGTGTACAGAAAGTAACTTCATCACTTTTCCATGAAATACGAATACACTCAACCAACTAGGCATAGAAAACTTTTCAATTAACAGACATGACTCTCAGTCTTTACTGACTGAAGATGCCTTTAAAGATTTTATATATATATATATATATAAAAAAAAATTATTCTGAACATTCACCTACAGTTTATTCCCTTATAGGTTACTCAGGGATTCCTAAAGGAATAAGGAATAGGTATGGAAAGATTACAATAGCACTCGTGAATATACAGTTTTTGATGTCAAAAGAACCCATGAATTTCAGAGGCCTAAAAAGTCATCTGACTTTTCCCTGAGTTTATCAGCCAACCCTATGCACAAAACCAGATGTTTCAGGCTCAAGCAAACCTTGGTCCTCCCAGTTTCATTGTCTTTCATCCTCCATGGTCAATAAAATTTTCATTATGACAAGAATGCAGGCTCTCTACAGGAGTAAATATTAAATACCTGCCTACTGGAGAAGCTTCTCTTTAAATCCAGGCAATTTATGTTTGGCTCGAACCCTTTGGAAAATGCTTTCCTTAGTAACTTTTCAGGTTTTGTTACATAACTCTGAATGTAATTGTGTGTTGGCAGGATGAGGGCCAAATCCGCTATCATGTTGTGCTGGATGAGAAGCTCCTGAAGAACAACCTGCACAATGGCATGCACAGGGAGACCATGCTGGGGTTCTCCTACCAGGTTGGGTTCTTCCTCCACAACAGCCAGGTACTGCAGTCTGCACTTGCTGGGAGAAACAGGTTTCCTGCTTTTTACAACTCCAGCTTCAACTTTAAACTGACACACAGTCAAAAGGAATTGTGCATCCCTCATTAGCTTCTGTGACTTAACAGCACAAAAGCTGTCACTCAGATGCAAGGCCTGTCTCAGACCTGCTCAATTCAAAGTCACCCTTGAAGGTATCTTTGATTGAATTTGATTTCAGTAGTGCTGTTCACATTTAGATTGAATTTTAGACATCTGTCCCTAGCAACTACAAGCCTGCATTGCAAAGCAGTCATTAATCTGACTTCCAAGGGCTATTAGAAACCTGCCCCCAACTATAAAACATTAATTGTATCTTCTGGGGAGTTAGTCCACTTTCAATCCTAGGAGCTCAAAGCACTGGGCAACAAATATCAATTGCCTTTCAATACCACTTGTGGAAAAATCAGGCACAGCAAGATTAAGAGACAGGGCCAGGAAGGGAACTTGGTCCTCCTTTTCTGTCTTGGAACTTCCTCTGGGTATAGGCAAAGGAAGAAAGCTCCTCACCAGCAGAGTTTCAGCCCTGCCCTTTGCTCTGGTCACAGCTGAGCCTTGAAAAAGCACCTGCAGTGGGACTGCTGCTGGTGAGAGCATGATGGGAGTGGGGGGTAGCATCGAGTCAATTAAAGTCCTCCTTGAAAGAGCAGCTGCTGGAAGGGTTTCCTTGAAGCCCCTCATGCCCCAGACACAGGAAACCCACCTTTTTTGGCATGCTTTTGCCATGCCTTCCAATGCAGTGAAGCAGTTAAATGGAGCAGCTGGAATATGAGCAAGTGCCTGATGCTAACTACCTTTGTTGGTTTTGCTTAAGTGATCCCTATGCATTTCCCTTTCTCCCACCTCCCGCTGCTCAGGTTACCACAGAGCTGTGGAACACGTCTGCTGCTCTCTAATTGATTGCATGTCTTTTGCAGCTATATGTAAACGATGCTCCTATAAGCTATGCAAATGTTGCCACAGACAAAGGAATTATTCATGGGCTGGGAAAGGTCCTGGAAATCCAGAAGAACAGATGTGATATCAATAACACCGTGATCACTGTAAGTGGTCCTGTTTGTATAGATGCTTAAAGGCCCCTCAGAGAAACCTACAGCCAAACACAGCTCAAATGTGTAGGACATGTGATATTGCTTCCCAGCAAGGAATGCACACATTTTCCACAAAGGATATTCCTACCAGAGTTTTAGCATCTCCTAGGACAGCTTTGGTCCTGAAATCAGTGTTCTGACAGCCTGGATAAAATATAGGCAGAGTAGCTCAGGAACAAGACATTCCTGAGCTCTAATATTCAGATAATAATAATAATAATGCAGTATTCTATGTCTTTGTAGCCAGGTTACTTGTTTATAAAGTGGGAAGCATCACTTTAGAAGAGCAAACAAAAATGACCAAATGATTTTTCCCTCTTCCCCTTGGGGGAAGAGTATTCCCACAGAGGCGCTCATAGGGATATCCTTCCTTGCTGAGCAGGACAGCTTCCCTCAACATCTTTACCTAATAGGTTATCCTAATAATGCCCCTCAAGGACTAGATTTAGAAATATGGCTGGAAATCATGTTTTTTCCATGAAACAACCTGCCTGCAGCTCTGTACAGTCTGTTAACTACCTCTCATCTGTGTTGCTTAAGGAGAAGTGCAGAATTTGTTCACAACCATCAAGTTGTCCCCCAGGAACAAAAGAAATAGTAAGTATTTTTTCATTAATGCTAGGGTTGTTGACTTTTTTATATCAAAACTGACTACAGATGCATTCAATCCTGTTTTTAATATAATTGCCTCAGTTTCAACAGAAGATACAGTATTTACTTCAGCCTGCTACATATAATGCTTATAGTCAATAGACTCAATCCACCCTGACCTTAGAGATTTTTTTTTTTTTTAATCTACCTGTGATCAAGGAGCAGAAGGGCAGCTTAAAGATAAAACTAATCTTTCAAGGCCGGTTTCTCATATGCACTAGGACAACTAAAGACTCCTCAAACTGCAAAGTTTACCTCTACCATGCAAAACTTAAGGGAGTTAAATGTGGTCTGAAATATGCCTGCTCCAGAAGGAATTACAGAATCAGCTTTGAGCCCTTCAAACCAGAGATGTACAGAAGGGCAAACTCAATCCCTCCCCAGCAACATGCTGTGAGTTAGGGTCACAAGGAGACTTGGAGATTATAGAGACTTTGGATTCCCAGGTCCAACACATGGGAACTGCAGATATTTAGAGTTTATTGGTACCTAACCTATCTGCAAAAGCCCTTCCACTGGGATTACATAAGTATATTTTCCTTTATTATTTATTATTTTTTTAATTAATTATGCCAGTAATGGTATTCCAAAGCAGATCAAGTCTCATCCACCTCATCAAAGTACTTGACTGGCAAAACCAAATTTAAGTCCTCATGGGTAAAACTCAAAATCATTAACAATTCCTTTACAATGAAAGTCTGGATAGATGCTTGTCTCAATCTCCTCACAAGGGTGTACTGAGATCAAAAGCTTTCTTCAGCAAATAATCTTTCCCAATTGTGTTTATACCTGGAAGATAATGTTTCAACAGCTGCTTTTGCAGAACTTCATAACTCAGTTTTCCAAGAGGAACTAGAAAGATCAGAAAATGTGAAAAATGAAAAAAAAAATGTTTGTAAAACTTCTGAGTAGAATCTGTTCAGTTCTGAGCAAGGCAATTTTAGACGTCTTTAAAACACCACAAGACACTGAGTTAAACTGATCATATGCTCACTAGAAATTATTTAGCTAATACATTTTTATCTCTATAAGTATTTCCTTCATTTTAATTGTGAACGTGTGAGTCAGTGCACAGCATGCATAATTTTAACGCATTTGAAAGTAGCTGATCAGTATTATTCAGAAGTGCATCTGTTTCTCCAATATTTGCTCAGGCAGGGGAGAAGAAGTACTGTGTCCTCACAGAAAACCACATGAGACTGTACACCATTCAGATCGGGTGCCAGCCCAAGTGTGCTAAAACCATCATTGTGAGTTCACTCTTTTTATTGGGGTACATTTCTATGGTGGTGGCCAGGAACCCCCTTCCCTGAGCTTCACCCTCTTCATAATTCCCACTAAGCTCATACAGCATGTCAGGGCAGTTCCTGGCAATATGTTTATTGGCCTTTATTCTGGACACAGCAGAGGCTGAAAGGTTAAAGCACAGGGAAAGCCAGGAGCTGACATGGTGTAGAAGACAGAGCACAGGTTTGGGAAGGGTAACCCTATGTTTGTCCCTAGAAATTCTGTCCACATTTCCCTGGGGTGGTAAAGAGTACCTGGGTCCCACCAAGGACTGGGGGTGACAGCCTGAGTCCTGGCATGTTGAGAAGTGTGATCACAGACCAGCAGAGCTGATGTACTGCTAAAAATCACTGAATCAAAGACTAGCTTGGGTTGGAAGGGAACTTAAATATCTTCATTCCCACCCCTCTGCCATGTCCAGGGACACCTTCCCCTACACCAGGTTTCTCAAAGCCCAATCCAATCCGGCCTTGAACACTTCCAGGGATGGAGCGTCCATAATTTCCCTGGGCCTCCTGTGCCAGTGTCTCACCACCCTCACAGTAAAGAATTTCTTCCTTATACCTAACTAAACCTACCCTCTTTCAGCTTGAAGCCATTCCCCCTTGTCCCATCACTACAAGCCCTTGTAAAAATCCAGATCTCTCGTTTGCCCTGCTTGCCACCCCGACCCTCAGAACAGCATTTCTGGGTTTCCAGACCAGGGAGTGCTGCGCGGGGTTCTTCGGCCAGCAGTGCCAGCCCTGCCCGGGAAAAGCCGGGAGCGCCTGCTTCGGGAACGGCGTGTGCCTGGATGGCATCAACGGCACAGGCACCTGCCAGTGCGAGGAGGGGTTTGTGGGCACAGCCTGCGAGAGCTGCAGCGAGGGCAAATACGGCCCCAACTGTGATCAAGGTACTGAGCTCCCCAAACCACACAGGAGCTTTGCTCGCCTTGCCAGGTGTACAAACCTTCCCCTTTTATCTTCTAACCACGTCCACTCTAGATTCTAGAAAGGTACTGCAATTTCAGGGTAATAGGCCAGAGTCTTAAAAAACATCATTAACCTCTTTTCTTTCCCCATAATGGTGTTTGCTCTCTCATCCCTTGGCTGGAGACAGCGTCTTCTACTCTGGCACACCACTGACTTAGAAAAGAATCCAGCAAAAACAATCCTCTTTAGCACTGCTATTTCTCACTAATTCTTTCCTATTAAAATACAGTTTCAGACCCTGGGAATAGAGGAAGATAAGCATAGTTTGAATTTAGAGTTATTGTGTCATTAGAAACCAAAAGGCACAGACAAAGCAATGAAACAGCCTAGAGCAGAAGATGCCATCACCAGGTGATGTCTGGGCCACCCCCACTGTACTTCCTGCCCCTTGCTGCCCACACTGCTACACTGCCAGGGACAGTGGCTTCCCCCACCTCTTCCACAGTGTGCACTTGTGTCCATGGGAAATGCAGCAGCGGGATCGATGGGGACGGCTCCTGTGAATGTGACGTTGGCTGGAGAGGAGTGACGTGTGAGACTGGTGAGTGTCCTGCCTTTTTTTACCTGAGGTAAAAAGTGTGCATTTCAGAAAATGACAGAACTACAGCCACGATCAGATCCCAGTGCAGCTTCCCCCAGGCAGTGAAATATGGGTCACATTCCAGTGCTATGGCAATTAATTACTGTATTATTAGAGAGATAGCTGAGATACTGCTCATGACACTGAGACACTTACTTAGCTAATTCTCTACCTGTGTCACCCTCTATCTGTCCCAAAAGAATATCCCATTTATTAAAGCTATATGTTTTCTAGAGCAGGATTACCCAGGACATTTTGACCCTCAGATCAAAAGCCTCTCAAGTGCTTCAATAAGTTGATGTAGCCGTACAACACCAGATATTAAATTATGTTCTTGCTAATGTGATTTAAAAAAATTAGCAAATAAATCATTTTGTGCTGGCTTAATACAGCTCCTATATCAAATCAAATTATATTCTATTTAGACATAATTAAAATTATGCAGTAACTATTTCAAAACCCTACCTATAATATAAAACAAAAACAAGTTACAAACACATTAATAGTAACATTCAATATCAGTTTTAAATTTTCCCAGGGAAATAATTAGTAATAAGCAGAGTTTATAAGAGGGTTGCTGTAGTTACTACACCTGAGAAAAATGTCATTTCCTTTAGAAAACCTACCCTTATATAATTCATATAAAAATATATTAAAAATGGGATACTTAAAGACCAAAGCACGGAATTCTAACAGCTAAAATAATATCATGCAAGATTCACCCGAGTAAATACAGATCAATGACGACAGGTGAAATGTTTTCCTGACAGTAGGACACAACCCTTCCAAGTGAATTTCAGTGGTATCCACTGATCTACACAGACCCCACAGATGGAGTCTCTATAGAGACTGAGAGCACAGTTGCCTGATGCAGAACTCAGACTCCAGCTCCACATGGTAGGAACAAGACACTCTGAACCTAGAAGTCAACATCTGACCCAAAAGGTTCTGATCCCTGCTTCAATTTTTTTCCACTTGCAGAAATCGAAGACGATGCATGTAACGCCTCGTGCCACACCAGTGCTAAGTATGTATGAAATGTACTTATTTAGAGGAGAGGGGAGAAAAAGGGGATCTCTTGCAAGGCAAAAACCATAGTTCACCTCGCTCATGACTTCTCAGCAGCATATCTCACAGAGATAAGGAGCAATGGAAATCTAATGTAGATGATGATGAAGACAAAAAGTTCAAAGCTCTCCTCTTCACATCAAAATATACAAACGACAACAAAAGAAAAATGCTCTCACCAGTCCAGCACCAATACTGGGACACTAACTAGTTTTCAAAGGAGCGAGTGAGCCCCACTGAGCCATTTACTGAAGTGCATCTGTCCCCTCAACACTGACCAGACAGCAAGATTTATACTAGCCAAGACATTTCAAAAAAACAAGGAAAGGTGGCTACAAAGACTCCACATTTTCAGTCACAGTTCTTCTGTAGGATTTGAGAAACCAGAGGGGCAAATCCCCTTTTTCCCAGATGTAGGTCATTCTCTCCCCCGTGTGTTTGTGACCTTCAGTTCATAGTAGCAATATTTTACCAGGCTTTTTGGCAGAACGACACTCTCAGATTTGCTTATGGGGACCCCACACACTCTGGAATCAAGACTGTGTTTCTGACAGAAGCAGATTGTTCTTCTGTTGTTTTTCATCCACTGACATACACCTGTAAGTGTGAGGATAGGTGCAGGCATGGCAAGAGTAGGGGGAATGATGAACTCTGCTGGATGCATCCTCCCATAAATTGGGTGCACACAAACAAAAATTGTGCACAGCTCTTTGGATGGATAGACATGCAAATTCTGGAGTTCTGCACCAAAAAAAAATTGGGATACTTAAAGACCAAAGTACGTAATTCTAATAGCTAAAATAATACATCCAAAATACATTTGAAAAGCTTGGTCCAACTAGGTCCATTTTTATCATTTTAGCTACCTCTTCTACTGTATGGTTAAATGCCTTGTTATTTCTATGCAACATTACCTTCAGAACAACTCACAAAAACGAGGGTTGTACAAAAGGCCTGACCAGTTTTTTTTCCCCCTCTTTTAAATGTTGCCTCCCTCCTTTTTTTTCTCATTAGCTGCCTTCTCCTATCAAATGGCACTGCCTATTGCAAGTGTGCAGCTGGGTTTGAGGGGAACGGGACATTCTGCACAGGCAAGTGAACTTTGTTTCTTCCCTTTTAGAAAAAAAAAAAAAAAACAAATAAGCATGCTTGAAGCACTCTCTGGTCACAGTAGAGCTGGTGAGAGATGAGCACTTCCCCATGCACCAGTTAAAGAACAAGAATTGTTGCCAGTTCCCTCAAAACAAATAGCAGCCCAACAGGTGCGGATTCATAGCAAACAAAGGGCTCCAAATCTCCAAGTTGTGAGGTATTGTGCTGAGGGAGACCAGAGAAAAGGGAACGTGCTGTGCACAGCCCCAGCCCATTGTTTGCAGAGAAATGAAACCTGGTTTGCGACTTTTACTCCCTTTTCCAGCACAGCCCAGCAAAGGGAGGCCAATTCAGGGTACAATAACACTTCCAGCTATTGGAAGCTGTGTAGCTCTACCATTTCCTCAGCTTTCTGATCTTGCTCAGATTTCTGGTGTGGTAAAACCCCTTTCTTTAGACTAGAGAGATTTAAGAGACCCTCAGAAAGGGGCAATAGCACCTTATCCTAGATGGTGCTCCAAGAATCTGGGTTATCCAAATTAGACTACTTCCAGCTACAATAATCATAATTGTAATTTTTCTTAATTCTTAACTAATTAAAACACTGATTCTTTTCAGAACAGAAGCCCATTTTTCTACTTACTCACGATGGCTTGCAGGGTCCTGATCCCAAATTTTGCCTCTCTTACTCTGCCTGCTTTAATTTTCTCTTCTGGCACAAGACAGACAAATCCATTTTGATCTATTGGGGGGCAACTCCCCATGTGCAGGAAGAGCTGGGTGACACAGGTCACCCAAAGCAACTCTCCACTCACCCTTGTTCTCCTATAGAGGACTTCTGGGCAAAACTAGATGCAGAAAAAAATCAACTTCCTCATCTGACATTGCTGAAACAGCAATTTAGGGTAATTTGAAACAAAAATTAAAGCAATATTCAGGTTGATTTGAGCCACACTGAAGACCAGACAGGGCTCGCTCTCTGCTCTCAAGTTATGATCATCCAGCTCATCCAGAGTTGGAGAAACAGGATGAGTATCCACCTGAATAAGAACCAGGACTTTCTGTCACAGGAGGGCTGGGTGGCATTATGTTCTAGACTTCCTGCAAGAGAAGTTATATGATCTGTGTGCAGAAAATGCCAAGCTCAGGAAATGCTTAAATGGCCATTTAAGCTAGAGAAGAACACAAACATCCCTTTTTTTGGTGCTTTGTTGAAATGGGCAGAATTGGAAGACGGAAAGTTACTGAAAATCAGTCTGGATGAACTCTAACATACCAGACTAGAAACATCATCTCAACTTTCCCTCTTGAAACAATAATGGGTATTAAATATCTGGCACTAATGAAGTCTGTGACCTCTTAATTCAGAAAGATTCTGTGTGCTGAAAGCGTTAGTAAATCCCTTTAAAAGATGGAGACAGATCCTCATGAGAAGCAAGAAGCCAGTCCAGCACTTTGGTTTAATCTCTGCTGTTGTCCCTGCTCAGCTATTGATGCCTGTGAGAGCAGCAACGGGGGCTGTTCTGCCAAGGCAGAGTGCAGGAGAACAACACCAGGAAACAGAGCCTGTGTCTGCAGTGCCGGCTACACCGGAGATGGGATCGTCTGCATTGGTAAGCACTGGCCCTGTCTCATATATCACACAGAGGAATAGCACGGGAGCAAGTTTTCCTGCAGGGGGATGGTTCTTCTTCCACTCTGACCCAGAAATGTGATGCCTTTTCCTGGTGTTAAAATCAAGAGTCATACACGGTTAGAAGGGGAAAAGGGATTTTACCTTGGTATTTATTGTAAGGATCCTTAGGTGCACACATCCAGGTCGAATGCACCGAAATGCACACCCCCAAAAGATCTGGTATAACATTATAGGTCTTACTAATTAGCATATCTATCAAAGATTCCCCAAGGAGAGGCTCGAGTGAGCTCCCCTCCCCAAGGAGCCTTCCCCTGGACGGTTCTATCTCAGTTTACAAAATGTGTTCTGGAGAGGACCTTGGGGTCTGGGGCACACTGATCCCTAGCTACGAAGCTTCTAAAATGTTTAGTCTCTCAGCTTGACAAACAAGTCCAAGAATATAGGCAAAAAGCACTAAGAATACAGAAGTTGTAAAAAAGGTATAACAGGGGTATAAAAGAAAAGGCAAAAAGTCACCATGGCATCAAGTACAACTTGCTGATAGCATATCCCCAATGCCAAAGGCATCTCTTCCTGCCACATGGCTGGTACTACTTGGCAAACCACACACCTGCAGCAGCAAAGAACAGTCTTATCAAACAACATCTACCTCTAGCAAGGATAACCCCATCTTCAGCAGCCTGAAACACACTCCTCTGACCTTCACAAACTAAGACTTTTAGATACCATACCACACCTCCCCAGGTTTGGTTTCAGAAACGCTGCTAGCAGGGCTTTAGCATTCACCAAGACAGCTGAAGACCTAGACTGAGGTACTACATAGCTGGGGGAATTAATTTTGTCATAAATCTGAATTCCTGGTATGCTTTAACTTCTTCCTCCTTGGGTTTTCAGAATTTCTCTCTCTTTATTACACTGTTTCTGTTTTATAAAGAAATCAACCCTTGTCTGGTGAACAATGGTGGATGTGATAGAAATGCAGAATGCACACAGACTGGACCCAATCAAGTGAGTACTTTGTTAGTGAAGAAAAATAGGCCTGGTCAAGTGTTTACTATGTGTAAAGAAAGATTTCCCCATGTCAACTTTGTTTTTTATGTAGAAAAGTGAATTTCATAAAAATTCTGAAAAGTATATGCTTCCCTCAAAAAGGCATTTGAAGGGGAGAGCAGACAAAAATTTTTAAAAAGTCAATTTCAGTGAAAGAAATCCAAAACTGCAGAGGAAAGCAGTGTTTTGCTATTTCAAGTGGTTGTTTCTCTCCCTCCTGGAAGGTTTTGATGTGAAAACCTGTCAGTTTGAAAGTATTGCTAGATGATGTTTCTTTTCTTGTTTTAGAAACTGTCCATGGAAAAATTCTATTTTAGACTAGCCCTTCTCCCTGCACAGCTCAAATGTATTCACAAGGAAACAAAATGGCCTAAATCATAGCTCTTGCATAGGGTTTACAGCATTCCAGCATCCACGCGCTCCTCTGCTGATCTCTTCTCCCACACAGAGGTACCACATACTCTCCAAAGAGAAAGGGGGACAAAGGAGAAGCGGATCAGTCAGGACAGTGGAGCGACACAGATTAGTGATTTTATTTTTCTAACAGTTTCCAAAGAAGCTGAACTCCCTGGTTGTAGCACTTCTTTTCATCTCCCTGTGGTTTCATGTTGGCTGTTGGCAGGACTGTAATCCTCCAGTGAGAACTGCACAATGGTTATTCTTCAGGATCAAGGCAGGAAAAAGAAAGCAGGAGTCAAAGCCACCTCCTGCCTTCCAGTTGTTCAGGGACAGAAAGGACAACAAACCCAGCAGCCCTTTTTGCCAGTGCAAACAAATAACTCTGCCTCCACTGTCCTTTACAAGTCAGCACATTTCTGGTGGGAGGACAGAGTCACTCAACCCCTTCCCCCTCCCTCTAGACAAGACAGGTGATGGCTATTTTCTTCCATACACCCTCACTGGGGATAGAAGTAGTAGCTGTTTATTTATTCTTCCTGTTTATTTATTCTTCCTTACCTATGAGGATGCAATTAACATCAGAATAATAACAACATCAGAGTAATAACAACCTCCACTACAAAATCCCAGCACTGCAAAGGCAAATTTATAGGAGGGAAATGCATCTGCTTTCTGTAGGACTCTCACTCATCCAGGAGGTACAAGAACACTGCTATTAGACTACCTCCCAGTTTTATTTCTGCTGCAGAAATCTCATTGAATTTTCACATCCCTACATATTAAATGTAAATTCTAAATTGAGAACCATTAAGCAGTGAAATGGAAAATACAATTCATTTCTTTGCAACTATTCATCATCTTCGCGATAACTGCAAGTGCAAAATAAAGTAACTAAGACAAAGTGTCAGATGCATTTCCACTGCATGGGAAGCTGCCAGTAGCATCAGGACACAATTCCAGGTGTGTTTTGAAGGTACATTTCATGACTTAAAGAAAGCAGGGGAAGGAAAGGGATGAGAGGGGAATACCAACATATGCAAAAAACGTGAGGAAAACAAATTAAGGTTTTAGCCTGTTTTGTCAGCAAGAAAATAACGTGCAGATGTCAGAGGGGTCATTTCAAATGACCAGGACAGCAGAGAGGAGACCAGAGATGGATAGGTAGGGAAGAGGCAGATAGAAATTGAAAATTGTTACTTCCCAATCTCAGTTTATGGTTGCTCATACTGGCCAAGAAATTACTGTGGGAGACATGATGTACTTTTATCTTAATAAATTGCACATCATATCACCATGAAATTATCTGGGGAAAAAAAAAAAAACTATATATATGTGTGATGAAAAAAATTTCAAGCATTTTTCAATGTATGCATGTTTTCTGATTTTGCTTTGTAGGCAGTATGTAATTGCCTGAAGGGATATTCTGGAGATGGCAAAACATGCACATATATCAGTCTGTGTTCACAAGTGAGTATCCATTTAAGGAGACAATTTAAGGTCTTATTATAATCATTATACTTTGGAGGGTTGTACGCATTCTAAACTAAGTTAGGTGTGCTAAGAATCAATTTACATTAACTTGGCTAATCTAAAATGTTCTTGGTTCAGTACATGCTTTCCTGTTGTCACTATGAGAGAAACTAAATATGCAGGAAGGGCTTTTCCTCGACCACAGCCTGAACAGAACACAAGTGAGGGCCTGGACTCATCATTGAGTCTTAAATAACCCACTTCAAATCCAAGCCAGAGAAACAGGCCCTGGTCTGTAGTGGTAAAACCTAAGTCAGCAAATTATTTGTCATACAGAGTTCCTATAAAAAGCCAACAAAACCATTTCCTTCCACAACACCCAACCCAGGATATCTAGCGGCATTGCCCATTCTGTCCCTCACTTGTCACTGAAGGCTGAGAATTAGCTACATTTGTTTTGCACAGGCTGGCTCACACTGCAAGCCACATATTGGCAATCAGTGTGGTTCTCTGCACCAGCTGCACTACTCTGCCTCTTGGCAAGCTGCAGCAGGGACATATCCACTTTCCCGTGTACATTAATCCTCTGTGCTCTGAGCACAGTAGCAATAATTCTCACCCTCCCAGCCTGGCCTGTCAACTGGTTTTCTCTAACCTTGAAAGGTTGCAGAGATGAAAGAGCAAGGGCAAAAACAGAAGCTGGAGTAAGGGGAATTTAAAGTTATGAGCCACTGCTCCCTATGGTTTTGTATTCTTTTCCTTTTTCTTATGCTGTGTTCTGGCAGCTCTGCTTCCACTTGACTAATTATGCCAGGCTAATTATATACTAAAAAGTAAAGATCGTCTTGAGAAGCACCAGAGGCTAACCTGGCTCCACGATGACCAAACCTCTGTGCAGAAAAGTTTCACAGATAGCTGAAGTTGCCAACAGCGTGCCTAAGCCAAGCCAAATCCATAGCAAATCCAGCCAAACCCACTGCTTACAGCCCGGCGTCTCTCTGACCTGTCAAGTCAGACCCCACTGGCAGAGCCCCACTCCAGAGACCCCACTGCTCCCTCTCATGGCCCATGGGAAAGGATCTCTGAGATGATCAGCAACAAAAAGGACACCATGGAATAAGTACAAAATGGGAAAACAAGAGAGCTTCTCAGTTTTTCCCAATTCGCTCTCAAGCCCAGGACAGAAATTTATTTGCAAGCTGAGGTGCTAACAGGGGAGCACCTACTAATGCCGGAGCAGAGCTCTGAGCTCCAACATGCTGCTCCTGAGTGAGGAACATCTCGGCTTAGCACAGGGAACTTTCTGGAGGCAGGCAGATGGGTGAGATGCATCCACTGCTCCAAGCCCAAATTTGCTCTGGCAGTGGACTCAGATGCAGACAGGAGACGTCTTAGAGACAAGAACAAGGCAAGTCCCTGTTCCAGCTGACCTGGGCCATCAGACAGACAAGAAACAATAGTTCTGTGCTGATGCTCCTCCATAAATTCAGGCTCCTGGCACCATCACAGTGATTTACAGTATGTAAATAGTTCCCTTTAGAGTAAGTCAGTGCTGCATTGGCAGAGAAGCTGAGAGTCATCCCTAAGGTGCAGAGTGAGACTTGCATGCAAATATTTTGCATCCTTACAGCATCATGAACTAAGCATATGAGGAGGGAATCAAAACTACATCCTCTGCATAAAAGGAGACTTGTTTTTTTACAAGCCCTACATGCTCTTTAGTGTTTGCAAGAAAATCTATGCCATCAGATGTTCCAGAAAGATGTTGTTTCAAGAAGATCTTGTGATTAAGCCTTTTTAAATTATACATATGGGAGGGAAAAAAATGGTGAATTGGAATTGTTTTATACACCTGGCAATGAAGGAATTATATATTTTACACTTTGTTCTTACAAGAATAATGGAGGCTGCAGTGAATTTGCCATTTGTAATGACACTGAGCTGACAGAGAGGACCTGCACTTGCAAACCTAACTACATTGGGGATGGATTTAAGTGCCGAGGCAACATCTTCCAGGTAAAGTGCTGCACATTTGCTGTCTCCTGTTTTTCTTCACACAGTTACTTAACACAATGGTTGAAATGCGCCATTTTTTTCTTGGACAAATTTGTACCCCAGAATTTGAAATTATCCCAATCCAAGAAACCGAGAATAGGAACAGGATGCTGCAAGATAACCTTAACTGCCAAAACAAACAAACCTTAGTGGACAATCATTATGACTGCAGAACTAGGGAGTTTTAGGTTTCAAAGAAGCCTGCTGTTTGAGAGTAAGGTAAGAACAGAACAGAAGCAGTACAGATATGCAGCACTTACTCCAAACCAGAAGTTGCCTTGCTTTTCTGAGAGGTGCATTTACAGCAGTGTTACAGAGTCTTGTTCTTAATTGCAGGAACTTCTCAGGAACTCAAACACATCGAGGTTTTATTTCCACTTAGAGGTAAGAAAAGGTTGAGTGGTTGTGGTTTGTTGGGGTTTTCTTGGGAGTGGGGTTCTCCTCCCTTTTTTTTTTCTCCAAGGGTGTATACAGGAGAGAAGCAGGCAAGAATCTGGTGTGTACCAACATCCTTCAATGTAATTGGGACTGGGTTTGGATTACCAGTCACTAATGCTCTAATTTAAACTATTAACTGTCACTAAAACAGTATTAATGATCTAGAGTATTAATGATAAAGACCAAGGTCCCAGGGAAATGTAAGGCCTCCAGACGGGGCATAAAACTGAAGCTCTCACCCATTCACAGTCTGAGATCTGCCAGCATATCCCTCATGAAGTCTGAAACAAGAACATACCACTCATTTACTACCCCTTCTGCATCTCCAAATGGCAAACTTTTCAGTTGCCTCCCTGAAACATCACAGGGCGCTCTGTGTCCATGCAGCCAACTCTCACTGATTTTTGAAGACTGGCAACAGCAATTCTCTGTTTACCAGAAGCCTCAGGGCAGCACAGACCAGCACACTGGTCTGCTAGCCCAAAGACTCATATTTTAGTTTCATAGTCTACCATAGTAGACAGCTGGCTTCCTCTTGCTTTAAGAGAGCTCTCAATTTAGCTTGTCAGTGATCATTGCGAAGTACCTGCAATAGCCCAAGTCCATTAGTACTCCTAATCTAATTCCCTTGTCTTCCATTTGTTATTGCAGAGGAGATAGAGATGTGGCGACAAGTCAAAAAACCAAAATCTTCCATTTAATACATGTGAGCAGAGGTGACAGATGAGGCCAGGAGTCAAAGCCCACATGAGGACTTTCTCTCACCCTTGCGTTGCAGGGAAGAGGACTCAACATGTGGCAGCAATGGGGCTGCAAGCACCACCTCCCCCTCCACAGGGCAGTGCCTGTGTGGCATCACAAACACTAACTCATTGCTACTTTATCCTCTTAAACTTGGCAGGCCTTGTCTATGAGAGATATCGCAGGCCCCGGCCCTTTCACCCTGTTTGTCCCTCGCACAGACATCCTGAACAGCGACCCACGAGTGAGTAGAAGGGGAGGGGATTGTGGGTGAGCTGGCCATGAGCTTTCTGCTTCAGATGCCTCTCTCAGCTGCTTCTCAACTCCTCCACTTCCCACTGCAGGTCAATGATTGGGTTGCCAAAGGAGTGATGGCTCAAGTGCTCCGGTACCACATGGTGGGTTGTGCCAGTCTGTTGTACAAGGACCTGACAGCAATCACCAACATCACCTCTCTCCATGGTGACCTGATACACATCAGCTACTCCCAGGTAACCCAACATGGAGAGACAGGGAGCAGAACACTAAGCCAGTCCACTCTCATTCACCTTTTATAAAAACTTCAGTGGTTCCCTTTCCTCCTCTGATGCACAAAAATAAATAAAAGGGTTTCAAATGAGATTGCCTGTTCACCTGAAAGGTTCAGCACTTACTCGGTATGCCAAGAGTGGAGTTGTATAACCCTTGCTTTGACACAAGCTATTTTATCCTCAAACTCTGGCTTTGTGAGTATGAGGAAAGTTAAAAGCAAAGGACAATTTATTAAAGATGAAAGTACTGTTTGCTGCAAAGAAAAGGTGGTCTGGGCCCATTATATCAAAGCAATTCAGCGTCAGCCTCACTTTCCCATAATGCTTCACAAAAAAAAGTTTTTGTTGCCTTTCCAGAACACACTGGTTTTGAACAACAAAGCTGAAGTTATACTCAGTGATGCTGTTGGCACAAATGGTGTGATCCATGTCATAAACCAAATTCTGGTCCCATCACATATGCAGGATTTCCCTCTCAAGAAGGTATGTGCAGCTTATCACTATTCCCAACCCAGGGGCTTTTCCAGAGTTACTGTCAGATATATAAATCATACAAGTCAACAAGAAGAAAAAGTGACACTTAAAAGACCTTATACAAACATTGTCTACAGTGCTGAATAAATTCAATATTACTTTTCAAATTCACCAGAATTACAGCTAAAGTAAGGACAGTGTAAGAGGATTTCTGCAGAGGGCTTTTACAGCAGCTTTGATTTTATAACAAAAAGTGACTTAAAGGGAAAAGCAAGCCCTTCTCTGCTTTTTTAATACCCAAATAATGTATTTCTTAGGTAAATTACTCGCTTTTCTTTCTTTGTAGGAAAGTCTTAAAATGGTTGCAGCCAAACATGGGTACATTCTGTTCAACACTTTGCTAGAGGTAAGGACACAAGAGACAGCAGCCACTGGGAAAAGGTTGCAAACAATTTTTTTTAAGACAAAAGTGCACACACACAGCACATGGCACCACTGGCAGGATGTTGTTCAGGAGAACCAAAGGGCTCACAATAGAGTACACAGCAACCCTGGTCACCACCAGCGACACTCCCACAGAGGTGGGGGGATGTCAAGCAGACCCACAGCCACCTTTCCCTTCTCCACTCAGCTCTGTCCTACTGTATCTCAAGCTCAACTCACGTAGCTGGTTTTAAAGTCAAGGTTCTTGCAGGCTTTGACCAGGCAGCCCACAGGGCATTACACTCCAGTTATACCAGACATTCACTCCACAGGGTCAGCATCCCTTTGGGCAGAGGATTAATCTTCCACCCCAATAACCCCTTCTGTGTTGCAGAAGAACAACCTGCTTGGATTGATCAACGATCCCATTCACAAACCCGTCACGCTCTTCTGGCCTACAGACACAGCCATCCGTGGGCTGCCACAGGAGCAGCAGGACTTCCTCTTCAAGAAGTCCAACACTGACAAACTGGTGCAGTACCTCAAATTCCACATTGTCCGTGACGCTGCGGTAAGCCCTTGCTTTTTGGGAGCGTTGCCAGAGCCAAAATATGCAAGCCCAGATATATATCTCCCCTTTTCCTTCCCAGGTGTTGGCCTACCAGCTCCCCAGCTCCACCTCACTGAAGACCCTGCAGGGCTCCAACCTCAGTGTGAGCTGTGGGGATAACGGGGAGATTGTAAGTGTTCACTCTACTGGCACACTTATCTCCCTCACCCCTGCTGCAGGATCCACTCCTGCAGACCACACCATGCCTTTGCACGGCCCCCAGGCAGGGTTAGGGGCACCAAAATTCATTGGTCATTCCCCAGTACACGACAAGAGCCACACCAACAGATTCTAGATGGTTTGCAGGACAGTTTGGAGCTGTCATTTGCTCTGTTGTAAAACGCTACTCATTCAAAACAGCTCTCAGTTAACTTGAAAGTGAAATAGCAGCACACTTTAACTTCTACACTAAAATACCAGTGCAAAACCACCAAGATCAGCCTGGTTTGGAACCCCAAGAATGCAGCACCTGCATGCAAACTCTCGCTTGTAAGCGCTTACAAGCTAAGATTGCAGGCACACACATAGCCTGTTAAACCAGAGCAATGTCACATTTTTCTTTGCAAATGTATCAGATCATACCTGGCAAGCACCTAAGTCTAAGTATGCAAAAGGTTAACCTGGGGACATAGACTGGCATACTCTGTCCTCTTCAGAAGATAAAAACATCATAGAACTATAGGATGGTTTGGGTTAGAAGGAACCTTGAAGATCATCCAATTCTACCTGTCCTGTTATGGGCAGGGACACCTTACAGTAGACCAGGTTGCTTAAAATCCCATTCAACCTGGCTTTGAACACTTCCAGGGATGGGACATCCACAGGTCTCTGGGCAACTTGCTCCAGTGTCTCACCAACCCCACAGTAAATAATTTCTTCCCAATATCCAATCTAAACCCACCTTCTTTCAGTTTAAAGCCATTACTCCTTGTCTTATCATTACATGCCCTTGTTAAAAATCCTTCTTCAACTCTCACATATCCCCACTTAGGGACTGGAAGGTGCTCTAGGGTCTCCCTGAAGCCTCCTCTTCTCCCAGCTGAACAGCCCCAGCTCTCTCAGCCTGTCTTCATAGCAGATGTGCTCCTCTGAGTATCCTCATGGCCCTTCTCTGGACTTGCTCCAACACATTCACATCTTTCCTCTGTTGGAACCTCAGAGCTGGACACAGTCCTTCAGACACAGATCTGCCCATTATAGCAGGTTACATATGCCCAGGTTGTAGCATTCAGCTATAGGAAGAGAGGCCCCAAAATTTGGTTTGAGCCCCTATAGCTATCAATTTTGCTTACAGGATAGTTTGACACACCACCTTGTCCCAAGAGCATTCCTACAGAGAGCAGGAACCCAAGCAGGAGCGGGTCATGACTCCCCATGTCCCCCTCTCCCCATGCCATCTCCCAGGGCGCCCTGTTCCTGAACGATGGACAGTGCAAGGTGGTGCAGCGGCAGCTGGAGTTCGACGGGGGCATCGCCTACGGGATCAACTGCCTGCTGATGGAGCCCAGCCTGGGGGGACGCTGCGACAGCTTCCTCACCGTGGAGTTCATGGTCAGTGCCCATTTCGGGTCCCTCACCCTGACAACAACACAGCCCAAGGGCCAACGTCCACCTTCACCGGGCCAGCACTCCCTGCAGCTCTGGTGCTCCTGCCAGTAAGCCCCAGTGCTGCAGGGTGGCTGCATCTGCTGCACTGCCTAGAGAGAGATTAAGTAGTGCAGCACAACGCCTGAGAGGTGCACAGCAGAAACCCTGTATCCACATGAAGCAGCACACAGAACAAGTGGTTTCAGTTAAGACCATAAAAAAAAAAAAAAAAGCACCTTCCACATGCAAGCAAAAATCTGAGCAAGGACAAATCTTTCTGCTGTGTCTTTAAATTAGTGGAAGTTCAAACTATGGATTTGTCTGTAGAGATGGCATTTACAAAGTTCCCTATTACAGCAGGGAAGAACAGCAGCACAGGGTATGAAGGACACAAGATAGAGAACTGCCTACTCTGTCTCAGTCTCTGGCATTTCTTGTTTTTAACACACTTGAACAGGCACTGTTAGCGTGGAGGAAGTCTCCTCTGGGAACTTTGATGGGTCCCACAAATGGGACATTTTGAAAGACATCTTGAAGTGGTTTCAAGACCAAGTTTACTTCTGTTTAATTTGAATGTATGAAAAAATTACCTAGAAGTACAGTAATTTTCAGGTATTCAGTGTTTAAAAAAAGGTTATCGGAACATATATTTCAATCATAAAACCAATAATTGTGTATATCCCACCTGCTCAAGTTGCCTCTTGTTTATGATTTCATTAAATGAAATTAAATAGATATAATTTCCTCGGATCTGGTCAGTACTTCCTGAGAAGTAAACATTTTTCTATCCTCCAAGTTAGACATCCAGATCTGATACAGATCATGTCAATACTTGTTTGAAGAACATTCATCATCTCTTCCCTGTTTCTTTAAATCCAGAGCAGTTTCTTCTTCCAGAACTTATATTCTGGTATCAAAACTATTTTCTTGCATTTTTGTGGCACTAAATTATTACAACTATTTTGTTGTCACTCTCCTCTATCGTTTCTCCAGAATTTTCTATTAATTTTTTAAGTGCAATAAGCTTTACCTTTTCTCTGCTCATATTTTCTGCTCTCATAAAACAGACTTTTTGTCCAAGCCAAGTGGCCTTTTGTAGCCATTATTTTAATATGCTTTTTTTTCCCTTTTCCAGGGGCATTGTGCTAGCTGTTTCAGTAACACTAAATGCCCTCCAGGGACAAAACCAAAGGTAATACATTCAATTCTCACTTGTAAGCAGTCTAACCTGCTCTTCTCTGCATTTCACAACAGCAAACCAGAAAAAGCTTCTTAGAATAAATAAAAAGAGAACCTTCGAGAATGCTACCACACAATTAAGTGGAAAAGCTGTCCCTGGGCAAACATCCAGGTGCTGGTGGTGGGGAATGCTTGTTGGTCTCACACAGCATCCACTGTAAAAGTGCTTCAGCTGACTCCAGAACAGCCCCTGCACTTTCATTAACAGTGTTTAGCATGTCAAGAATCAGAGAAGGTGGGGGTCTCATACCCACACTCTCCACACATCACATTTTGAGTCAATGAACATCAGAAATTATAATTTAAAGAGGAAAAAAACCAAACCTCCACACAGCACTCCTTTCCCTGTGTTTTCCCCCCTCCTCTCTCTGCACTGGCACACGTGACACGCAGGAAGGAATCCACTGGTGCACCTACGAGTCCTATGGGCTGCGGAGGGATGGTTGCCGTAGGAACTGCTCCATGGTCATCCACATAGCCAAGTGCTGCAAGGGCTACTTCGGGCCAGACTGCCAAGGTAGGATTCCCACCCACATGGCCAGCCTGTGTCCCTCCCCTTCCCCCTCCCCAGTACAGCTGTGTAGCTCCCAGCAGACAAAACTGGGAGAATTGGGATAAGGGGCATGAGGAGAGACCAGCTGCAAGATGAAAGAACTTGGTTGCAAGAGCTGAAGAACACAAAGTGTTAACTGCCTTTTCAATTCAAATTATCTCCTTTTCACATTTAGAGCAAGTTTTAAACTCCATAGTAGCAGGTGAATGCTATAGAGAGTGAATGCTGTCCTGCTGAGCAAGTCACCAGCTGAAAGTCCTTTAAACACAAACAGGCTCAGGTTCACTCAGCAACACCAGAACACACCTGAGAACCAGTGCATGATTGCTCAGCCACAGACAAGTGCACTCATCAGCAGAGTAAGCTCAGAAATTGTAGTTCTGAGGAGCTGGAGATGGTTTGGGAGGCTCCATCTCAGCAATTTGTTAGCAGACGCTTCCAAAGTGTGCTCATTCACCTGCCAGCCCTGTAGGGGAACAGTACCAGGATCCCACCAGGGCACACAGGGTCACAATCCAGGTCAGCATCTCTGCTGGCAGATAGGTCCAGCCACACATAGCCCTGCCAGCTTGCTCCGTCCCAGTTTCACAGAGACACATGCAGATCCCATGCAATTTTGGCCATCTCAGCCTGAGCCACCCTTTGGGGTTGTCCTGACAGCACACAGACCCAAAGAGATGCACAAAAAAAGTCTTGATTTAGGCAGTGCCATTCACAGATGGGTCTGAATGAGCAAGCAGCCAGATAACAGCACCCACAAGTCAGGGCTGGAAGGATCCTCAATGCCTTTCTGATAGGAGCTGTGAAAGCACATCAAGGAATTTAGAGCATGAGGCTCACAGTAGCCATAAGCGTCACAGCCACTTCTGCACGCCTCAACAGAGATGCAGTTACAGGCACTCCCTGCTCAATGATTTTTACAGACCAGTAGGTAACCAACAGCAACAATGAATAAACATGCACCTGACCTAAAGAGCCACTTCTCTTTTTGAACCTTTCAGCTTGCCCAGGGGGCCCAGAGACCCCATGCAACGGCCACGGCTCCTGTGACGACGGGTACACGGGGACAGGAGAGTGCCACTGCAACAGCGGCTTCAACGGGACGGCGTGTGAGCTGTGCTTGCCAGGCAGATACAGCTTCACCTGCAGGCGTACGTTTGAGCTCCCTCTCCAGATCCATGCCCACGTCAAGCCTAAACTAGTCTGTCAGCAAGGAGTTTCTCAGTGAGCCAAGGAATGGTTCCCTCTTAACACAAACATTTTTCCTTGGTGCCTCCTCACACCAGGGGATGGCACAAGGTCTCAAGGCCAGGAGTGCAGAGGCTACGTGGCTGTGTCTGCACAGGACCTCCTACTCTTAACATGGTACATAAGTAATAGAATAGAAGCAGAGCCTCCAGCAACAAGTGGTTTTAGGTGCAGCACAGCTTTCTCCTCCATCCCCACAAAGCTTAAGAGTATTTTAGCAACGTGGTTCCTCAAGGAATGCAGGAGGCCAAGGCCATGCACTACTTCTGCAGAGAAGGAAAAGGACACCAAGATGAGGGCAGTTTGTGAAGAGGGACAGCCAAGCAACTGCTCACAAAAATCCACCTCTCTGTGGTTTTAAATGTGAACTAGGTGGGAGCAGGATCAGTATCTCCCTTTAAACTTAAATTCTTTCCTGACATAAAGCCTTCAGATAAGAAGCTACAACATTAATGCTTCCATCCTAACCCTGTGTACCTGTACTGCTCCTGAGGCACATGGGATGGGGGGGTATAGGCAAGACAACAGGCTTGGACACAGATATTCAGGATTATGCTTACCTACAATTCACCCACTTTATAGCACACCATAGCATAAAATGTATGAGCCATGAGCTTGAAACCAGATTATGAAATTTAAGAGAAAAACATTTTATAGCCCCTTCTTTTTGATATAGATTTAAGTCAGCCAAAAATTAAAGAAGCAGGTAAAATTTTAAAAAGCCAGCAAGTGAAGCTAATCAGCAGGACAGGTATTCAAAAAATCAGTTCCACCAATCCCACATAATTTTCTTCTTTAAACTACAATACTTCAGGAAGAAGGATAAGGCCATAAAGGATTCTACAGCATTAAATTATAAAATAGAGAGCCATGAATAATTTTTTAAGAAGGATTTAGCACATAAGTTATTGCAAGGCCCAAAGAGGAGGGGGAAAAAACATCACCTATAGATTAAACCACACCTCAGGTTGGAGGGCAGAAGGAGCAAAGCCTCATCTATAAAAGGAACTGAAGGAATCCAAAAGTTTTTAGTCATAAAAGTATCTGAAACCTAAAAAAAAAATATAGGTAACTTGTCTACATTTTACAGAAAAGCTCACTAACCTCATATGTGGCTTCTTTGCTCAACTGGACCTTCTCCCACACAGCAACCAAGCACTCTCCCTCCACACTCTTGTTTTTCTCGGTCCTCCCCACAATTAGCAGCTGTTGCTCATTAGGAGTGATTTGTCTGGTGTTGTGGTGCATGGGGTCTTCAGCTCAGCCATTAACTCTTTCCTGCCACAGTCCTTTGTGGAGTTTGCTACTCCACTGCAATGTGCAGATCAATACTCATTTTCATTGTCAGAGGCACATTGAACTAATGCCAGTCATAAAATCATAGGACTACAGGATAATTCAGATTGGAAGGGGTTTCAGAAGGTCTCTAGTCCAACTCCCTTCTCAAAACAGGGTCACTTCTGAGCTCATGTTGTTCAGGATTTATCCTGTCAGGACTTGCAAACCCCCAAGGATGAAGATTGCTCAACAACTCTGGAAAGTCTGGTCCTCTGCTTGACTGGCCTCATGGTGAAATACCATGAAGTTAGGCTCAGATAAATTATTGCTGGATAATACTGTATCTAAACTGACATGATGGTGTTTCTCTAGAGCAAGATTTTCCCCTTTGCCACTCTGCAAGTGATTTCTGTGCTTCTTTTCCAGCTTGTGAATGCAAGAACAACGGGCAGTGTGACGAAGGATACTCAGGGACAGGACGATGTTTCTGTGAAACAGGATGGACTGGCCGGCTGTGTGAAACCAAGCTAGGTCTCTGCCTGCTCTCACCAGACTCTGTCCATGGATCCATGGGTTGAAAGTACTTGCAGTTCATCAGAAGGTTCCCATAGATAAGAGAGAAAGGGTTAATAATATTAGGAGCCATCTAAGAACACTTAGGGACTCTGCTCTGGACTGAGGACAAATCCCTTCAGCCCACTGTCTCCTCTTTTGTGATATGGCAATAGGAGTTCCCACCTCCCCTATGGAGGGGCTTTGGGCTGTGGTAGTCAAAAACTAAATGTCTTAGAAGTTTCCCAGTTAACCAGACTGGTATGAAGGGTTCTCCTTGTGCATGGTGGTACAAGAGCTCTTTCATTCCAGCTGTCCTGCATTCCCTGCAGCTCTGCCGCCAACGTGCTCCCCGAGCTGCTCGGCCCACGCCGTCTGCACGGAGAACAACACGTGCCAGTGCAAGCCCTTGTACAACGGGGATGGGATCACATGCACAGGTGAGCTGCCACCCCCTGCTCACAGCGAGAAGGCAGCTTCTTCCCTCCTCCACATGCACGTGAACACAGTTACTGCCCACTGTGACATGTTGCCTGTCCAACCTAAAAACTTCCACTGTGCAGCAAGTGAAACAAAGTTAGGATATAGAGAGTTCAGCTTTTTCTAAATCAGAAGGCTGCCTTCTCCAGACTTTACCAAGCAGGACCATGGGCAGCAAGTGCCCTTCAGTCAAGGTTTGAACACAGCAGGGTTTTAAGCTGGGTTTCCCTCAGAGGATTTACACTGGGACTTGATGATATCAAAGGGTTTTTCCAACAAAAATGATTCTATGATTTATTTTTATGACTGTAGGCAAGGCAGTTCCCTGGTAACACTGCTACAGAAAGAGTTGTTCTTTCTCAGCCAGGTGTCTTACATCTTCCAAACCTGGCCAGAAGTCTGAGGGTTGGTACCATGTCTCCTAAATCAAGAACATCCTGACAAGGCCTTCAGAGGCCTAAGAGATAGACTTACAGAAATTCAGTAATGCCTCAGGAAACGAAAACAGCTTTTTTTTTCTTAAACAAGTATTCTAGTAGTTTTAGTGTGAAAGGACTGGTGATGGTTTGTCTTTATGAAGAACATCCTCTTTAAAAGCAGACTTTACTCACTTATTTCCTTTCTTCCCCTGCAGCTGCAGAACTGTGCAAACAGAACAATGGTGGGTGCCACAAGGCGGCTGAATGCACACAGCACGGGGTGAAAGTCTTCTGTAGCTGCCAGAAGGGATACAAGGGAGATGGGTTTACTTGCCTTCCAATAAATCCTTGTGCTGATGGGTTCAACGGAGGCTGCCACGAGCATGCCATTTGCATTGTCATAGGCCCTGTAAGTTGAATGGTTTCAATCCCCAGAAGGGAAGTCTGACACATTTCTCCCTGGTGCCAGCAGAAGTCTCCTCTGGCTGGATGGCACTCTGCACCTGTCTAAATCCCTGTTTTCCAAAACAACTTTTACTTAGCTCCAACCTACTTTCCACATCAGCTTGGTATGCTTTCAGCTGAAGGGTGAGAAGCAATCTGACATCTTTGCTCTGGGGAATGGGATAACACAGAAGATGACATGTTTTGCATACATAGTCTTTCTGTCCCACTCTTAGCTCTCCCTAACTGGATATCCTTATTTGCTGTAGGAATTTGTTAGATCAAAATTAAATACGTTTTGGAAGCTAAACAAAGTGACAGCTGGGAGAATAGTGTCACTTGTTCGTTGCTTGAACTCAGCTTAAAAGCTCCACAGCCACATGATACAAATTCCATGACCCACATAGTCGGTGTGGTTAGGGAAAACTTGTGCAGGTGACTTGATCCGGCATTTGTCCTGGTGCTTCCAGGATCACTTCTCCATTCCACTGGTGTCTTGCCTGAGCTGCCTTCCAGGAGTGATCTAGAAAAGTCTTGCTGATAATCCATTCCAGCTGTCAACCCTCGCAGTCCCTGGATGTCACCAATTCCTGCTTGGTTTATAGCTCTCATTTATTACTATCAGTGGGCCATTAAATTCCATTCTTGCTTCCATGCCCAGCCATTTAAATATCATTTTGATATGTTTGCCATCCGTTTTTGTGAATTATGTGTCATATAACCCTCCAATGCACGTTACTAACTTTGTGGATGAAATTATGCTTTGGTTTTAATTCAGCAAAGCACCCGAGTACGTGTGTAAATGTTTGGCTTAGTTGTTAGTAGCAACTTTTCTGTTTGTTCATTCCTGAAAAATCAAATGACATTTTCCCAACAGTTCAGAATGTTGCCTGAAACACCAGTTTTAGGTCAGCTAAATGCTTGTCTTGGCCTTTTTCCTTCTCTCTCTGAGCAGGACAGACGTAAGTGCGAGTGCAAAAGCAACTACATTGGTGATGGGCTGAACTGCTCCGTGATGCAGCTGCCCCTTGACCGCTGCCTGCAGGACAACGGGCAGTGCCACCCCGACGCTGACTGTGCTGATCTGCACTTCCAAGGTGAGGAGGGCACACCTTGCACACCACCAGCCCTGTGCCCTGAGGCCAGTGGCACTATTAGCTTGCTCAGCCCTCTACCTCTGTCGCTGTGAAACAATGAGATTGCAGTTGGAATGTGTGCTTACATACTTGGCAATACCAGCTCCATGAAGCAACATGTGAGGGCAGGCCAGGTGGGAATATCCCTAAGGAATCAATCTGTTCTAACTACGTTTCACAAAATTCACGGGTATTCGTACGGCACAGCTGGCTCTGCATCCAGGCACAGAAACACCTTCAGGAAGAGCTGGTCCTTCTCTCTCTTGCAGACACCACGGTCGGGGTGTTCCACCTGCGCTCCCCCCTGGGGCAGTACAAAATGACTTACGAGCAGGCCAGGGAGGCCTGTGCCAATGAGTCGGCCACCATCGCCACCTACAACCAGCTGCTCTACGCACAGAAGGTGAGGAGGCCTCTCCAAGGGAGGAGATCCCCAAAGAGCACTGAGTCACAGTGTAAATTGAGAGGGAGGAGCAAGGGGGCTGCTCTGTGCTAATAAGCATAATTTGCCCACCTTTCCTTCACCTATGCTCCCTGGTATGTTTGGCTGGGAGCAGTTTTCAGACTTTTTATTGGTTTCATGCCTGTTCCCACAGCACTAGAACCACTTGACAAGTTCTTGTTTCCAGTGATGATGGGGTGAGAGGTAGAGTCAGACTTTCAGAGTATTTTCCAGGGGATTTTAATTATTACCACTTCTTAAAGAAATGTGCACTTCAGAATTATGCTTAATTTATTTCTTTAAAGTAAGTCTCCAGGAATCTTTTTCTCAAATGCTGTTAAGTTAACAGACCCATTTCCACTTTGCTTTCCTTGAGCACATTACAGGCAACACATTGTTGATGTGAGTAGGGTAAGCATCTCAACTCGGGTTTGCAAAACTTGTTTTAGAAGAGTGGGTCAGACTGACTGTCTCTAGCTCCTTCCAACTATGGAAGGAAGAAAGACACTCACTGTTTAGAGACACCTGTAGCAAAATGTGAAGCTGGACCACAGCCTGTACATCAACCTACTTCTACTGCAGATTCAGACTGCAGCCAAAGCTGCAGGTTCTCTGTGCCCCATAGTCTAAATGTTTCCCTCAAAGCAGCAAAGTCAGCAATGGGGCTGGCTCGAGCACTCCTGGTCACTTACACTCTACTTTGAGTTGGTTTGTCAGCCCTATCCACACCGGCAAAAGGTGGGCTGGCACACCACGGAATTGCGCATCACCTTTGGCTTTCACATCCTCCTCTGATGCTGCCCAACTTTCCGATCAGGGAGGCTTTTCCAGGAAAGGCTTGGTTGGTCCCCTTTGGCACAGAGCTCGGTGCAGGGCAGGCTGCAGGACAGACGGATGGACAGAGCCCATTCAGATCCACAGGAGGGGTGCTGGCAGGGCAGGTGCTGCCTGAGCGCCCCGGGGGCTCTGTTCATTCCATCTGCAGTTCCCCAGCCCCACCACACAGCTTTTCCCCTGAGTTTTTCCCTTCTGGCTGTGCTGACCACAGGCGAGGTACCACCTGTGCTCTGCTGGCTGGCTGGACGCTGAAAGAGTGGGCTACCCCACTGGCTTCTCCTCCCCAAACTGCGGCTCCGGATACGTCGGCATCGTGGACTACGGGAGAAGAGTCAATCTGAGCGAAACCTGGGATGTTTTCTGCTACAGGGAGAAAGGTAAGAGGGTCCTTTGCCACATCTCTCTGTGCAAACGGGGGCAGCAGCCCAGATTTTGGTTCCTTCCATCAGCCACAGGCTGCTAGACAACACTGCAAGAGACTTTGCCTCTTTTTTAACTTTAAAAAAAATCATAACCTGCTGCTTACAAGTTGTTTTTCAGGCACAGAGCCACCTAAACCTTTCTTGGCAAGGGTGTTTGCCCATACAGCTCTCCGTATTTGTACCTTTCAGAGGTGAACTGCACCTGCAAGCCAGGCTATGTGGGAGACGGCATCTCCTGTAGTGGGAACTTGCTGCAAGTGCTGATGTCCTTCCCAACTCTGACAAACTTCCTGTCGGTAGGAACCAAGGATGGGGTGGGAGTGCAGCAAAGCAGGCCCCAAATGCTTTATCCAAGGTTTGCTTTACTAGCCCAGCAAACACAGGCAATAACAACACACCAGTGAAGCAAGGAGGAGTGGTCTAAATCTGCACCCTCAAAATCAGAACTTAGTTACTATTTTTTTAATTACTTGCCCCAGAGAGGTTTCTGGATTCTAAATTCAATTGGAATTAAAAGCCTGGTGCAGCCTTAGCTTTAAGGAGACTCTGCACAACTTCTTAAGCATCACAAGGAGCACGGTGCTTCGGAACTTTATCAAATTGCTGCTGGGAAAAGGCAAAATGTTAAGAGTTCCTTTCTTGTCACTACTCAGAAAGGCACTATATGTATAAGCAGCCTCAAAGACAACAGGGACCCAACTTCTGCAAATCAGCTTAAGATGTGCTCATCAAATCAGCAGCTAGAGCTGGGTTTTGAATATGAAATTCCTTTCTAAAGTCACTCCAGAGCTGCTTTGTGGCTAATAACAGAAAGTTCCTTTGTTGTCGTTCATACGGTCTCATCTTTTCCACTCTCCACACAAGAGTGCACAATTGTTCTTTAGTAAAGCTGGATTTTGTTTCTGCCTAGGACATCATGGCTTACTCCAACACCTCTAGGAAGGGGAGAGAGTTCCTGCAGTACCTCACAGACCTGTCAGTGCACGCCACTCTCTTTGCTCCCAATGATAGTGGATTAAAGGAAAATGAGGTCAGGGGGTTTTCTTTTTTTCCTTCCTTGTTTTATTAACACTTTTTAAACAGCTATTATGAGTTTCTGCATCCCATTAAAATTTAAGCTTAAAAAAATAATCTTAGTATGATGTGACTTCTGTGTAACCCCATATAATTTAAACTGTACTCACAAAAGACATGAATTCATTGTTTCCATTTCCCTTCCATGGTTAGGGGCGCAAGGTTATCGAGTGTTCAAGTCACTACAAAGACTTTTCCATCAGGCATTTTAGTTACCCTGTTATGGAGGAGTCTGCCTCAGATGAAGTCTGCTCCAGCTCATTAGCATTGAGCACAGTTACTTGAAGAAAGCAGCACACAGCTTTGGTATTTCCCACAAATACATTAAAGGCATCCATTCCTAACTGTTCCTATGCTTACTCCTTTTATTCTTTCTTTCCTTCCTTCCATCAAACACTGTCTCAAACAATCCACAAGGGTTCATGTACTGGTTTACATCTTCAAGCTGTTTGGAATACCTCTGAGTCTCATCACATCAGGTCATCCTACAGAGGAGTGAAATCCTTTGTCCTGCTGGAATTAAGGTGCTGCCTGCTGCAGGCAGCCATCAGAGGCCAGCAGGGACAGAAGGTCCCACTGTTCCCATGCAGATTTCCCAATAACCTCTAATGCTGCTGCACTTGCTGCAGCATTAATAGCAGAGGGGGAAAAAAAGGGTCACAGGCACTTAGCCTACTAGTAAATCCAAAGGATTAATGAGATCCATTAACACTCCTTGTATTTTGCCCCTCATTTGCAGACACTTTCTGGGAGAGACATCGAGTATCATCTATCTAATGCCAATATAATGTTTTATGAGGACTTGACCAATGGAAGCACCCTTCTAACTCGTCTAGGGAAAAAACTCCTCATTACAAACTCCAGGGGCCAGGAACATCAAGTCCCCACTGCTGATCAGGTACCTTTGTAATAAATTTCCCATCTTTGTGCCTTTCCGCCTCTCAGGCTATACCCTGTGATTGGGTGGCACACGGATCTGGAGGGCATTTTGATAAGGTTAGAGTGGGCAGCAATGAGACTGAGTTTAGAAGGCTCTTTCCTGTCCAGAGACTGAAGGATAGGAGCTGGCAAACAGCAAATTTACAAGCTTGCAAATGGACAAGCTCAGACCTGCAAAACACAAAGGAAGCTGTTGAAGTGGCTTTCGGGAATGCAAAAATGGGGATATGGGCTTCATTTAACTCTTCTCTCAGCTTGGCAGGATTATGGGGGAGATGGCTGTGGGATGAAGAGATGAGAGCAGCAGCTTATAATTAAAAAAAAGGTGTTGGCATTTGTAAAGTTTCTTGGTAACTTTCTGGGAGAGGCAAGAGACACCAACTCAGCCGTGCTCATGGCAAGCAAACTCCAGCCAGCAAACTCAAGTGGCAAGTGGCTTCCTCCACAGTGAAAGTGGCTGCCTGGCATCAGGAATAACAGCACTTCTAGGCAGAGCTTGGCAATTTCCCAAAGATCACAAAAACCTTTAATTAGAAAAGAAATAAAAAGGACAGAGCAACATGAAGGCAGCACGCAGGTAATGATGATGGCTACTTCATGCGCAGGAGAGCCATGACCAGCCTGGGGCCATCCCCAGCTGATGTCCAGGGAGGCAGCAGTGTAAAACCCCCTGTATTTTTTCTCTCTGGGTGTCAGCAGCTGAGGTGGGGAAATCATCTTAACATCAATTTCAGTACCACAGGGAGAAGGTTCAAAGCTCAGCTCTCATTCCTTCTTTTCCTGGTAGGGTGAGATCCGATATGTGGACAGAAGTGCTATTGTTGAGTGGGATATAATTGCTTCCAACGGGATAATCCACATCATTTCAGAGCCTCTAAAGGCTCCATCAGAACCTGTAAGTACATAGTGATTTAGGTTTTTGGGGTGGTGAGAGGTAACTGTGTCTTATGTCACCCTAAACTCCTTGCTGACATTCATATATTCCCAGTTTCCCTGACATACAAGCAGCTTTCAGCTTAAAAGGTTACTTTCAAAGAGAATTAGAAGTTGAAAACAAGGTACCAGTGATACCAAAATATTTGTCTGAACAATTTCTTCCCACATTTATAAATTTATTTTCTTTATATAACATAATGGAGCTCATGTGTGTAAGAGAGATTTTAAAGTTCCATTTTAGTTCTTCCAAAAAGACCTTTCAAGATTCTAAGGAGCATTGTTTACTCTTGCTTTGGTATTCATTCCAATCCAAAACAACAAGGTTTTTTGAAAACAGATACCTTTTGCCTGCATGAATTCCTGCAAAGCTCCCAGTTATCCAGTTGTCTCCTTGGTCCACAAGGTGTAGTGATGGACTCGGCAGTGCTGGGTGAACAGTTGCACTCGATCATCTACTTCAACATAAACAGTTCTATGATTCTGTCAAAAGGCCGCATTTAAATGTCTCTAGGGAACACCTACCAGGAAACCCAAACACAAGAACAGCTCAGGACTAGAGCATAGCTCAAAGGGACACTGCATGGATGCTGTAACCTGACCAGTATGCACCCATAGCTCACTCACCCTCTCCCTTGCTTCCAGGCTCCTCTCCATGCCAGTACTGGGACAGGAATATTCTTTGGCATCTGTCTAGTTACTGGAATTGTGGCTCTTATTGGATATTCTTACCTCAGGTTCAGGAAGAAAAACACAGGCTTCCAGCACTTCAAGGTAGGTGGCGGGTGGGAACACGAAGCAGGGGGTGGACAACACTTCCCCAGACCCACTGCACTTCCCAAATCCACAATCTCCAGTTTCTCCAGGGGTTTTAAGCTAGATTAAAAACCCTCATCACTTCACACTTGAACTGTTCAGACTGAGACACAGAGGAAGTGGGGAAGGGCTCACACACTTGCCTTGGGCATGAGCTTACAATTGCCCTCAGACCTCTCCACCCAAGTGTCTGCTCACACAGACACTTCCAACGCCAAGGACTGGCCCAAAGCTCATTTAACTACACCACAGCAGTGCAGAAGTCTTTGCCTCCCCAGAAAGCTCACCCTTAAGGAAGCAGGCAAATACAACCACTGAAAGGGCACCTGTCCTCCATTGCTATTTATTTTGTTGTTCTGGAGGTTGAAACGTTTGATAGAACATGAATAACATTTCCTAAACTATAGGAAAAAGGCCAGATCCAAAAAACAAACAAATTGAAAGGCCTGTAGAATTGAAAAGTGCAGGTTTTTATACTGATGCACTTACATGCTTGATTTCTTTTAACTAATTTTGCTAGCAACACATAGATGCAAAACCAGCCAGCAACAGCCAAGCTACAGAGACGAGGGATGAGAAAAAAATATTACAAAATACACAAGAACCAAACCAAAAGAAAGTCTACCTAGAAGTGAACAGAAATCCCTTCTTGTTCTAGTCCCTGCATGTAACGTGAATCATCTTCTAGAAACAAAACCCAGGAGTCAAGAGCCAGGGTAAACACTTGCATTTTTAAATGGTGTCAGTGAGAGCCCTTTGGACTAACCAGATGCTTTTTACTCCAAGCACAATTTCAGGGCCACACTTCCTCTCCCATTCTTCACTGAGGCTTAAAAATAGGAAGGGAGAGGAAAAGAGACACCAGTGTTAAGTGACCTGAGATAATACAACAGCCAAAACCACAGTTCATGCCCAGAGACAGGTTTAGACAACAAAGCCAGTTCAACCACAACACCGCACCAGTAGGTAGTGAAGCTCAAGTGCCCCACTTTATGCACTGGAGGAAGAAGATGAAACTTAAGTTTGGGTTCTCTTGTGTAGTCAAAAGATGACACTGACACCACGTCGCTGGACAAGTCACAGCCTTCAAATATCACCAACCCCTCATACGAAAGTCCTTCGACAGCGACTTCACCAGAACCTACTTATGATCTTTTCTCAGTAAGTGCTCATTTTGCTTTGAGATTGAGACACTACTAATATAGTGGTAAGAGGGAATGACTTAGTGAAAGAAAAACGTCTAGCTGGAAAATAAAAATTAATGCAAGAAGCCAGCATTTGAGTTCCTGGCTCTCCTGTCTCCCTGCTGCTGGAAATTGGGTTTGTCTCACCTGTAATAAAATCAAAGCTGTGGTCAACAGCTGCATCTCAAGTCCACCTTCAAAGACAGCTGAATTAAACTGGACTTCAAATGCCACTGGATGGCAGTGACATGTCCATACAAACTTAAGAAGCCTTCTAATTTGTCTTCATGTCTCCTTGCTGAGAGCCATGCTGGCACTCCAAAGAATCTGAAACACAGCAGGGAGGGGGCTGGGAATGCAGGGAAGGAAAGAGCACACCCTCACCAAGGTACAGAGTCTAAAATCAAAATGCACCGTTTTGCATCCAGTAAAAGGACTTGTTTGCTGCAAAAATGTCAGGTGCCAACTCTGGCATCTGTATGGACAAATCTGCAAAAAAGTTACTTTTGTTTCTTAATGTAGTGTTCAAGTCTGATTTTCTTTTTACTCTATTTTATAGGATTCAGACGACCAACAGCTTGTGATGAGTGGTCCTCATGATCAGAATTAAAGACCGAATTTGGCATTAGTCAGCTAATAAACACATTTTATTTACACTTACTGTGAAAAAAAGAGCACCTACATTACAGGGAATAAAATCTTGTTACAAACTAAAAACCAAAAGAGCACAGCTTTGTTTAAGATGCCTTCTATATAGCTCACAGAGATACCAGCCTCAGAAGTGTGGGCTGAATCTGAGCAGTACCAACTATGAGTGCTGAAAGCAAAACTGAGTCTAAACTAACCAGCCCAGAAGCAGACACCTCTCTGGGAAAAGCAGCTGATTTTCACTCACCTGCTACTTAACTGCTTTTAATCTTCTCCACAGACTTTAAAATGGCCACAAGCACACAGGGCTGTTAACTTGACAAATATCCTAAATTTCCTAGTACTCCAGGCCTGTGCTTTCATTTTGGCTCAGTTGCAACTAGAACAGGCAAGTGTGAAACAGAACATGTGGTAAGCCTCTATTTTTAAACGGAGGGGATTTTTTTGCTAGTTTACTTTCCTGTTAGATATTCAGCAGCAGGAAACCACCATCCTGTCTGTCCCCTTGCCTCCTCTAGCTTCTCTGTCTTTCCTTGAACTTGGCTTGGTGTTTGGTTTACATCTCACCTCACTATACAAAAAGAAGCAGTAACTGAGGCAGCTTTAGGAAGAAATGCAGGTGTTAGGAAAGCATCCAAATGAACCATTTTTGTGAAGAGTGGACTATGAAGATGAACACCCCCTTGCCATGCAGAGTCTACATTCAGTTCTTCAGGTCTGAGAGGAGCAGCAGCAGCAGCTGCTCCTTCCCATACTGTATTTTTACCGAGCACAGTAGTAACAGCTGCCACTGTCACCACACACTATTAGAAATGGATCAAACTTGAGTTTGACTCACTGTCACCTCCTTCCATCAAAATATTAATATCATCGTGATAACGTGAGAACATGGAACAAATCACAAAACAGAAAGAGAAGATTTTCTTGCTGGCAGTAGTAACATCCCCCCAACATGTAGGGGGGCAGGAGGGAAACCCAGGAAAGCTCTAGTCACCTCTGGGAACTATGCCAGGAGGCCTTCCCTCAGAGCAAGGTGGGGGGAAAATCCAGGGTTGTTGATGCACAAGGAAGGGAGTATAATGTGTAAATACACATTCATCTGGATGAAACAGAATTTCCTCAGCTCCTTCCCCTGTCCCCCTACACAAGCCTGCTTGTTTTCATGGACATTAGAAAATTTAGAACACAAATGTGCTTAAACACAGTCACATCTAGGAGAGTTTTCCCCACAGAATTTAGCAATTAATACAACGCATGCTCTTTCCTTCTCTCCAGTCAATCAAAATATTAAGGCTCACAGAGACCAGAAGATAAAGTCCAAGCATTTATTTTTGTAATAATCATTAAATATTTTTATCACAAAAAAAAAAAGCTCCACAATTCATTAAAATCTTCTCTTACTGATAGGCTATTCAGCTCTATGTTTTTGATAGACCAGAACAAAAATTTCTTCTTGCTTTGGTGTTCAAATGAACCATACTTCCAAAATTAATATAGAGACACTGCCCATTAAACATGCCTAAAAATCTCTTTGAAATCAGTAGCATAAGGTTAAAATAAGTAATGCAGAAAGCATCATGGTAAAATCATTTTAAAAATGCAAGACATTTTTAAAAGTTAAAAAGCAGCATTTTAGCACTGAAAAATAAATAATACACTTGAATATTCTCACTTAAATTTATATTATATATAGTTGGACTATTTTAAGGAAACATAACCCTTCCATAATTAACTTTTTTCATGCAACGTTGTTTATTTCAACAAGTCATGCAATATAAACAATATTTTACTTCAGCTGGCTGTTGCAACATAGCCTGGTACAGAAGTTTGATTTCTAAGTTAAGAGAAAGGAAGGGTGACAGAAGAAAATAATCTTGAAACAAAACGTGCATTATGTGCATAACACCATCCAAGCCAATGAAACTGTTCCTGCCTAACACAGGATGAATGTACAGTGGTTTGGGTGGGTGTTTTTTTTAAAGAGTGCATTGAAATCTCTGGAGCATGAGAGGTGCTACACACCAAGTTCAGTTCTAGCTGAGCATTAGGATACAGAACTGAAGGCAAATCAGGATAATCCCATCTTTGTACTTCATTATAAAGTTATGCTAAATATTTCTTGCACAGCCCCACCAAGTCTCTCCTGATACAGTCAGACTAATTTCCTGCAACACTAAACAAGCAGGACAGTCAGATGAACGTACTCATTTCAAGTATATTCACCTGTTTAAACACAGAGGTGTTTAAACCACACACTTCAGCCAAGTTTGACATAGGAGCATAGAAAAATCATAAAATCTAAACCACCTCTGAGAACTTCATACTGATTTCAAGCATACAGGAAAACTACCTACAAAATTGTGCAGGCTAAATTAGAATACATTCTTTACTTTGCAAACATGCTTTTAAAAACATGAAATATACTGTACATGAAATTCACTCTAGATACTTGCACATACAGACAGGTTAAAAAAAAAACAAACAAACCAAACCAGAAAACTTTTGGTCAACAAAAGTTTGTTTGCCTGACAATCATGACAGAAAGCAAGTGATATCCCAAAATGAATACCAAATACTATGTATTTTGTTATACATGCTTCTAAAAACCAAGGCTTTTATAACTAAAATTTGAAAAATATTAATCATATTATGCCTTCTAAAGTGGCTGGGGTGAGAAGCACCACTTAAAAAAACAAATATATTTCCTTTGGATTCAGAGAAAGGAAACAATTCTTATTTAAAAACAACTATATAGCAGTTCTATAAAGTGCCTCTTTGAGGAAATACATCAACAGATGTTTTCCTTGTGCAAAATAGACATTTTTCAGCTCAAATCTTTGAAACACATATGCTCCCCAGAGTTTGTGTTCATGCATTACCTTCAATATCTGTAATTCAATAAAACTTCTAATCTATACCAAAACTATTTTTCTTTATTCAAACTGTGTACCACCCCTAATTTAGCTTTCAGGGTTTGAGCTAAAAACATGTCATCAGAAAACTCTGGGTTTCACTTTCTCATTTCTTAGTTTTTCCTTTCAGTCCTTTGCCCGTTGTGCGTGTTTACTTTTGACTGTAGAAGTCTGTTATGGCAGGCTGTATGAAATACATTCTCTCCTAGGGAACAGCAAAGCCACATTGCATACCACTGGAATAAGACACTGTTAAAATCTTTAAAAGCAGCATTTAGGATCAAACTAAAGCCTGATAGAGAGATCTGTCTCCACTTTGAAATGCAAAATGCAAAACCTCTTGAAACTACTATTATTGGAGAGTGGATACTTGAAGTGTCCTGAAACTCAAAAAAAAAGTTACCTAAAAGTTAAGAGAAGGAAGCTGAAGCAGCCCAAGCTACTGCAAGTTTCAGTTGTAGGCTCGGGTCCACCTGCAGCCAAGCACAGATATGGCAAGAACAGAAACTGCACAGACAAGAGAAAGAGCCCAGGAGCCTGAGCCCAGTGCAGCAGAGCCAGGACACTCCAGCCCTTGGCTCCTCACAGGTAAGGCTCTGTCTATAGCAGCAAGGAAAGGTACAAAGTGTGACCCTCCCTCTCAGTCTCACCCTAGGCCAGTTACTAATTTGTATCACTGAATTACTAATACTGGATTTAAGCTCTTCCACGCCAAGATCCATTATAGGCTCCAGCTGGAGTGCTGGTAAGGGCCAGAAGAGAGAGCTTAGGTATTTCTTCGTAAACCACAAGGCTGCAGATAAAAGTTTCCAATGAACAAACAAAAATAACCACCCCAGAACACCAGCAGTCCTCCCCCTCAGATGTGCCCTCCCTCCTGGCCCACTACTATTTTGGCAGCCCATCATCTCTTTTGTGTGTAAGAGGAGTTTTCACATGTCTGAGCAGGAGAGGAGAAAAACAGGTACAAAGCTTATAAGAAAAAGTATGAAACACATATAAACCAAAGTAACAGATTAAAGTGACTTAAATAAAATACAGGTACATTCAAGGAAACCAAGAGCTATTTGTCCATTTTAGAGAGGAGCCACCAAGAGTTTATTTGATCTGAACTGTCTCTTGTAGGAAAGGTATTCTGAATGTACCAGTGCACAGCTGGTCTGACCAGCCAGGAAGTTCATGCTGCAAAGGAGTCCTTCTTGGATAAAATGTGTAATCAGGCTCGTAGTTCAAGAGACAGCTCAGTGATGCCATGTAGATATCCGCAAATCTAGAGAGACGTCTTAGGAAGTAAGTTGGATTCTCATCAGTTCTGAATATGCTTCCAAACTGTGCATTGAAGAAATTCCTGTTCATCTCCCTGTCCCCCCAAAAAAGAGAAAACAAAGACAACGACGTGAACAGACCTGCACACATCTCTTCACCAGCTGGCATCCATAACCTGAAGCAAGCAGATGCTAAAACCTGTTCTATGTATTATTCTCTTGCCATTGTACTTCAAAACACCAAAATGTGCCACAGAAGTTTTTTACCTCTTGTGCATATACAACCCAGATCTAGAAATCACAGTTGTGAAGAGCCTCACACTTCTCCCACTAGAGATAAGTTGCTTCTGACATCAGAAACATGACATCTCAAGCCTTCTTTTCTAGAGATTGTGAAGAAGACTTCCGCCTTTCTCTAAATCCTAATGACATCCAATGTTCCAAAGATAAGAGACTTCTTAAGAAAAGGCAAATATTGGGCTTAACACGCACCAAAAGCTTAAACACATCTCGGAATTAACTTCTGTCATTAGTCACTGCCAAGTAACATTCCCATTTTGTTTATTCCCACATTTCTGGGGAAGACTGCTGGTGGTACAGCTGCTGGCCTTGCCAACTGTGCACTTCACACACCCTGAATTTAGGGATTACTCCTTCATGACAATAGATTATTAGGACTTTTAGCCCTATTACCTATCTTTGTGATAAATCCATTGCTAAATCCAGTCTAGGGCAGAGCTCAGTTTCTATGTATTCTAAGATGTATCACATGTAATCTGCAGAAATCAAGTAAAAAACCTGGAAAAGTGACCTACATCTTGACAAAGAAATACATTCTTTATTCATGCAGAAGCTGTGTAATCAACAGTGACAGCTGAACACACGTGGACAGAAGAACCAAAATGAGAAGGAATGGGACTTGATAGGATGTTACCTTTTCACTCAAAAGTTACATCTGTTCTAAAGACAGGGAACGGGGAAAAGGGTCCGTATGTACAAAGTGTCAGAGGGGAGAAGAGCTGCACAAGAGACACGTAGAATATCACTTTAAAAATGTTTTATAAGATCTGTAATTACCAGGGAATATAAACCAGGGATGGAGAGAAATTCCAAAGAAACCTGTGGAAGATATTGTATAGAACCCTTGGCTACTAAAGAAGGCTGCAAATTCTTCCTCCCCTGTGTCTTACCTCATTTCCTTTCTTTCCTTCTTCCATTCTTCTAAAATCATTTGGGAATCAGGATCACGGTGAACCTGAAATGTAAAGTATGGATAACCTGTAAGTAAGGATAAATAAGCCTTTCCATTAACAAACCCTTATCAGCTAACAGGACACAAGCAACACTTCAGAGATCCATATACCAAAGTTATCCACGTCCATTTTAAACAACCAAAAGCAGGAATTGATCCAGGCTGACCAGTGGAGAAAGGAGACAAGATTTTGAGAAAACTCCTATTAATTAACCACACAAACAATTGCATTTATCTACAGTCAAACACTTCAGTGAGACTGAAAGCACTTGCAACATCAATGTCCAGCATTTAGAAACTTGGCTGGATCCCTTGGGCTCAACAGAGCCGATTACACACACACAGAACAAACCTGCATGTGTTCCAATAATCCTGTCAAGGTTTGTAGCCAGGTCATGGTTTGAATGTACTTCTCTGTGTTCATGATTTTAATCTCCGATCGTAACTCGGGAATAATCGCACCAGTGCGCCAGCCATGCTTCAGGGTCAAGTCCTATTCACCAAGAATTACAAAATACAGATCTTAGTCTTAAACAGAACTACTTAAAAGAAAAGAATCTGACTACTGTTTATCCCAAAGTGGCACTAATTTAACTGGTTTTTATGTACAAGCAGAAGTATAAAACAGTGGGACTTGACTGTGCTAATGGCCAACAGAATTCAATTTCAGATTAAGCTTCAAATCCTACATTTTTGAAGGGAGAGAGATGAAGAACACACAAGCACTTGCAAATAAACACTAATTCCTTAGGTTTAAACCAAACAGCAGGAAATTCCTGTGTAGATGAGAGCTCTGCTGCTGCCAGCAGTACCTGAAGGAGCTGTGTGCTGGGTTTGTGCTGTTTACCCACACTCCCAGCTGACAGAAGGCTACAACCAGGAGCCCCAGCTATTCAAGCTCCTCCTGACAGGTACAACACAAGGCAGCTGCCACCTGTGGTCTCTTCTCCATTGTGCCAGAGTAGAACAGAGCTGCATCCTCCTTTTGGCCCTCAATCTTCTGAAGCACCCAAAGTTACTGTTCTTTTTAAAAGCAGACTGAGGAAAAAATGTTAACATCTGCTGCTGCTGAAACATGTTACCAGAGCTTGGCAGCGGAAAAGTCACATGCAGGCATTCATGTGAAATCAATTACAAAAGGGCCAAGTGGTGGTCACTTCCCTAAAGTAACACCCTTATGAACACTTGTTCATAAGGTGGCAAAAAAATGCCTGGATAGTGGGGATTCAAATCAGAGCAAGATCTTGGGAAGAACGTTTACCATTACTGACAGGAAGATTGCCTCCTGCATTCAAAATAGAAGTTCATTCCACTGTCATCCAAGTCAGGCATATCCTGTACATTTGGATCTCTGTGTTTACTCTCTGTTACACCTGACACAATCAGTATCTGGATTGGGAATACCACCTCACACATTCCTGACCACAGTTAGTAAACAACTTAAATGCTACAAGTCAGGTGGAAAATATGGTTGGCATGTTACACCCCCAGTGTTCTTCACTGGGAAAAAAAAAAAAAAAAAAGGCAATATGGCTTAACTACCAAATTTTGTTGTATTTTAAAATCTCAAATGAAAGTGTGTTACATTGAATAACTGGGGAGGAAGAGAAGAAAACTAAAAAAGCCTCATCTTTTCTCTGATTTTGGGAAAGCAAACTACTTACTGCCAAGTCACTGTATATGTGGTCACCAAAGTAGAGAACCTTAGAGCCCCTCCAGCCAGTAAGCTTCAGAAATTCATACAAGTTACCCTGCAGAAATAATGACAGGGACATTGTAACAGCATGTGACCTGCACCTTCACAGGCACAAAAAAGGAACTTAGTACTCCACTAAAAATATTTTCATATCACAAATCTTGTCCTCATCTTATACACCATAAATCCCAAATTTTACAGGTGATTTCAGTGATAGTAGCACTTCAAGAGGCAAGGACATACAATACCGACAATGAATTTGTACAACTTCAGACATTAAAATAACTCTCTTAAAGAATGCATCTGCATTTTAGAAGCCTTTATATCCAAAGAAGCTTGGGATTCTAGGAAACAGGTATTAAATTGGAACAGAAGGAGTCTGTTGAAAGCATACCTGTTTGTAAATCTGGCCTTTCTGAAGCTTGTGAATCTTGTCCCAGAGCAAGACTCCCCTTTCATTCACCTTCCGAAATGGTCTAGAATAGATATACAATTGTTATGTTGCTGTAGAAATTCTGTCACTTCTTAGGAAATTAAAGTCTTAACATTAAAAATATTCATCTGTCAAAAGGAAAATTCCCTCTAGCATCTGAATTTTGTAAGAGAAAAAGCAAAACTCCAAAACTTCCACCTTAACCAGTGAGAAGTAATGTATCTCTCCAGTTCACCTATGAGATTTATAAATACAGTTTGAGAACAACTGCTGAGAAGTAAAGCAGGGACCTGAGGCAGAGCAGAAGAAACAGCATGAATTGTCTGCCACTAAGGAGGAGAGAAGAGAACATAAAAAAAAACATGTGTAAGAATCCCCCAATCCCTTATTTTGTACATCTGGACAACTGAAGATGAGAGAGCACAGGACTGCGGCCAAGACATAAAGCAAAGTGTTTTTTTAATTAAATGCAAAAAGTAAAGGGAAAATAATCCCACCTCCCTCTATTTCACTTTCAAATCATAAGCACACATAAAGAAATAGGTCATTTTCAAGGGTAAAAGTAGGGCATACACAATAGAAATGTGTTTACTTAATCACAACTAGTCCAAATACTCCAGTCTGTCAGCCAGACAGATGCCTTTTAAATATCATGTGTGATGAAAAAAAAAAAAAAAAAAAAAGAAAAAAAACAGAAGAAATTTCCAGATAAGGGTCTGATTTGAAAGGCATCAAGATTTCTCAGGTTTATTAGGAAAGAAGAACACTTCATCAACGTGCAAATAAGATGTTAAAAACAGCTTCTGTGGCCCTAAGTCACTCCAGTAGACCTGTGACAGCTCCCGAAACTTTCTTAGGCAAGAAAAGGTAAATATTTAGACTTCAGCATTAGGTGTCACTGCATTTTGTAATGACCTTACATAGGATTTCACCAAATATGATTTCATTTTACATTGCAGCCAAATGAAAATATTTCATAACACTCTATAGCCTTATATGGAAGAGCTGCTTGAATCATTCTTTACTGACTACACACCCACCTTCGTTTATCATTGAAAAAGTTTGGTTTTTCAGCCTGCACAATGACCACATCAAAGAGATCCCTCCAGTCCTTGCCAACGATGAACTTCATGCCTTTGTCCCTAAAAAGGACAGAGGGATATGAACAACAAAGCATAGCAGAGTGCAGTTATCTGTGCAATGTAATGAGTTACACTAGAGAACTTCATCTTCCCCATCCTTAAAGAATGCATAGTTAAACAGCAAACACTGTTTAACAAACTGCTCACTTACACAAAGCTGCTGGGACTGTTTGTGATGAGAAACATCTTCTTGCCATGATCAGCCAGCTTTGCTAACACTGCACGAGTTTGCTCAGCATAGCAGATGTATTTCTCTGTGAGGATTGGGGAAAACACAGCATTAATTGAAAAATTCTTGTGAAAAACTTTGTCTGCATTCAACCGAGGGTTCAGAACACAGGGTTATACTTTAAGGCACCTTTAACAAGTGGGAATAACTCTTTCAAGATTTAAAAATTTACAATTTGTAATCTTTAAATAAAGAAGCCAGAAAAATCATATACTATCAGTAAGAAAAGCTTTGATAGATTATACCATTAGTACTTACCAATATCTGCTTCAATTGCTCTGTACATTATTCCTTTGATATGAACATCTCTGATTGAATCCTGTAAGGAAAGCAATGAGCAGCAAAGAATCTTTTCAAGTGTAACATCCATGCTCACTGCATAGCAATAGTTACTTGTTTTTAAAACAACTCCTTTCTTAACACTTCCAATTTTACAGAAATGCCATGTAATGTAATGTTAAATAGATAGATAGATAGATAGATAGATGGATGTGTGTGATGTCACCACTAGACAAAGAGTAAGCCTGTCCTCCAAGAAATTAACTTCATTTTGGGAAGTACAAAACTGTACAGCAAAGGGGCTGTTTTACATAACTGTGAGAGGTTGCTCAGAAGGGTGAAGTGGGGTGAAAGCCCTCTGCAGAAGCAGAGTCATCACAGATTTCCAGTGACCTTTGGAGCAGAACACATTCCTTTCCCCTTGCAAAAAAAAAAAAAAAAAAAAAAAAAAAAAAAAAAAAAAAGTTGTACATCTGACAGATTTTAGATTACAATCACTCACAAATGCCCTGATTATTTACATAAGAAATTTACACACAGATGAAAGAAGCTGAATGCTTGAACAAAGTATTTATAAGGCGCTCTGGACGCATTTAATAGCTCTCCTCAGCCAGCTCTGCACCAGCCAGCTTTGTTTAGAACAGTGGTAGTGCCATTTTGGTACTTACATGGGGTATGTCCTCAAAAAATACCACTACAGGGTTTCCAAAATGCTTCTAATACTGAATAGTGCAGAAATTTCTATACACACTTCAGCAGAAACAACAAGAACTGGCCTTCTCTATGTTACATAACCATAACATAAAATTAACTCCTCTGCAGGACACATCCTGAGGAATCAAGAGGGTAAAATTATTCCAGACTAGTGCTAGAGTTTTTCTGGAGGAGGAAGAGAGGTAAACAGGCAAAATAGATAGTCCAAAAGCCCAAGATAGCAAATGATTGTACGCTAGCCAAGATGCAGTAAAACTGAAAGCTCCAAATGGGAATTCCCTATAGCCTCTTACATTCCCTATAGCTTGTTAAATTCCTGATAGTGCAAAAAAATATGTTCAACAACAAAAGAACTTTTATTGCCTTAGAAGATCTTCTTAACTTTCCCCCTATTCACCCCTCAAACCTACCAAAAGAGCAACAGCCCTAGAACGTCAGCTTTCAAACATATTTCAATTGATTCTTTTCCAAGCTCTACCTTATTTTACTCATGTTTTTATGGCTGTATATCCATAATTACTCCATACAAAACCTAAGGTGAGGTATTTCACTGAGGCTAACACAATGGGTAGAAGCTTCCTGAAGTGTTCACAGAGAAGACACACAAATATACAAGTTAATCTAGATCTTCAAGACTTGACACCTACCTTGACATCTTTGTACAGATGAACAGGTTCATAGTCTATGTTGTTTTTCAGAAAGTATTCATTCACACAGGAAAGGAGTGTCATTTCTGGCAAGGAAAATATATCCATGAATTGCTTCATTGTATTTCCTTGTGAGCTCTACAGTGGTGGGAAGAAAAGGAAAGAAAAACAAATCAGGCATTTCTCAGATTAGAACAGTTTCATTTGTTCAGTATAAACACTTCAGCTTAGTTGCAGATACTCAGCTTTTGCCATCCCTGTTCACATTGCTACAGATTCTTTTTCAACTAAGACCTTCAATAAAGTACCTCCAAAAAAAGTGTTGTGATCGATTCTTCAAATAAATCCAACTCATTACTCTTAAGAGCAGTATTTTAATTCATAAAAACAAGACAGTGCTCAGCTAAAAGTCAAGAGAAGGCCTTCACTAGAAGTCTGTACCTCCAAAAACAAGAGGCACTGATGGATGAGGGATGGAGGTTCTCTTATTAGTTTGGTGGTTTTTTAAGTAAAGTGGAATAGTAATGAGGATTGCAAAACAATTTACCTCCTTGAAATGAGACCATAAAAAGTTGTAAGGATCTACAACAACCAGTGCAATAACAGAGGAAGAAATTTCTATTCTGCAAAAGCTGTAACAATAGTTATGTTTCACAGAAGTAGAGAATCTCATTATATAACAGCAAATACAGCCCAAATACCTCTCAATAAGTAGGGAGGTAAAACAAGCAGCTTGGGATCAGAGTAACACAGAGCAGAGGTTGCAAGGCCCTGCTGGAGGTCATGTTGTCCAAACCCCCTGCTCAAGCAGGGCCACCTGCCCAGGACCTTGTCCAGATGGCTTCTGTATCCAACCACAGAGACTCCACAACCTCCCTGGGAAACCAGCCTGTGCCAGTGCCAGGTCAGCCTCACAGCAAAGGAAGCATTTCCTGATGTTCAGAGGAAACCTCCTGTGTTTCAAGTCTGTGTCCCTTGCCTCTTGTCCTGCCACTGTCCTTTCCAAGATCAAAGAAAGTCTAGACCTAAACAGACCAAGGCATCTGGGAACACCAGAGTGATATTCACAACTGCTGCAGAGACTAGATTCAGGAATTCTAAATTCAGCTCCTTAAAAGAACAAGTACAAGAACAATAAAACACTCCACATCACAAAGACGGGCTTTTCATGTCGACATGGAATTAACATCTGTACACAAAAGGAGTGAAATAAACTTGGCTTTTTAGCAAAAAGTCAGCTTCATTCTTCATTTGGGAAAGAGGAAGCAACCCACCAGAGGGAAAAACCAACTCTCTTGACAAAGTTCAAGACCTAACTTAGAAGTTTCATCTTCTATCACTCATCTTTTGTCAAATCCTCTTACTGTCACTCTGCCAGTTGCATGCAGGAGTTGCCTCCATGCATTTTCTTGCTGCTACACCACCTAAGCCATCAGACTACCAGGAAAAAGTAAAGTACATGAACCAGATATGGTTCATTTCCCAGCCTTTATCAGATTGTCTCTGCAACACTGAGCAAGTCACTTGATTTTCTGTGTTCCACCACTCTGTCTGTATGACTTGGTAAGGCAACAGTCAGAGAAGAAACTACAGTGAGCAGGAGAAAGAAAAGTTATTTGTCACTTTCGAGGGCAAACTTCACATACAGCACTGAACTGAAGTCAATGATATATTGAGAAAATGTAACTGGTAGTTATAATGAGAACAAAATTTAAACACCACTATCCTCATGCCAAAAAAAAAACCCAAATCAAACAAAAAAAAGCCCCACAAAACGAAAAAATAAAAACAAACAAACAAAAAACCCCCAACCGATTTTAAAAACCATTTTGTGGTTTTACCTTTCCATAAAAGTCACTCATTTGTTCTAAAGGGACATGGGAACCATCATACATTGCAATGACTTCTTCATCTGGGACAACACTGAGGCCTCTGGAAAACAACACTAGCTTTAGCTCAAAAGTCAGAGTAAAATTTTCAAGTAATCACCGAACTCTGAGAGAATAACACTTAGATCTGGATCTTATTAAAACAATAATAATATAACACAAACACTTTTGTTTTTAAGTTAAAACAGCATCTTTCCTTACCAAACAAGTAACATTTTAACAGGCTCATGCACGCAGAACACATTCCAATTTTAAGTCATTTCTACTTTCTTATGGGAAAAGAGCTTATTAGTCTCCATTAAACCTATGCCTCAAGGGGTTTTTTAAGAAGTGGTTGGAACTTCCAGTTTCTTAACACAAAGTAATTCCTCACTCTGCCTTTTCTTTTATACAGCTTTGATGATATGATAGTGTTTAAACCAGATTATTCTGCAGCATGACCTTGAAGATTTAAGGGAGTGAAAAATATACACAACCCTTAACTAAATAAGAATTTCTTTTAAACTGTATGAAGAGTTCAGTTTCTCAAAACTGAAAATTACTTGAAGGATAGCTGATAAATAATTAAAACATTAAAATATAACAACAAATGGGAAAGAAGAGTTTATCAACTATTAAGAGATTAAAGGCTTTGGTTTGATCATGAATGTTTACAGTATCAAGCATCTTGCCCTAAAGCATCTCAAAGACCGCAGGCATGCAAACATCTTCACAAGAGGCCACAGAAATGTTGAGATTTTACTTGAGATTAAAAAAAACACTTATGAAAACCAGATCAGCTGGTCTCTTTTTTCCAAGCCTACTTATGGTGTTTTGCAGCCTTGTAAAACATACCATTATTTCAGTGCCTCCCTTTCTGTGGTCTGACCAAGAAGCATTGCCAGGCATTAAAAAATAAATTGATTCACAAGCCTAGTGCTTTCAGTGCTTAGAGTCCACACCAGCTTTGCAGTGGAAAGGCATGAAACATGAACTTCCTCAGGGCTTCTGTGGTGGCAGAGTCCCACACTAACCAGCTCCTTTACTGCACTTCTGCCCCCACACCAACTGGTACACAACTCTGAGCTGTTGCTGGCAGGACTCCAGCATTCAAGTCACTCTTGTGCACAAACAGGGCAGATAATACTTGTGTTTTGTAACATACAGAGTTCAGCATCACCCCCTCCACAGCAGCAAACACAAATGCAACCAAAATGTAAACCAGATCCCAAGTAACACCACCAGATTTGAGAAGGTACCTTCTAGTCTGCACACAGCTATGCCAAGTGGTATTTGAATACTGCTGGAGAAAGCACTTGAGCATCAGGAGCTACTTAAGCACAAATCAACAGAGCACAACAGACAAGTGAAAACCACAGTGAAGAGATGACTGCCTAGGCAAAGCTGTAGATTACTTTTACCACAAGACTCACAGTCCTGACACAGTTCACCGTGCAGCTGTATAACCACACATCATCTTGACATCAACCCTCAGAGTCTTCAGCTTCTCTTTTCCTCCCCTCATCCCTGTACAGGTGTTTGGGGAAACAGCATGAAGGTGGTGCAAACCATCATTTCCAGGTCACACCACCTTTTGGACCCAAACTTGGGTATTTTGTCCTCATGGTGGGTGGTGGAAAACAGCTAAGAGTGCAACAGAATAAACTTGGGTAAAAGTCTTTTTGTCCAATGACTTTATAAAGGTGCTCTGGCTTCTGGTTTAACTTAAAATCTGGTACCGAGTGTGGTGCAAGTTTGATTTGGTTGATGTGTCCAAACTTAAAAGCTCTGTGCAAACACAGCAGGACCTCTCAAGTGTCTCCACAACCACACCAAAGTCATGCTAACAGGCACTCTGTGACAATTATTTACATAGAAAGCAACAGCAGAGAAGTCATCAGGGTATTTTTAGATGTCTTTCAGCACAATTTAACAGCCGGAAACAAAGTGAGTCAGCACTATGTGACCAACCAGCTTGCCAATTCTCCCAGGGCTGAACTGGGCAATCAGCTGTGCTGGGTCAGGCAGTAGATGTGTACGCGTCTGTGTGTACACAGAGAGGTGCAAAGAAAACCCCTTCCAGCAAGGTTGCAATGCTCATTCGTGCCTGTGCTCATCAGGGCACAGCTCCTGGTAAGAATCCAAGCTGTACACTAATAAATGCAGTTATAAAAGACTCAAAAAATAGAGCATGTACGGTTATTATAGAGAGAAAGTAACTTTACCTACCTGTAAACTGTTCCCAGCTGAATATAATGAAAAGCATCAATCTTCATTAATAATGCCTTGCAGGTCAGAAAAAAAAGAAAGTAACAATTTTTATCACATCAACTATTTGACATGAAATTACAAGAATCAAAGCAATTTTATCTACAACCTTTCTGTCTCAAGAACACCTGAGCACTCTCCCTTCAACTTTCTTCACAGCTTGAAAATACTTTTATCAATGACTTTTACCTAGGTTTATCCTGTTGCACCCTTCCCCACCCACCATGAGAACAAAATGCCCAAAATATTTCCTACTTAAGAGCCATTTAAAAAACAATCATTAATAATAATAATAAAGCTTGCTATTAAAGACAGAAACATGAAACAAAATCCTTACACATCAATGCAGAGTGAAAAGTTAGAAGGCTTAAAAGCTCTATTTATTTTCTTTGGCCATGTTCTCCACAGTACATAACTCATCACAAAGTTGTTTATACATACCCGGTGCACATCATAATGAAGGCCTCGGATGGCAAAATTGGGATCATAATCATATTTTCTTATTTCTGCAGGATACTAAGAAAAGAGAGCAATGATTTGATTTGAAAACCATAATCAAAATGAATAAAAATTGTTTCTGCAAAATTTTAAAAGTCTAAGTTTCCTATGCTTCTCATTTGCTCTAATCATTTAAGAGAATTTTTCATAGGCTGGTGAGATTTGCAGGAACATATGTACACAGTGCAAGACAAGTCAAACATTTTTCCAAAATCCAAGGTCATTGTTTTAAATTTAAGTCCATCCTGGAACCTGAACATCCAGGTACTCTGTAGTGATTACCTTTGAACATTAGCCTCTTGTTCAAAAAAGTCAATTTAATATATTATTAATACATTCTTAATACAGTAAAAAAAATTTTCTTTAGAGATGCATTTGAACTAAATGTCTGTCATGCACTCTTCCCTCAGGTTCTTTATATATAATGTAGGTAGCTCACACCATTATACATTGTGAGCTGTAGTCTAACATTTTTTAGTACAAGCCCATTTTCAGTCCGCTCTAATTTTGTCCTCCTTTAAGCACAGGTTGCCATGAAAAGAAATATTAGGTGCATTTCTTGGGCTAAGGGTTTTGTCCACTTGTTTTTAAAGGGTGAAATGCTTCAGTGGCTTCAATAAGGCCTGAGAAAACTATCATTTCTTTGATTAAGCCACTGGAAGGCAATCCTTCATTTTCTTCCCACAGGTTACATCAGCCTTAGAACCTGACATTCTCTACAACACTCTCCATACATATATGGCTAATTTACAAGCCTTCAGGGAAAAAGTGCATTATGCAGCTTCAACAGAGACTCTAGCTACTTTTACAAGAAATAAACTGCAATTTCCCCCCAAAGTTCTTATCTTGCTGACGAGGACTTGCTCTGCAACTGCTGTAGATTGCATTTGTACTGAGTACAGGCATCTGCAGTTAAAGAAAACAGTCCTATCATCCCTACCACCACTTCCAGAAGATGTGGGGCAGGCTACTGATCTGAAAGAAAAACAGCATCAAAAGCCTACAGACAGGTTGGAAGAGGTGTGGGTTTGGTCAGGGAACATGAAGCAGAGACAGAAGGGAAATCGTCAGGGAATGATAGAGAATGTGATCAACTGAAAACTACTATGCACTGCACGTGCCCCAAAGCAACCACATCAAGCAGATACAATGAGATTTATTTCTGCCTTTATCAAATTTCCGCACACTTGACTTGCTACTTTAATTTATTCTACTAGAAAGTTGTCTTTCCAGATACACGTCAGTGCACGCAAAGAAAAGATTGAGCTTACCCTGGCACACAAATCAAAGCTTCCTTGCAAACCAAACAAAGAAATGATGAAAATGGTACTGTTTGCTTACCCCAATTTTGGTAGGGATAAGCATAACTGGACTGAAACAGAAGTCCTGATAAAAAGGCACAAGGCCTGTGCATCAGGAAAGAAATAAACCCAGGAGCAAGAGCTTACATAGAACACCTGCTGCCAGCTTCGTGATTAGCATTAAACTCATGTTTATTCTCTTGGACAATTCCTTGCTTCCTACACTGCATTTTGCAATTTTTGATGTATTACCTCACACTGCAAAATTGGCCATCTTTTAGGTTGACTGTGACAGTCATAATGGACACTGTCTAGAGGGTTTTGTTCTAATGGTAAAGGCAAAAAAATATTAACAATACAAGCAGCCACAGAGATAGCACCAATAAAAACTGCTGTCCCTCTAAATTCCAAAAGGAGACAATGTATTTCAATAAGCTGTCTCAAAAATTAATTACAGCTTTGTTTAGTAGAAGTCAGGAAATTTTAACTGAGACAAACTGGAAAGCTATTGCTACCCAAATCCATTCAAATAGTAAAAGCAGAACATGGTTAGAATTTTTGTCTACAAGAATTAATCTTGACTCCTACAGTAGCATGGGTTTTTCCAAGAACCACGTAGCTTTAATAAAGTATATTTACACATTCCACAGAAATTGCTATCAAGACATGCCAAAATTGCAGGGAGATAAAGCTGTGTATGCTTGTGACACCCATGAAGTTTTGTTTGTTCTTCCAAGGATATTTATAGGTGTTTATATATAGCTCCTAACCTTTAGATTCAAATACGAAAGTAGAATTACACCACGCATTCGGATTTAGGTTGCATAAAAATACACAAGCAGTTTCATTAAGATACTCCATGGACTTTTTGTCTTTTGCTCTCCTGCAAGTCCTACAGTTTAATTAATTTTGCTGCTTCTAGTTCACATGGGGCTTTTTCCAGTCATTCTCCCAGCATACCTTCAGTTTCCAAAGTCACCTATCTCCACTTCCTGACACATGGGAACTTCTCCCATCCCCAAACTTGACAACAACCAGCTCCAAACTTCCTGGATGTCAACTGGTCACCGATGCAAGAACACTGCTTGGAGAGGCAACAGGGCAGTGCTCTGAGCTGAACACTTCCTTGTATCCAGGCTCTGATTCCTGCACACACTGCCCCTTCAGCCAAGGCAGCCGAAATGCCAGGTACACGCACAGAGCACCTCGCAAGCACTCAGTGCAATCAAAGCCCTGTTGAGAAGTCCAGCTAAAAATATTTCATAGGGAAATTAATTGCTGCACTCACAGCAAGGGATAAAACACAGTGATGGTAACTTTTAAGCTTATTTATTAATGTGACTCCAATAAGTGACATTCAGGAACAAACAACAAACCTCATGCCCCCATTAAGAGATAAAACAAATATAACTGTATTCCTTAACAGACTGCTCTCTGCTCAAAACTGCAGCTGAGAATAAAACAGGGCTTCTGCTGTGCATGTGTAGCTGTTGTACAAAATGTGCTATAAGGGAGCCAAGCTAGGACTGAGGCATGAAAAGATGATTTATGCCTCTCAGTCAAAAATGATTTATTATACTCTTCAATCATACATTTATTGTTATTACATTAATTTTACTTACCCGATGCTCATTAATAAGAAGATCTCGAGCAGCATTGAATATGAGAGTGTGCAGGTGTTTAGAATAAAAGACCAATGTGTAGTCATAATCGAACCCATAAATCTCAATGTCTGACAGGCTCATTTCATTGTTTGAAAAAATAGCATCTGGATTCAGCATGTTACTCATAATTGAAGGAACCAACTCTGTGAACAGGGGAGAGGAAAAAGAAGTTACATCAGCCTTGCAGTTTTATTTAAATAAAGACATAGAAATCCATTAGCAATTGCTAAGTACTGCTAAATGATGATGGAAACTATCAAATTAATTCACACTAACCAGCTAATCCTTAAGAATATAATGCTATTGAACATGCTGTCCCTAACTTGTCTTGGTGATCCATAGTTTTTATTCAAAGCACACTATTCTCTGCAGTCCAAGTTTGAAGAGAAGATGCATTTTGGCATCTTGCTTATCAGAGAACACCAGACATAATTTTTTGCTAACTGCGTTAACACATTTATTAATGCTTTTGAAAATTAATTTGGAGTTGAAGAATATTATTACATTATTATTACTACTACTCTAGGAGCCTTGTCTTCTCCTCCCATTACTTGGTCCAGCTCCTGCCCCTGAAGCAGAACTGACATTGTTTTAATTTGATATTGCTTTAAATTTTTTTTAACCATTTTAAGGTTACCACACTACTCAATTTCAACTCACACAAGTAAACTTTATGTGACTGTGTATATAACTGTCACATACACATTGCTGTGCTTATTAAATTCCTAGAAAATCAGAAAACCAAAAATATTCTGCTTATTCTCTGCATACACACAGAGTGTGTAAACCACTTCCATTTTTAAGGGTATGTTTCTGTTGATATTTGATGGAAAAGTACACTGAGAAGTTAAAACCGTAATATATTAGGTAACTTTAGGACCAACACCAATGTCAGTACTAAACACTGAGAGTGTTTATATTCCTTGTTTACAAAACTTGAAAAATCAACATTAGGAGGTTAAATGCTACTCTCCTGGCAGCATAAAACATAAGCATGTTTTCCTTCCTTCCCGTCTCATATACAGTCTTTATACTCCAGACTGCTCTACTAGTGGAAAAAAAGGGGATCATTCATCTTAAATCTGTGTTTGAAAAGGTGAGTTTAAAGGGAATATGCTTTGTTTGGTTACTTTCCATATAGGTCTAAAAGGAATTGCTGAAGCTTCTCTCAACACCTTCAGCTCTGAGGACAGATCCCTACATGCTCCATCATTGAAAACATCTCAACAAGGCAGGTCGGTGTGCAGACTTCAGATGCAGACACCCAAATCTTTTAATTTTCAAGAGAGGAAGAAAAGCAAATTCACTGAGTTTAATTCCAAACTTCAAATAAAGCCCAGCAATCAAATCAAATGCAATTTGACCTGCTATGGTTAAGGCAAATACTCCTACTCCATAGAAAGGGCCATGGAACATTCAATTTACTTGAAGCCATAAGCACACTTTTTAAAGAGCTTCCAAAATCACGTTACAACACCTATTTCTGTATTATAAAGTATTTTTTCAAATGTCAATTGTGCAGATTGGTGAGTCAACACTTGTTTTAAAAATAAAGATATTTATGTAGCTATATATAGATAAAAAGATACTTCAGCTGAAAAAAAGCTTGACTAGTTGCTGGCTGAAAACAGACAGTATAAACAGTTGGCTATTAGACATTCTGGCCAGTAGACAGCATCACAAGTGCTATAAATCTTGGGTCAAAAAACAGGAGACCTTTGTCATCTAAACGCTGTAACTAACTGAAATATCATATATATGAAGCCACTGGGTAACTTAGCTTGTAATACAATACTCTGAAATATTCTAGAAGCAGTTGCCTCATCTTTCACCAATTCACACCCACTGACCAACTTATTTTCTCACAACATTACCCTACCTCAGCACTTAAGTATTATTTGGGTGTGGGTTTGAACAAGAAAAAGTTAATTCCAAAAACAGGAAAAGAAAAAATAGAATCAAAATAAAAGGCACTTCCCTTCTTCCTATCCCTTATCTCACCCTCCAAAGCCCACAGACCTCTCTTGAAATCACTAACATAGCTTTTAATTTCACTTCTAAAATGCTGACGCTATTTTACATTCATAAATGCTTTGTTTGCACCCAGCAGTGTGAAGTCCTAGTTCGCATTCAAGACTCCTAAGTGAGGATAACACAATAATTTCTTTTTTTAAAGGCAAAACATGCAATATAAAGCACCATCCATTGCCACTACAGGACATGCCCTCCACTTGGTATTGTGGAGCACACTGCCTCTTTTTCTTTCAGCTCTCAGAAAAGACCACATACTCAAACAAATATTATCTTGGTAATACTCCTCCCACCGGAGCAAGGGCAGAAGCAAGAAAGCGTTTCTCCCCTAGCTTTTTGCCTGGCTAGGCTGAAGAGCAGGGCTTCCTAAGGTCATGTATGTACCGTGAGCATTTTATAATCCCTCACACAGTGTTAGAATAGAACCACAGGCAGAATTAAAAGAGTCGTCGAAAACTCCACAGCAATTTAACGTTTTGGAAGAGCAGCCTATTTCAGAATAGTTGTGTATATATATAAAAGTCATCAAAGAGATGACCAACTTCTCGATATTCTTTCTACATTGCTTTTCCACACAACACGCCTCCACCTTTCCCGGCCCAAGCTGCGCTGTACGAAAGGCGCTCCGAACAGCCGCGGCCCCGGACGGGCGATGGTGTGACGGGCTCAGCCCTCCCTGCCAGGGGAGGATGAAGGGGCAGCCGCCCCCACAGCCCGTGT
>NW_008238664.1:668192-668960 GCF_000691975.1 Corvus brachyrhynchos
GGAGCGCAGCCGGCGCGGCCCCGGGGGCTCACCGGTGGGGTCGGGCCCCGCGTCTCCCATCTGCCGTCCCGAGGGGGGAAGGCAGCGTCCCCCCATCCACCGGCAGCGCCGGCAGTGTTTTATCAGCGCTGCTGGGCAAGATCAAGGAGAGCTGCGTGGGGAATATACCCCGATCTCATGGCTCTGCTGCTCTTCAGGTCTCTGCTGTGCTCGGAGCTGCCTGGGATTCTTTCACCACAAACGCCACATCAAAAGCAAATACTTACTTCTCCAGCCCGCGTGCACTTCCAAAGTACTGTATACACCTGCTGACATCTGTAACAAAATTAGCTCAAAACACAAGCTGCATGTAAAATACACAGACGTTCTACTGCTGTTTTGAGGCCCTCGTTGCCTTGTGAAACACTAGCCACTGATAGCTGTAGACCCTGGCTGTCGGAGAACTTGACCCTTATCTATACAATATTACTTGTAATAAAAAAAAAATAAAGTAAATCAAACTATGCATGGATGAAGAAGAACAAAGACCAGACCACTGCCATAGCAGAATGGTTACAGCTCCACATGCAGAATCACTGTGCTCAGAAACTTTTTACAACAAAAGAAACATATTCTTTTTCCAGTACAGTAAACATCGAATACAACTTGTTCTTATTTCAAGGAGATCTACATAACCCATTGTCACTTATGTCTGGAAATTACTCAGGCATTCATCCCCATCCATCTCTAAAAGAGTAAACAATCCTACATAAAACTGAAGGATTTTAT
>NW_008238664.1:669006-683256 GCF_000691975.1 Corvus brachyrhynchos
TTTTTACAGGCAAAACCACAACAAACTGAAAGAAAAATAATCAATTTTGGATCTCAAAGTGTCTGTCAGTGGATAGCTATGTGCTCTGTCCTTCCAACCAAGGCTGAGTTCTTAACTGACAGTACAACTGAGATTGCCAAAAGTCTGATATGCTACAGACTTCCCAGATTTGGTTACTGGTGGAGACCAGACACAGCTTTCATCAGAGTTCCTACATTATCCTTTATGTTGTTACATTGTCATTTCAGTATGTGATTTGGGTATGCACCACTACATATCTATCATAATAAATTCTGGGAACAAGGAGAGAGCAAGATGGTCAATATTTAGAAAACAGAGAAGGTGAGAGGAAAAACAAAATCCTAGAGAATTATTAATCTGGTACTTGCTTTCTTTGATGTTTCTAGTCTGAGAATATTTTTACAGAACCCTGCAGCAGAGAAAATGAAAACTGCCATTTAACTTTGAGCATCAGATTTTCCATGTACAACTGAAAAAAAAATTAAGTCATCTATGAAATTACAAGGCTTGGTAAAAGTCTGTATTTATGGCATAGTAAATTCTGAATTTACTATGTCATTCTGAATTTACAGCATAGTTCCAGAGTATTGTAGGTTTTCTTGTCACCCCAACTCTTCATCACCTTCTACAAAACAAAAATATATAATAACTGGACAGCTTTTTTACTCCAGCCTATGAGATAATTAATCCCAGATGCAATTCAGTTGAAATTAAAAGAAAAATCTCATTGTTCTTCTCCTGAACACAGTCTAGCCTGGTCTCCAAGTCCCGAGACTATAAATACTGTGAACAATAACCACTTTGGTAGGTGAGGCATTCTTAAGGAAGAATTATAAGAACTGCTCTGAATAATATAAGAAGGAGCAGTAATGAAGAAGACATTTCCAGCAGTCAGTGTGTTGACACAGTTGTTGTTTGTTCTGCCATAAGCAGTAAGAGAATACTGTAGAAAAAGGGATTCATGTTCCCTTACCGGGACACCAGCATTAAGGTTAGAAAAGTTTAATAGAAATCTGGAAAAAGACAGTACAGTGCTCTGTAGCACTATCACTCATCCCTCGAAACCTGAAGGCTTTAAATTTTCACATTAATTTCTTTTTTATACTATTAGACTAGAATGTTAATACTTCTACTTCTTCTGCAAGCATGTGCAAGACAGAGCCTTGGATGTGCAAACTGTTATTGTTGGCAGAAATCCCATCTTTGCTGCAGACAGTTTAGGTCCCCAGATAACCAGGACTAACCTATAAAAAGAGATGTGTCCTCAAGTCTTTAGTCCCAGTGCTTTCAAAGATCATTCTCCCTGCATATCAGACAACATGTTTTTTTAATGCTTGATGTATGCAATACAAATAAAAAGAAAAAAAGAAAAGTTGTTTTCTTTATGTAATTCCATTAGCTAAGGCAACTTCCATGGGGTGTTTGGCGAGCAAGGTATTCTCACAAATCAAACTAATCCCTAAGTGTTAGCAGTGAGACAGACTAGAGACAGAACTAAAACAGGAGGTAATGGTGTTTAAAAATAAGTTGTTAAACAACTCAGCTTCAGACAACTCTGTTCTTTCCTGTGCCTGCCGGTCTCCAAGTAATGGTTTAAATGCTGGAAAATATGTGATAGTGTAGACTGGTATGAAGGAGCACAGGTGGAAATTAATTTGTCTTTATTTGAGGTCCACATTCCTTCTTCCAATACTTAAATCAGCTTTTATTTAGCAAAAGAGAACATGCAGAAATAGAGGCTGTCAACTTCAAAAATTTTTTCTAAAATGGCACTTAACATGAAATATGATCCTGCAGGCTAATGTTACTTTAAATACTTCTTAATCAGATCAGTCCAAGTGATCCTGAAGATGACTGTGATGACACAATGCACTAAAGAACCCAGACTTTCCCTCATTTTATTGTCAGTGTTGACCACACCTATGATACTTACTTGGTGCAAACTGAAAGGTGTTTAGGTATGTCTGACAATTAAAAAAATAAAAAGAAAAAAAGAAAACCCCATACCCAGCATAAAGAGTTTCACAGAAGAATTACCCTCCAAAGAAGAATCTCAGAGGGCTGTCTTACTTCATGGACTGAACAAGAGAGAGCATGGGCTAAAACCAAAATGGCATGAGTTTAGTTATGTACGTACCATGTAGGCTGATTTATATGTGGTATCCCACTACTATTCATGATATGTGGAATTAACTAGGACCTGGGTGGGGATAACATACACGATTTCTTGCAAGCTGAAGAGAATATGAACTTATGAACTGTTGCACTTTTGACTGAATTTTGTGACCAGGAGTAATTCAGAGAGAGGCTACACAGTATCCTCATTCACAAACAGCAGCTCTTTTAGCGCTGCTGAAGGTTCAGGACGCAGATGCCATGTGACCTCCGTATGTGCGTACATCAAACACCTCTGAGAACCTCTCAAGTGTTTCGTGTATATTACGGCTGACAAGTCAGACACCACATCTAATTTTTTGGGTTTGAAAGTGTTGTTGACACAGGGAAAATACACAAATCTCCCTGCAGCCTGCTCAGCCCTGCCAGCTCCTTCTCACATATGAGATCACTGAGAGTGCTCAACACCTCGGAAACCACTTGGCTAATAAAGACACTCCCTGCACTTAAGTCACTGAGGGATGTATTTCTAATCAGCTTGTACAGCCTTCAAGTAAAGCCTCTGACTGGGCTACCAGATACTGCAATTCATTAAAGCACCATTAAATGAAATTAAAATGCATCGCTAGGAAAGCTGACAATGTCTCACTGCAGCTTCTGTGGTGCAGTGTTCCAAACAGAACAGCTTCATTAGCAATAAAAGCGTTTGACGGATTCTGTCAGACAGGTTTTCATCACAGAGGTGAATGACCTTGGACTGACAGAGAATGGGCAAAGGCAGCACAGAAACAACCTCCTGTAAAAGAATAAAGAAAGAACAGTCTTTCTTACCACCTTAAAGGATTCTGAGGAATGTTATTTCCCTCATCTTTATTATATTTCCTGCTTATGTAAGTTTTCTTAAATATGTTTGCAAAAATTATTTTGCTTTTTTACAGAACCATCAGATGCTATTGACCCAAGTCTTCTTGGAAAACATACCCTTTTATAGTCCCTTTTGTCAGACTACCTCTCCCCAACAAATGTTTACACATGGAAAATTTTTGCCTGTTTTTTATCCTGATATGCTTTTTATTTTGGTATTGATATGTAAAAATAAGCAGAGTTGTGTTTACGTGCAACTGTTTGGTAAAAGCATCTAACTCTTTGGGAAAAAACTTTTTTCCTGAGCTATTTATGTGCTTCCTTTGCTTCTATTTCAATAATAATAAGGCACCATTTGAAATTAATTTGCTACATCCATTGTGGAAAAGCAAGAATATAAGCACACACTATCTAAGCATATTAATACATGGTTGAAATGAGAGCAGGAGAATAAAGCAACTGAAATCAGAAACATTAGTGTCTGCACTGTTCCTCACAAACTTCAATATAAAGCAGATCTGAATACTTTGAGTGTTACACTTCCATAATGCAGCTGGGTAGAGAAGACTCTGACTATTTAGTTTTGCCTGGTAAGCATTTGTCAGCTGTCCCTCCTCCTAGACGAAAATGTATAATCCAAACAAGTTATGAGATTTCCTGGTAACTGAAGTGACACAGTTTTACTAACTAGGCACCTTAGAATGTGAATTCCGAGACTTTATTCCATCCACCACATCAGATATCCTAAAACTTGCCCAAACTCTCAGGATGTTTTAATACAATTTGAAATAGCACACAGTTTGTATAGACTTAAAAAAAAAAAACCACACCCCCCCCACAACCTGCCCCCCCCCCAAAAAAAAAAAACAAATCACTTCCTTTTCACATGAGATACATTTTAAACTATAGATCCACTTAAGAGCAAACTTAGCAGAGGAGTCAGAAGCCCATCCTTACTCTCTGTTAATACCATCCAGTATAGCACAGGCTACCTGCTGAGTGACAGGTGAGCACTTAGCTAGCATCTGGTCCAAAGGAGAGTCTGAGTCTGCAAGGTGAAAAATAAGCAACCTTGAATTATTTTGTACCAAATCTCAAAACAAAAATGCTGGCAAAGCAGGCACAGCCAAGTGTGCCTTTATTTAAATCCACAGTGGACAGGAAATGAAAAGAAACCCACTACAGAGACCGTCACACTGTCTGGAAGGTGGATCACATCCTAAACACCTGTCACCGTCGTCAGCCACTCCCATTAGCTCTTGGACAAGCTTGTCCAACCCTCACAAAAAATATCCTGAACTAAACCAAGTCCACCAGGCACTGTTAACTACATCTAATTCAAATTTTGTGTTGTAAACACATCAAACACCAGGCCAAAGAAATGTGGATATACCCTTGATTTGGCCAAGGCAGTCCCAAAATGTAGGTATCACGCTCCTAAGAGTCAGGACACGATTTCATTGTGCCTTACACCAGAACAGAGGGTTTTCTATCCCCAGGCTCAGTATGTGTCTGGTAATTCATCCCCAACATGACAGAATGGAAAAAAAAAACTTACACAATTCAGCACTTAGACCAGGTCACAGCTTAAGGAGGCATTTTTCCTCCTCCAGCATGAGTTTCTAGAGGAACATCTTTCTGGCTTTGTCACACGTGATGCTACAGAACAAACTCTGGCCAAATGACAATCCCCAAGAAGCAGGGCCCACACATATCTAGCAAAATGGTCTCTAGTGAATAGAATGCTTCCAACTCATCCAGCTGCAAGAGCCCAGAGTTCCCATGGGCAATCTATTCTGCTCCTAAGTCACTCAAAATATCTGCCTCTGGACAGAATAAATTAGCCTATACAGAACCAGGTGCTGTCACACCAAACTGCTTCTGGTCTCATAGCTCAGGCATCTCAGTACTACACCAATCTGAGTTAGAATAGCGCAAATAGCAAAGAATATTTTTGGATTGCACAGACAAGGTGGCATGAGCCAGAGTGTTTTCTAAATTACTCCAGATGATGCTGCCCTTTCACGCTCAAAAAGTCACCACCAAGGAGTTCCAAGTGCAGGGGCTAGGAAATACATCCCACAAGGCCTGCCTCACATCAGGGCTGCAGAAAGAGATGTCATAGCATTTTCTGTCTTGGCTCTCCACCACTAGGCTTTCGCTCTTTACAGGACTGACCCAATTATCAGCGTAACACACAAGCGTGTCACATCATGAGACTAAGCAGAACTGGGGGTTCCCCCCCAATATACCCAGCCAGAGCTCAGTAAGAACTCATCTTATGATCTTACTTTCAATGAGTTTATGAGCAGGGGAAAACAAGAGGCTGTAATACATCAGGCTGGCTGGATTCCCCCCATGCCTGGGGAATTGGGTTGTTGTCACTCACCCAGCCAAAGCCGAGACAACGCATTAAGAGGCAATAAATTTGAAGAGTTTGGGGAAACAGCTGATAATCTTTAAAGAGGCTAATGAAACTCAAATAAGGTTTGAAATGTATAAAAAACCATTATTTTCTTTACAGACAAATGTAGGTGAAGTGATCATATAATATGTCGCTTATTACTCAACACTTTATATATAGCCCTGACTTTTCTGACATGACTTGAAAACTCTGCCAGCTGTACTTGACCTCCAAAAAAAGGATTAATCTTGCTATGCAAAACATAGCTTGCATAGAAGCAAAAAGGGGAATATCCTTCACCCAAAAAAATCTGAAGACTAAAAAAATAATTTAAAAAACGCGAATATGGCAAGAAGTGAATTACTAGAAAATTACTAAAAGTCCATCGCATTGCATTGCACTGTGGTTGTAACTAAGTTTAGCTTAACTACACTATGTCTGGAACCTGCAAAGATTTATGGATACACTTGACTTAGGAGTCTCCTTGAAGTTTTAGCTCCTTATTGCACAAAGTCATTCCCTAAGGTAAGTCTTCATAGGCACAAGCTCCAAGAACAGAGGACTCACATTGTGTCTTGCCAGGACACAATGCTAAAATAGTGATGTGCAAGTTGTGAATGACATTCCAACAGAAAAGTCAATAAAAGAATGATTCCGTCCCCCATAACTTTGTCCATAATGTTACTAAGCAACACGAATTTGCAGTCACTTCACTGCTGCAATTACAGTGATCTCTCTGATAAAATTGGTACAGCTTCAGTCTGCAGTCTTGAGTAATTTCTGAACCCTGTAATTAGTTTTATCAGAAGAAAGGCTCAGACTATTTCACTTCACATAGAGTAAATAGACAGTTAATTTATAGTGGTTTCCATGTTCTCTACATTTTCTAATACGAAATTAAATACATATTTGCTTTTGTCCTCCATTTTCGATATTTTAAGCAGCGGATTCCTATTCAAGAAGTCTCAATATCCTAAAGAACTGAGCACCATAAAGCCAATCAGCCTGTTTATTCTGGAAACTCCTTACTGATAAGAATTGTACACAGAAGAAATGTAAAATTATAGCCAGTGTGGCACTGCCATCTGGCAAGTTCATGGTGTCTATCCTGCATGAATTAAACACTACAGACATTTTTTAATGAGCCTCTCAGGAAACATTATCACTCTTTAAATCAATGATAATTCGCCCCACATGAAGAACCTTACTTTCTAATCTACCCTTAGTTTCTAGTGTATACAATTCAAGAAGTTCTTATGGAAATCCCTTTTTGGCAAATAACCGAAGGTATCTTCCTGTCTTCTCTAGATCAACCTTATAAAAATTGGAAGATTTATACAAAACTTCTCATGCACTCGAGAATTCAGAAAAACTCATTATCAATAGAGTTTTTATGATAACAGAGAATAGCACGTTAAACTATGACAGATCTCTCATTGCAGTGTAACATACATGGTTAAGTGCCTGTATTATCAAGTAAGACTTAATCATGCACGTCTGAAATCAACAGAAGTCTTGCTTCTGTTTTCTTGGGACTGAACCAAGAGTTAATTACTACAGGTGATGTTTCTAGAACTGGTAAATGCTAAGCAGCTATCACTTAATAACAACAATAATAAGGAATTGTTGGATACAGACTGAGTTTGAAGTCTTGGTTAAGATTTGACTCTCATGTCCTACTGAGCACTTATACCTTTTAAAAATCTGGATACCTAGTGATAGATCTAAATTCAGATAATAGAGGTCTTTGAAATCATATTTCAAGAAATACAGCTAAATCTATTACAACCTAGTAACACATCATTCTTAAAATACAACTTACTCAGAGAATCTAAAACCATAGACACATTTGTTCTTAAAAATCTACTGCAAATCCTCTGAAAGATTTCATTAGTTTCCTAAGATCAATAATTTCACCACACCATCCACTGAATTCCGCTGCTTCTTCAGAGGAATGGTATATTTAGCACAGCTATTAATAAAAATTCATGGCAATATGCATTTATTTCCTTAAAAGTGTCTAGGTCTTGTAGCTGAAGAACTTCTGAATCATTTGTTACAAAACTATTAAAACAGATTTCAGCCTCTTTTGCTTGTTTCTGTCTTTCGAGAGAATGCAGAAGATTCACTCCCCCTTATTTCCCTGTAGCTTTAATGAGCCAGGCATGACAGCATTTCATCTTACACAGCATCTTGTCAGATCCAAAGTCTATTTCTCTATCATAAACTTTATCACTGTCTGCTTTTGTTACATAATCACTCTTACAGGCATTTTCATAACCTGTTACCTGTTGAATACAAACAGAATGAATCCTCAAAAAATCCTCAAAACTACTTCTTTATATTCAGCCCTCCAAATGCATATTATAATTCAGAATACACAACATTGATGAGAGAACACCTAATGCATGAGGGTAGCAAGGTAGCTAGGGATGAAACACTTGTACACTGAGAGATAGAACAGAGAGTCAAATGAGTCATCCCTGACAACGACTGAGAATGCCAGGCTAAAAGCACATGAGAAAAGTAGTTGGACAGGCAATCCTGAGTATTTAAACAAGAGATAGTCTCACCCCTGTTAAAGCTGTTCCACTTCATATGCAATAATTAAATAATTTGGTCCAGGAACAGAAAGGACGGTCTGATGACAGAGAGAAGATCTGAAAAGAAGTTTTGCAATTTGTGTACTCCTGAACCAGGAAACCAAGCTTTTCTGATACTGAGCTTTTCTTCTCCAGTGGAGAAGAGTAACACACCCTAGAGAAAAAATAGCTTTGTCCTGATCAACAAATATTTCATTTTTTTCCCATATATTATCCAGTAGCTTACTTACCAAGCTGCTCATGCTACCTAATGCTTTTACAATGATGAAAGTACAAGTGGTCACTGGAATTTCCTGAATTCACACCATAATAGCTGTAAGAAGAGAGAGATTTCATACTTGTCTGCATAGCTGGAACACCTCAGCCAGGGTATCTCACTATCCTCTAACTTAAAAAGGAAATACTTCAGAACCAAAATCCCAGGCCCACAAAAAAGCTGTAACTACCTTGAGGAGCCAGCAGCTTTTCTTCCATACAAAACCTTTGTTATTGTTATCATCAACATCCCCCCTCCCTCCTCTGAGACTTCAGCTGCCAGTGTTCAAGCCACTCTCTGATGTAGCACAGCTGTGTAACCTGGAACAGGGTCCTGTGAGAACAGCTGTGGGAGGCCTTGTCTGTGCTTCCACCCACACACCTCCCACCCTTTGGCTCCCAAGCTGCATTTAAGCTCAGGATTGTGCCTTAGTTTGCTTCTAGGCTGTGCTCTAGGTATAGCTGGCTTGGTTGAGGTGACTTCCTAATAAGTCTAATAAGGAAAAAAACCTGTGGTGTTATCCTCTAAATTCATTTCAGGGTCCCAAAATAAGGTTCTCCCTTCTATTTAAGTAAATTTAGACATACAACCAATATGCAGGTTTTACATTGATATAAACATGGATTTTACAAAATTAATTAGATTTTTTTTCTAACCCACATTATTTTAGTATTTATTTCCCAGGTACATTACATTTGTCCTAATATATGAAAAACAAAACCCAGAGATAACTAAAGTATACCTCCAGCTATTCACAGAGATCCTGGAACTCCTTTCTGTACAGTTAACAGGTCTAGAGTTCCTAGGCTACTGCAGTTTACTTATGTCTCTGAATGGAGGAATACTCTTTCTCCTGACATGAGTGCTGCTGAAGGGCTGTCTATCAACTTTCTCTGGCAGTAATGCAAAGTGCCTTTCTGGGACACAAGAAGAGAGAAGTCGTGACATATTTTCAAGAAGATGGCAATTTGTGTAACCACAAAAAATATATTTTCCCTATTAAAAAGAGAAGTACTTATTTAGAATACATGCACACATAAATACGGATGTGCAAAGAATAGCTGAAATATTTGAGAAATTACTCTTTCCAGTCTTAATTTCTCTATGAGGGGATAAACATATAAAGGTAGTGCTGAAAGGAGAATACGATGATGAAGTATTTCTTAAAAGGAGGAGGAGCAACAAATACAACGCAGCCGTGTGTGCACGTAAGGACCTGGCAGGGCTCATCTCTCGGCAGGCCACCAGGGCGAGCTCTCGCCCAGCAAATCCAGCCCCAGCCTTGCAGCTCCACCTCTCTGGTTCTTCCCTCCTCCCCGTGCTGCCCAGGCAGAGAAGGGCAAAAAAGAAAACACGCTATTTAAAGCTTAATGTCTTGTCTTCGAAACCTTTTATACTTTCATGCCTCTTTTGCGTTCTTGAGCAAAACGAGTGCCAGCAGGCAAAAATGGTATTAGCCACAGAAATAGGTTGCTGCAGCTGTGGATTTCTAACGATACTGAAACTTACAGAGGTTTCACTACTTGAAGACTCAAGGAGAGCTTTATAATGACCAAAACATGGTTGTTTTATCTGTACAAAGATTATTCTAGATACAAATCTTCACCTTAACTAATTTTGCCTGTGGAGGTAGGCTCCTTAAAATCCATTCTCTTCTGTGAGTTCCTCTATTGTAAAGATATACAGCACCAAACTTCAAGGAACACCTTGCAAATTTCAAAAATATTTGATGGGCAAGGACACACCACAGATTACAGACTTTTCAACAGTTCCAGCTGCAGTGCAATCATCAGTCTCCAGAGGAATGGGATAAAGACAACTAAAACCCAAATAAATAATACCTGAAGAGCAAACACTTTCCTCCAGACTCCAAACAATAGTATTTTAATCCTGCTTGTTACTGTTAAAATTTTATAATATTTGGATAATCAGTTTGAAAAGCTAGCTAATGGCAGGATTTTTTTGTGTTTCATATTCACACTCAGTCCCAGATGTTGCAGAACATCTTATATAAGTGGCTATGTCTTCAGTTTGTGCTGTACACACAGTATTTAGTCCCTGGTGCAGACACTGCAGCGGAAGGGAATATAAACTCTCAATGTATTGTTTTAAAAGATACCACTGAAGTTTGAATTATAGGGAATGCAGATAAGTAGCTCTTCATATTTCCAACACATTGTCATGGAAGAAAGACAGGACTCAATTTGGTGGTACAAACTTCAGACTGCATTAATTATTCTCACATAAAATCACTTACATGACTTTTCCAAATACAGTAGGGCCATAAATAGCTAATTAGCAGTGACACGAAGCATTTTAACTATCCATGAATGAAAATGTAACCTCCATTAATTGCAGATTTCAATTTAACCGTGTACTAAGAGAGGAGATACTATGACATTGCAAACTCATTGTTTAGTTTTATGGCTTCCTTATGTTTGCACCTATGTACAGTATCTTTGTCCTATGTAATCGACATCCCAGGTTCAGCTCACCACCATGAAAACCAGGATATCACCTTCTCTTAGCCATAAACTCCTGCTCTTTACCGTGCTCCTGTCTGGTTCAGCCTGGACCTGATATAAGCTGATTTAACTACCAAGTATTTTGCAGGGCTAGAGAATTAAATCAGCTCAGGAAAGAGTCTGACAGAGCCAAAGCAGGACAGTGAAAGGAGGGCTGGCTCTCTGTTACAGATGGAGCCCAGGAAGATTAGCTGGCTAATTTAGCTGGTTAAGTCCAATACCCACAGTTGGGTCTTATGAACTCCTCTCAGTTTATCTCCACAGCTATTTCTGTCAAGGTTATACTTCTTGCTAGTTCCAACTCTGAGTTGGAATCACGTGGCCTGCTTCAGAGAGCTGACTTACACACTGACACATGGATGACCTGATAAGGTTGCATTCAATGCACTGGAGAGGGGCTCGCTCTGCTATTTGCATGCAAGGAGGCACTGCCTGTATTCTATTTCTCTTATCACCACATGCCCCTGAATTTTTACTTAACAGAACAACACAGTGCTAAAATAGACTATTTCAATGGTTATGCATGCAATTATCATAATATATCTAGCTTCTTTATAGAACTCTGTAATGCAGCTAAGTTGCTGAAGAACTCTCACCACTTGACAGTTACATTTTCCCTCTGGTATTAAATCCTGAAAGGCGATACTCAGACTTCTTTTGAATGGCAGCAGTAATGGCAGCAACTAAGAGCTAAAAACTCCCTCAAGTTTTTTAAGTAGAAATTAATTCCCTCTGGTATTAAATCCTGAAAGGTGATACTCAGACTTCTTTTGAATGGCAGCACTAATGGCAGCAACTAAGAGCTTAAAAACTCCCTCAAGTTTTTTAAGTAGAAATTAAGCTGAAATTTTCTTCAATTTACAGCCTCCTTGTAAAGACAATAAACTTTCTTTCTGAGAGCATAAGTACTCAGCTGCCTCATTCTTGCCTATCAGTTTTGTCCTGGGTAATCCAAATGGGCATTCATGAAAGCAAACGGTATAATCTACATCAAGCAATCAATGCTGCTAAACTCATTGCAGTTCTTACTAGTCTGGCCTTTAAATTCAACAGACAAACACAGATTGATCAGGTTTTGTATTTCCTTCAAAAGCAATGTTCTACACTGTATAATCATAGAGGCAAAGTAACCAATAAAATTTGAATTCCACAAAACTTAATCTAAAATCTCTGTTGGTTTAGCACAGTCAATAACAGAACTGGTTTGCATTCTTACTATTCCAGTTACCAAAGTTCAAAATGATTGTCACGAGGCGTTACATTTTCCTGCCTCCAGCAAAATGATGGCTAAACCAGAAATGCCAGAAAAATCTCCTAATGCAAGAATTCTACAAGAAGGAGATAACTACTCTGCTTATCTCTGTGTCCCTCAAATGCCTATCAACAGTCATAAAGCAACATATCTCACTCTGGGAATCATAGAGGCACAATTAGGAAATCAAATCCTGAACTGCTTGTAGATGAGTCTTAGAAAAAGATAAACTTTCTCTGCTTAGACTCCTGAATAATGAAATTGTATTTTCAAATAAGTAAGACTACTCCTTGGAAAATAATTCTCCATGTTCGAGTCTCCACAAAAACCTGACAGATGTTTCTTTTTTTACTTACAACCCTAACAATTCTCCAAGTTCAAGTCTCCACAAAAACCTGACGGGGTTTTTTTTACTTACAACCCTAACACTGACTTCTCACATTTATTTTTCACAGTCATTCTCACATACGTTTTGGAAGAGTAACCGTCCTTTTATTTTCTCATATAATTTGTGATATGTGAGGAACAGCTATTAAAACTGCAAATCATAGAGAAAAGCTTCATGAATCTTTTTAGAGAGGTCGCAATTGAATTTTGCCTTCTTGTGCTGGTATTGGCTGGGATAGAGTTAATTTTCTTCACAGTAGCTGGCACAGGGCTCTGGTATGGATTCGTGATGGAAACAGTGTTGGTAACTCAGGGATGTTTTCATAATTTCTGAGCAGTGCTTGCACAGAGTCAAGGCCTTCTCTGCCTCTTGCACCACTGCACCATCAAGGAGGTTGGAGGTGCACGAGAAGTTGGGAGGGGACACAGCCAGGACAGCTGACCCCAACTGACCCAAGGACATTCCATGCCATGTGGTGCCATGCTCAGTGTACAGAGCTGGGGGAAGAAGGAGGAAGGGGAGGATGTTGGGAGTGATGGTGTTTGTCTTCCCCAGTCACTGTTACGTGTGCTGGGGCCCTGTCATCCTGGGGATGGCTGAACACATGCCTACCCATGGGAAATGGTGAATTAATTCCTTGTTTTGCTTTGCTTGCATGCAAGGCTTTTCCTTACCTCTTAAACTGTCTTTATCTCAGCCCACGAGTTTTTTCACTTTTACACTCCTGATTCTCTCCCCCAGCCCATGGGGAGGAGTGAGGAAGCAGCTGCACAGGACTTTGTTGCCAGCTGGGGTTAAAGCACAACACTTCATTAAGAAGAACCCAAAGATAACCATTCTTTACTGCAATAAAAAGGCTCATTTCCAGTTCCATAAACATTAATTATTAGGACAAAAATGTACAACACTGAGTTTTAAAGATGATAACCTTATTTTTGCCAAGACCTTCAGCTACTGATAGACTAAGCTCTGTGTTTGTGAAGTTGTAAACACAGTGAAGGCTTTTATATTTTGCATGGAACATCACAGATCAATATCTTTCAAATACATTCCTCTCCAAGTACAAAGTTCATCAAATCATTGCTTGCAAGTTTGTTTTTTGGTATTTGGTGGGGGTTTTTTTCCCCCAATCTAGTGTTAAACATGTAAGATGAAACAGGTGACTGGCACATGAAAGCCTGGGCAGATTTTTCAGGATGGTGAGGGGGGGTCATAAGTTATTTCAAGTAGCTAGCTTATTAACATAAGCTGTTAACAGCAATGCACTGCAGAGGTTGCACAGGCTGCATTTCATGTCCCAAGCTGCAACCCCTGCCAGGGACACGGAAAAAGCACGGGAAGGTCTCATCTGTGGAGCAGCGGGGCTCCCTTTTAGTGTGCCACAAATCGCAGCTGCCCTCACGCTGACCCTGCCCCGCAGGGTGGCACTGGGGGGGCAGGTCCCGTGTCCCCTCACACAAGAGCCGCCACTCCACAGGGGGAAGGGAGGGCCGTGCGTGGATGAACAAAGGCCCCAAGAGTAGTCTAAGGAGGGCTAACGACCTCCTGGGAGAATGGTTGCCCTGATGAGCGCTGAAAACCCGGAGAACAGGGACACCTGGCAGACACTCGGCTTGGTTTATCCTCCACCAGCACTGGGAGTCCCCAAAGAGGCTGGGCTGAAGCCAGCCGGTTTCTCTCATGGCGGTGCGAGGCACTAGACACGCAGAGAGGCGCGGAGAGCCAAGGTCAGGGCACGACGACAGCAGCGGGATCGTGAGGCCCCGAGTACCTGGCGGGGACCCTGTCATGGAGCCCCCGCGCACCTCCAGCGCCGCCGCGG
>NW_008238664.1:684190-698200 GCF_000691975.1 Corvus brachyrhynchos
CATGCGCTGTCACGGGCGGGGGCGGAGGGTGGGAGAGGGCCTCCGCTTGCCCCTCTCGCGTGTCTCCGGTTGGGCTGAACTCCCCTGGGGAGGGGGCGGGGGACTGGAGCGGCAGAGCTGAGCCTAAAGTCGTGGGGAGGGGTGAGCGGAGAAGTTGGGTAGTGTAGCATGAAGATCGGGTTCAGAGCGTTGGTTTCCTTGTTTTCCCAGTGTCGGTCAGAGCCGATGAGGTGGATGTAGATGGGACCGTGGAAGATGACTTGGGCAAAAGCAGAGAAGGGTCTCGAACGGATGATGAAGTTGTTCAGAGGTTGGTATCTGAGGCGTCCTGGTTTTGGAAGGGTCAGTTTGAGCACCAGTTATGCCTCAGGCCTCAGAAGCAGGGAAGGAACGCTATTCAAAAGAGTGATCCTGTCAGCTGGAGGAAATAAAGCATTTCTGCAAAAGACTGTTTTTCCTTCTAAACTGAAACGAGCTTGAGAACTTGGATTCAGAAAAGTTCAACTTGTTTTTGTCGAATATCAATAACTGTTAATTGGGGTTTACTCGTGCATGTCATAAATGGTGTCAGTTTAGTGCCTGGGGATGAAATCGCTCTATGCCTGTGAAATGCCTTACCTCCTGTGAGGTGCACCACATGCTGAGGATTGCAGTGGCTTTAACATTACCTGTATTATTCCCTGAATTTTTAATGAAAAGAGTCTCACTTGCAAGCATGAGTTTTCACTCAAGTTTTGAATTAAGGTTATGCAGTTGAGGATGGCTATTCTTGGCACTTGACTCACTTGATCATGTAATTTTGTGCTGCATCAGCAATTAAGCATTTTTGCTGTTGCTTTGTGATAAAATTAGTGATGCTGTTTGTGGACAAGATTCCTTGATAGGCTTTTCATTGTCCTAACAGAGAGGAAGAAGCTATCCAGCTAGATGGCCTAAATGCATCCCAGATCAAAGAAATCAGAGAAAAATCTGAGAAGTTTGCATTTCAAGCAGAAGTGAACAGAATGATGAAGTTAATTATCAATTCTTTGTATAAAAATAAAGAGGTTAGTGCCTTTATCTGCAGCTCCTGTTAGAATTTTGGAGGGGTGTGTGTCTGTCTCCTGGTATTCCTGACTACTGGCTTCTATTTCAGATTTTCCTGCGGGAACTTATTTCAAATGCTTCAGATGCTTTAGATAAGATACGGTTGATATCATTAACTGATGAAAATGCTCTCGCTGGCAATGAGGAACTTACAGTCAAAATCAAGGTAAGAAGCATTAGATATGAACATCTCTAAGAGACATGGTGGAGGAATGTGAAAAGGTTAAATCTCATGAAAACATTAAATCTCAGTCCTTGCTTCATTAAATCTCAGTCTTTGGCTTAATGCTGATGCAAATACAAACTAGGACCACATGAGGACCTTTGCAATTAACTTTATCAAAGACTACTTCTCTTTTAATGGTAAAAGTACATTTCTGGTTTTATAAAGAGCAACTGAAGTATTGGAGTACTTCGAAGGAAGGTCTTTCTCATTTCTGGTTACTGCAAATTCAATTTATTGTAGCCAGGCATGATTGAATTTGATTACTACTATGTAGCACTTTTCTTCGGCATGTATTAAGGTTCAGAGTGAAGTCAAACTGCATTTTTCTCTTTTTTTTTTTTTTTTTTTTTTTCAGTGTGATAAAGAGAAGAACATGCTTCATGTTACAGATACGGGTATTGGCATGACAAAGGAGGAGTTAGTTAAAAACCTGGGTACCATTGCAAAGTCTGGTACAAGTGAATTCTTAAACAAGATGACTGAAATGCAGGATGATAGCCAGTCAACATCTGAGTTAATTGGCCAGTTTGGTGTTGGCTTTTATTCTGCTTTCTTAGTAGCAGACAGAGTTATTGTCACATCAAAACACAACAATGATACTCAGCATATTTGGGAGTCAGATTCAAATGAGTTCTCTGTCATCAATGACCCAAGAGGGAACACCTTAGGACGTGGCACAACCATAACGTAAGTATTAATTTTCTTTAGTTTTAAAATAGAAAAGGTTGTGTGGGTACACTTTGCTTATTGGAATATGTGAGTGACTTTAGCTTTGTGGCTAATTTAATTCTTATAATACAGCTTTATTCAGTTTAATAGAAACATGCAAAATATAAACTGGAGCCAAAAAGAAATGTAGTTTGCTTCATGTTCTGTTTGATGAGCTAAGAAAACTATGAATGTCTTGACAACTGTCACCAAGTACTTCCAAACAGGCTCATTCAGTCCCTCAACACAATTCTGGCCTGGCAAAACCTGTACAGGAGCTGTAGAGCTTTGTCTTGGAAACTAGCTGCTGTTTATATACCAGTGAGGCTGATCTGATGCAAATTTCAGACTAGAGGTAGTTTGCCAGTCCTATTCTCATTGCTTTCATGAGCAGGTAAATTTATTTGGCCTGGGTTTAGAAGATGTCTTTCTGGAGGTGGCACTTAGTGTAAAAAAGTAGATCTTGGTGCTCTAGTTTGAGGTAAAGCCCATGAGGGTGCATCAAAATCCTGATAAGTATTGATATGATTTGCTGCTTTCATTTAAACTTTTGAATATTGTGTTCTGCCTCAGTCAGTGAAAACAACTGCTAGTTGAGTAAGGATTGTATTTTTTAAGATACTTGGAGTTGTACTAATAAAAGCTCACTTGCATAAATATGAATTGCTACAACTGTAGCAAAAATCACAGATTGTTCTGAATTGGGACCTACAAGGATCATCAACTCCACCTCTTAAATGAATGGCCCATATGTGAATAAACCCCCAATCTTGGTTATCAGTACCATGCTCTGGCTCAGTTGGTCAATCTCAGTGGCATAAGAAATGTATCTTTTGCTATGAAACTGTCAAAATACTTGTCCAGCACTTTAAAAGGTTTGGTTGGGGTTTTGTTTTTTTTTTATTTAGCCTTGTCTTGAAGGAAGAAGCATCTGATTACCTTGAGCTGGACACTGTTAAAAATCTAGTGAAGAAATATTCCCAGTTCATAAACTTCCCCATATATGTGTGGAGCAGCAAGGTAAGTGTATTTAACTGAGTATTGCACAGTGTAAGCTTTGGTTATGACAGCTGTCTGGCCAGATCTTTCATGAAGGCTAAGGTCCTGTCATAGAGCTGCCACTTGTCTAATTTCTAAAATTCTTTTGTTCCTGACTTCTTGGCTAGTGTTTTAGTAGTTGTTTTTTCTCTAAATGCTGGTCTGTTGCTAAAATCACAAACTTTAAAGGAGCTTGTTTTTATTCTGACTCAAAGAAGTTTATCAAAGGAAAAACATTGGTAATTACTTAGATGGATCTTTCTTACACTGGCTTTGGTAGATGGAAGCTTTGTTAAGCTCTCAAGCAGAACCATGGCTAGGTATCCTGAAAAAAACAGAGCAGTGTCTTAGGCCTGTTGGGATGCTTTCTTGGTGTAGCACCAACTTAAAATCCACCAAGTCTTTGATCAGCATTATATGTAAAGCATTGAAAAACTTGAATTTGAGTATGGTGATCTCACAGTGTATTGAAGGAAAGTATGTGTTAATGAAAAATGCAACTGAAAAATATTACCTATTGAGAAGTTTGCAACAGAAAAATAGCAGAAGTCAGGCTAGTGCTATGAGATTAAGCTTTTTGAGAGAATACTAGAGCATACCTAGTAGGAAGTCAAGGTGTTCAAATCCCCACCTTCAGTTGTCTCTTTAGACAGAGACTGTTGAAGAACCCATTGAAGAGGAGGAAGCAAAGGAGAAAGAAGAAGAAACAGATGATGAAGCAGCAGTTGAAGAAGAGGAGGAAGAAAAGAAGCCAAAAACTAAGAAGGTAAGCTTTGTTAGACATGGGGTCCTGCAGCTCCTGTCAGATAGATGGCAATTTTCCTAGGTAGTCTTGCAGAGGTGCATTTCCGTAGTGAGTGCTTTCAAGAAACAAATCCTTTTAAAGTGAGATGTGAGGAAAGAAGATTGTAAATGAAACAGACTTAGGTAGAAGTCAGGCAGATGATTGGCAGTAGCCTTGTGAAGCTGTGGTCACAGCTAATTATAAGTACTTGCATGAACCGCTTGAAATGGAAGCGGAATTCTGAAGTCTGACACTGTTGACAAGTTTAAATTTAATATACTCTGCTGGGAAGATTTTTCCAGAGTGGCATTAGAACAGAAATACTGGTACTCAGTGAATGTGTTAAATATACATGAAACACGCTACAATGTAGACTAAAGTTTTGTTCCCATGTGTTGCACTCATGTGTACTTAAAATGAGAATGTCCAGGCCATTGCATAGTTTTATAAATTAGAAAGAGCATGTTTGGGATTTTTACATGCTATTTTGTTTTGGCTTCAGTGGAGTGCCCTTAATTGGCCAAGCATGAAGTAAAAGAATGAGAGTTTTTTATACTGTGGTGTTTATTTACCTAGGTCGAAAAGACTGTCTGGGATTGGGAGCTCATGAATGACATAAAACCAATCTGGCAGAGACCATCTAAAGAAGTTGAAGAAGATGAATACAAAGCTTTTTACAAAACCTTTTCCAAGGTGAGCTCTGGGCCTCAAGATGATTCCAAAGGAAGAGGTTTGCTGTAGTATGTCTTGCTATGTAAATAAAAGAATGCTTATGGATGGGCTATTTCTGAAGAATTAATTAATAGCTGTCAGTAGATGGAACTGCAGAGAGCCTGGAAGGTATAACATCTCAGTCAGAGTTAATCTTTTTTCCAGAGAGAAGGTACTGCCACCCAAGTGTTGATTAGTCTAGGTTTGGGAAGTATTATGTTGCAGCGCATGTGGAGCTTACTGATGTGTTTCAATGTTGACAGGGAAATTTGTATTTAAGTCAGAGGGTTGTGGTGCTTATTGCAGGGTGGAAGAAAGAGGGAGACAGAGTTTCCTAGAAGTGTTACCTTTGTATCATGTGGTGTGATGATACTCTATTGGTTATTGTGCTGTTGGTAACTTATTAGCAACTGGCTTGTTAAAAGCCAGCAAAACTTGGAAGGTTTCCAGGAAGGTTATTTTTACATGAGTAACTCTGCTCTTGTAACTTAAACTTTTGTCTCCATTATAGACTTTAACAAAGCATGGCTACATGGATTAGTTCTTAAATAATTGCACTTATTTGCCAAAAGCATGTTATTTTTAGAAACATTAACTCACTGGTATTTTCCCCACGTCAATTAAAAGCATTCTCTCTTCACAGGAACATGATGACCCAATGGCATACATCCACTTCACTGCTGAAGGCGAAGTAACTTTCAAATCCATCTTGTTTGTTCCTAATTCTGCTCCACGTGGACTGTTTGATGAATACGGATCCAAAAAAAGTGATTTCATTAAGGTAGGACAGGAAAGTGTGTGGTTATGGTTTTGTGGAAAAGAAAAACAAAAACCCTAAAGTAACTTGGCTGCTCTCTCCTCTTGTAATTCAGCTGTACGTTCGAAGAGTGTTCATCACTGATGACTTCCATGACATGATGCCCAAATATCTTAACTTTGTTAAGGGTGTTGTAAGTATTATATATCTTACTTGCATTTAATTTTTTTTTTAAATACTGCCAGGTATACTTAAAATTTTCTTTCTCAATTAGGTGGATTCTGATGATCTTCCTTTGAATGTATCCCGTGAAACACTTCAGCAGCATAAATTGTTAAAGGTAAGCTAGTTGTTTTTAATTAAAACAATTAAATTCCTTCATTGTAAGCACACGACAGCAGTAAGATTTAGAAGACTTAATAGCATGATGAATTTTGGTACATGACTCTGAAATTAACATAAAGGAAGCTCAGGTATTGCTGTTTCCAGATTACCTCTATGTCAGATCAGGGATACAAAGTGGAATCTATTCTTTGTAATGAGGTTGCAGTGAGGGCTCTTCCAAATACTTATTGTTGTAACTCAGTATTGCTGCTTTTTTTAGGTGATCAGAAAGAAACTTGTTCGCAAAACTCTTGATATGATCAAGAAAATTGCAGAGGAAAAATACAATGACACATTCTGGAAAGAGTTTGGTACTAATGTGAAGCTTGGTGTTATTGAGGATCACTCCAATCGTACACGACTTGCTAAACTTCTGCGCTTCCAGTCTTCTCATCATGAAAGTAACCTCACCAGCCTTGATCAGTATGTGGAAAGAATGAAGGAGAAGCAAGACAAAATCTATTTCATGGCTGGTGCTAGCAGAAAGGAGGTATGTGAGAGTGAAAGAAAGAGGGAAAAGGGGTACAGTATAGCTTGTAGTTTTAGTACCATAAACATTGTGAATTGTGTATTTATGGCACAAGTGGAGACTCCATGCTTATGTTACTCCTGCAGTTCAGTTTTTCTGGTACCAGTATTTGTCAGATAGTTGTACAGGTTTTGGTAACTGTTGATACCAATGCAATTAAACTGACATCCCAAATGTTTTCATCCTAGGCTGAGTCCTCACCATTTGTTGAGCGTCTGCTGAAAAAGGGCTATGAAGTGATCTATCTGACTGAACCAGTAGATGAGTATTGTATTCAGGCTTTGCCAGAGTTTGATGGCAAGAGGTTCCAGAATGTAGCAAAAGAAGGAGTTAAGTTTGAAGAAAGTGAAAAGTCTAAAGAGAGTCGGGAAGCCTTGGAAAAGGAATTTGAGCCACTCTTAAACTGGATGAAAGACAAAGCTCTAAAAGACAAGGTAAAATACTGTGTTATTTGTAATGATTATTTTTACTTGCTGTACTTGCTACAACATACCTTGCAGATTATTTGAACACAGATTTGACAGTAGCTTCTCTGCCTTCATGGGGGTAACCCTTTATGGATAATACCTTTATTCAGGAAAACAATGAGTTAGACTGTCATCTTAGACATTTTTCAGAAATTCTTGAATTGACAGGGAAGTTCAGAGTTATTTACTTCATTCACTGTATAAGTTCTGTGAACTAACATTAAGGTGTTTTGGGGTTTTTTTCTACAGATTGAAAAAGCTGTGCTATCTCAACGTTTAACGCAGTCTCCATGTGCTCTTGTGGCTAGTCAGTATGGCTGGTCTGGTAACATGGAAAGAATCATGAAGGCTCAAGCTTACCAGACTGGGAAGGATATATCTACAAAGTAAGCTTCCAGTTCTGTAGCAGCAGACATGAAATGCAGTTGACTGCCTCCCTTGCTTGGTTTGCCTGTAACAAGCTTCCACCTGGTTCAGATGATCCTAAGTGTTTTAAAGGTCATTTTACAACCAAGTTACTCTTCATTATAGCCTTACATTGTTATTTCCAAGCCCAATATGTAAAACTGCCTGGTGAGCAAGACTAATCATTTGATATCTGTCATTTGGTGACAAGATGAACTTAGTAACTTGAATGCTTCCCATAGTTGCACAAGTATTAAACAGGGGGAATACACTTGTTACTGTGACTGTAACCAGTGTATGTGGATTTAAAGATATAATTGGGTCCTGTACTTTGAAACTCAGTGCTGCAACTTTTCTTCTCAGCTACTATGCCAGCCAAAAGAAGACATTTGAAATTAACCCCAGGCATCCACTGATCAAGGACATGCTGAGGCGAGTCAAGGTAAATAAATAAGAGTAGTGAAACATTGACTTGACTTCACTGCATACAACCTGCTTTAACAAGTCTGTTTTGATTTTCTTGTGTTCTTCCATATTAGGAAAATGAAGATGACAAAACTGTTTCAGATCTTGCAGTGGTATTGTTTGAAACTGCAACTCTGAGATCAGGATATATGTTGCCAGACACTAAGGAATATGGAGACAGAATAGAAAGGATGCTTCGTTTGAGTTTAAACATTGACCTGGATGCAAAGGTTAGTTTGTTTTCTGCTTGGGGCTGATAATTGACTTACTGTTGCTCCATCTTAAAAAGTGCAGCTGCTTGATTTACTTGCATAAAATTAAACATATCCAGCTTCCTGCACTTACGTGGGCCACCAGAAATCCAGCCGTGAGTCTGTACTTACTCATGGTCTCCCTTCCTTGCTTTTCTTTGTAGTTTGAGATTCTGCTATTTTGTTATGCTTCTCAAGTATTGTCCTGTCCTTAATAAAAAAAAAATAGAGGAGTAAATTGGGCACACAGGCCTTTGACCCCTATCTCTAATGGAGAAATTCCTAAGTGGGTGTAAGTAATCAAAGTTCTCATAATGCTGTGCAAGAACTGCTGGCTGTTTTGCTGGAGTGGATCAGTGCTAGACAGGTCTTACTTTTTCCTTCAGGTAGCTTGTGGCAAATGTTAGGAACTGGTAGTGAATTCTTCCATAGCCTGTATTTAGCTACTGCACAGCTAGTTGAAAAACCTAAGCAAGTAAAGCAAATTGCTTGTGACCTTTGTGTACAGGTGGATGAGGAACCTGAAGAGCCTGAAGATGCAGCTGAGGAGGCGGAGCAGGATGAAGAGGAAGTGGATGCTGATGCTGAGGACAGTGAAACACAGAAGGTAGGGTCCCAAGTTTGATGCTTTCTTGCCAATAGTTGTGCAACTTTGCCTGTGGGTGCTACCTGGCAATAAAGGTGTTCACTTTGCCTTTCATGACACTAGATTTTAGTGTGAGGTGTTCCAGGCTTTGCTTGGAGGGAAAAAAACCTGCAATACAAATTCATTATTAAACTATATTGTGAAAAGAGAACACTTAGATATGTTCAAAGCTGGAGCTAAATTATGCTTAAGAGATTGTAAAAGTGCCCTGTGGCAAGAAAATGGCAGCAAATCCTCTAGTGAAGACAATTATCTGTGGTATTTCCACAGCTTGTGGGCAAAAACATGAACAAATCAGCAAGAGTATAGTTTTAAATGGTCACAGTATAGGCTTGGAACAACACTCCAGACAACACCATTGCTTCTAAACAGTTCACCTGCCATGTGAAGTCAGCCTTCACTTAGCTCATGTCTGCAGTTTTAATGATGGATATGCTGAACTCTTCTAGTACCATAGCTTCAATACTAACTTGTAAAGTTGTTTGAGGTCCCAACTGGGCCTGCTTTCTTGGGTCTCTTTTGGAAGAGACCTGCAAGATGATGTCCTGTGACTTATGCAAATATATAGCTTATAGCAATGTGATTTCCTGCTGTTATGTTATGTAATGTCAGATTAGGCAAGAATGAATTTGAGGAGCAGTATTTATTGTACTATACCTACTTAATTTTGATGCCACTCCTGTTAAGTTTGCACAGCAGTATAACCTGCAATAACAGTAATAGAAATTTCTGTTCTTCTGGGGCAGTTCTTGTAACCTTTTTCTGCTTCCAAAAAGTAACATTTTGATTCTCTTTTTGTCTTCACAGGAATCCACAGATGTGAAAGATGAACTGTAAACTGCACTCAACTACTGTCCTGCATTGGGGGGTTAAGAGGGAATGTGAATTAGATTGTTTTGGTTTTTTCCACTGTAAAATGCTGAGGGATGGTATGGGGTTTTAAAGGGTAAAGGAGGTTTTTTTTTTAAGTTCACTTTTCTAAAAACATTCCTCATGAATGTAAATTTGTATTATTTAACTGACTTGGTGTAAAATCTTGTCATGTACAAAATAAAATGTTCCCAAACACCACCAACTCTAAATTTATACATAGCAAGCTCATCTTGTGGGCTGGCAGAAAGAAATTAAGGTATGGTCCTGCATGTTGAGGTCCTTTGTGCAAACAGGCTCTTTGTTGGCAGTCCTTGGGCCTTTCTGTGCTGGCACAGCCACACCTACTTGTGTAGTGTCTGCCTGTGGCTGGGATTTATTTTTACAAACCTGCTGTGCTGCTTAGCCAAGTACACCTGGTATCTGAGAGCTGTACTGAACTTGCCAATTGAAACAAGTATTTGAGTTAGGTATCCCCTGCAAGCCTAAGGAAGAGGACATAGGGTGTTTAAAGATGGCATTGGAAGTTGAAGGCCTGCCAGCTTGTGCTGGAGTCTGTGACTTGACTCCATAGAATATGCAGCAGAAGCTTTACAGCTGAGGAGGAAAAAACATCTCCTTTGATTAAATATGCGGACAACTCCCACCAGAACTGTCTTACTGCCTGTGAGCTGGCACCATCCTCCCTGGCACTTGGAAACCGTGTCTTTGACTTGTGTCACTACAGCAGTTCTGTTTTCTACAGGTGTTTTTTAAAGGTGGAAGTTCTTTTCACATATTCTTAATGCTGTTTCTCCTAGACATTTTCACTCTTGTTCTAGGTCCCTGTAGTATGGCAAAGCACTGTAGATACTTAATGTGACTGAAGCTAAATCTGGTTAGTTGTAGACATGTTGAACTTCTATTCATTATGTTAACTTTATCTAATGGTTGGATGAAGCACTACACTTTCTCACTTGTGCCTCTACTTTGAAACATCTTCACAGACATGGTGGAAAGTGTTTACATTGAGGGTTTTTGGGGGTTTTTTTGCCTTCTTCTGTGGAAGAAGGACATAGGAGTGATGCTTCTGCACAGTGATTCTACTTAAGAACCAATCTCTTCTGTTTTGTTAACAGAACTTCTGTGAAGTTACAAGTTTCTGCAGTCTGAAGCCAAATAAGTTTTCTTATTAGGTGAGGGCACTAAACACCGACCTGAAGAACTTGCTTTTCATTTACTAGGCTTCTATATTGCCCAAAATACACCACGTTCTCAGTGTGGCTATTGTGTTAGGGTTTAGCGAGTTGTGTTGAAGTTATGCTGTTTGAGACATCAAGGAAAGGAAGCTTAGTTTAGGGGGGGTTCTGGTTCTGCTCACTGCAGTGGTATCCTAGAGAAGAGCCTTTTGTTACTGGCCCAGGCTGAGTGTTCTGAGTGTCAGCAGCTGCCAAGGTCAGCTTTAGTAGCAGCCTTCAGCAGTACGTTACTGAACAGGGCAGGTGCACCATTTCTTGGGGCAGTTTGCACTTACTATAGCAGTGCAACTTTGTGCTCTGTAGCAATCAACCTCCTAAACTATCACTTATTTTTAGTGATACACTCAGAAATCTATCATTACTACCCACACCTCACTGTTTGACCTCTTGAGTAGCAAGTGTCGCTCACACCTCCTGTATGGTTGGGAATGATTTTGCCTAACAAACCAAAGGGGAATATTGGAAGTGTAGGGTGGCCTCCTCCAGTATTCTTAATTTGTAAATTACTTGTAGATTTAAGCAACCTTCATTCTGTTGTACAGCTGAAGTTCTTATTGCTTTGATTGGCTTGACGGTGACAAAACTTGATTACATTTCACAAATAATAAAGAGCACACTTGAGAGTCATGCTTCGTGCTTCTTCATATACTTCAGCTGAGGGTATCATGTGTAACATAGCTGTGGTCCAGCTGCTTTCTCTACACGCTGGAGTGACAAGTGTTTGCTATTAACAAACACAAAATGCACTTGTAAGTTTACTATGGGAAGTGTTTCCTGCTTTTCTCAGTGTTTCAGTTGTGCTTATTCTGGGGCTGTCACCTCTGCTGTTAAAACTTGGTGTATTGTCAGCTTTGCTATTCCTAGATGGGCACTAATGAGGACATTTCCCTTAGTGCTAGAACAGGCTGAGCTCCCTGCTGCTCAGTTTTCAGTAGCAGCAGGATACACTTAGAAATCCAAGCCTAATTAGTAGAAACTTCCCTCTGTAGCCTTTAGATCTGAAAAACCTTTAGAAAATAGAGAGAAATGCATCTTTTATGTCAGAAATCAACAACATAAGAGGTGATGGTCTGACAAAGTATGAGTAACAGTGCAGAGGCTGGTGAATTCTGGCTTGTTAAAGGGAACATCCAAAAACTGCTGTTCCTGCCCCATTTAGAACAGAAAATACTGCTGAACTGTCCCATTTTCTGTTCAATAAACTTTATCTTCTGCTGAAGTGGAAGGTTGCCAATCTCAGCTTTGTTTAGGTGCAGTAAAGGAAAAAGTCTTTTCACCAGAAGTGGGCCTATTAAGATGTTCTCACAGATTTTGTTCGGGCTTAACAGCTGTGTTTTACTAGAGCCTTTCTCTCAATGCCTGCTGTCATTGATAAAAGTGCCTGAGAGAGAGGATGTGATGTAGTTACATAGTATGGGCACACAAGAGCAGGAGAGGAGCTCATCCCACCAACAGCTGTAAAACTGGGTGAGAGCAGACACATACACATGTATAAAAACTATGTGAACCTTTCTTCCTAGGAAAACCACTCCAGCTTAAGCAGGCACAAATAAAGTAATAGCTTCATAGCCAGGACTGATGTAAATGTAGCACTTTCAGTGATTATTTCTGGATCCCCTCTGCTCTTACAAGACTTCCAAGTACTTTGGCAGTAGGAATTAGGGAGCTTTCTGTTTCCTTAATGGGTAATTTTTCAGACTGTGGTTTTTATGAGTTAAACTTAAGTGAGAACTGAGGATGAAGCCTGTGCTTTTTCCTGGCATCCTTCTCAAGGGAAAGTAATCCCAACATTCCCAAGCTCTATTATGTACCATTCAAAACTGGGTTATTGAGTTATCTTTGCAGGATGCTGACTGCATCTTCAAGTTCCTGGTGTGAGTTTTGTGGTGATTCTATTTCTGGACTGAAAGGTAAACCTGCTCTTGTTATTTCAGAGTTTTGCATATTTACAGCTATCAAAAGCAGCCGTAGACAAATTAAGATGCCCAAATGAAGCTCAAACAAATATGATTTCAGTGTAATCTGTATGTATTTGCCCCATTTTAAGTAAGATGAACAAGCTGTAAGATTCCAGCCTTACAGAGGGCCAAAGCAGATTTCCTGTCAGTGATACATCTTTGTCATGGTTTGTCACCCTTATTCTTATAAGGATACTTACAATGCAGTCAAGATTTACGAACTTACAAGCATTTTGGCACGCAACTGATGAGACTTTTACCAACAGCATTCACTGTATGTTTATTTTTAATGCTGCCTGCAACTCTGCTTAAAGGAAAGCAAAAAAGCATTACAGGAGCACAGTATTTCACATATATATTTCTGCAACTTAAACAGTTGAATAAATATTTTATCAGTTCTAGTGTTCACAACAAAAATAAACTCTGGTCACTGTTGCGAAGTCTGAACTTTGCTTGATCTTTCTTTTAGACCCAATAGTTCTGTTTTCAGTTCTCCAGGCTTAGGAGGTATTTCAGGTATGCTCTGTTAAAAACAGAGAAAGATGTCAGTGTTGTGACAGAGGAAAAATTAAACTCCCAAAACAGTAAATGAGCTTACTCTGCAAGAGCATGACAGCTAAACTGTGATTTTGTCACCCTCTTTTCTGAGCAGAATATAATTCCTACATGCAAAACACCTTAAGAATTATTACCTTTTTGTAATTGGGCTTATTTTAAAGTAGCAAAATTTAATTTGAAAAAAAAACAAGATGAAAGGAAGAACAGTCAGTTTGTTTTAAAGGAGCAAAGCTTCTTTTTGCCATTCAAGTGAGTTTGGTAGAGATGTTCTGGCACAGTTGAAGTCTCCACACATATTCTTGGTGACAGAAGAAAAAGTTTCACTGCTTCTACTGTCCTGATTTAGAAATTAAGCACTGAAACTGGAGATTAAATTTTAAAAAGGTACCAGATACCATGGCATTTCAAGAACTGCATTCCTTCAAAATTCGTGCTACTTTAGAGGTACAGATCATTTGAGCATTCTGAATACATATGTCTATTTGCCTGTAAAGAAAGCTACAGTAGGGTCACCTAGAGCAGGTCACACAGGAACGCGCTCAGGTGAGTTTGGAATGTGTTTAGAGAGGGAGACTTCACGACCTCCCTGGGCAGCCTGTTCCACTGCTCTGCCACCTTCAATGGGAAGAAGCTCTTCCTCAGGTTGAGGTGAAACTTCTTGTGTTTTAGTTTGTGGCCTTTGCTTCTCATCCTATCGCTGGGCACCACCGAAAAGTCTGGCACCATCCTCTTGGCATCCACCTCTGAGGTATTTATAAGCATTAATGAGATCCCCTCTCAGTCCTCTCTCCCAAGAGACACTCCAGACCGTTCATCATCTCTGTGACCCTCTACTGAACCCGCTCCTTGTCTTTCTCGTACTAAGGAGCCCAAAACCGGACACAGTGAAGTCCTGGCTGCCTGGAAAGCGCCTCTGTAGAGGCTGATCT
>NW_008238664.1:698903-706235 GCF_000691975.1 Corvus brachyrhynchos
GGAGCGCGGCTGGCTCGGGCAGCGTGGGGCGCGATCGTGTCTCTGTCCCGACGGGGATTTGAAAATAATTTAATACCTGATTTTGTTCCAGTGAACATATCTTTTTCTTTACCTTTTTGGGGTTTTTTCCCCTTTGTTTTTAGCATGAACTGAAGCGGGGCGGGGGGGAGAGGAATCATGAACTGAAGGGGGGGAGAGGAACAAATCGCTACCTTTTCCTCGTGATACTGAAAATATTTGTTTAAATGTTCTATAATACATATACATAAGTAGCAAAACAAATATATTTCTGAACCCACGGAAGAAATTTGACCTAAAATATATGGGAAACTTAGAGGTGGGGGTAAAACCTCACTTTCATCTCACTAGCAAGTGGCTAGAGGACTTGTTTGTGGTACGGTGCAAATTTTTTCTCTGTTCAAAGGGAAAAAACACATAAAATAAGAAGGTCTGTATTACAAAAAGACATCTGGTTGTAGGTTAGATGCTTTCACATTTTTCTTACTCACTCTGTTCTTCTGCTCTGTATGATTAAGCTTTTATTACATTATGAACTGGATTCTGCATGTCTCTGTTTGTCATGTGTTTCCCAATGCAAATCTGAAAATCAGTTTTGTTTGGTTCATTAACTGCACAAGTATTTTATATAAAATGGAGCTCTCTCAGGAGCGGGTTTAAGGTGTTCCCTGTACTCTGAAAATCTCCCATAGCTGTGTTAGGCAACTTCCCTGGGAATCTGACAGACCTGTGTTCATATTCATTCTCCTTAATTCAGGATAGATATTTTGTTAAAAATCAGTGTCTTGGTCACAAGACTCTGGGTTCTTCTTGCCTAAGACTGATTTACAGTGGGTTTCTTGCAAACCACAGAGTGTAGTAGCGAATGGTCCCTTCTTTTGAGAAATTTAAAATCAGAATCATTTGGGATGATTGAATCCAGCCATTAACCCAGCACTGCCAAGCCCACCACTAAACCCTGGCCATAAATTTACATATCTACAACAGCTTTTAAATACCTCTGGGGTATTTAAATACCTCAGACAGTTCCCTGGGCAGCCTATTCCAATGGTTAACAGCCGTTTCCATGAAGAAATTTGTCCTAATATCCAATCTAAACCTGCCCTGGCACAATGTGAGGTCATTTCCCCTTGTCCTGTCACTTGTTGCTTGAGACCAGCCTAGCTTCACCCTCCCTTCAGGTGGTTGTAGAGAGTGGTAAGGTCACTCCTGAGCTTCTTTTTCTCCAGGGCATACACCCCCAGCTCCCTCAACTGCTCGACCTTTCCCCGGCTCCGTTGCCCTTCTCTGGACACACTCCAGCACCTTCCTGTAGTGAGAGGCCCAAAACTGAACACGGCACTCAAGATGTGGCCTCAGCAGTGCCAAGGCCAGGGGGACAATCCCTGCCCTGGTCCTGCTGGCCACACTATTGCTAATACAGGATGCCATTGGCCTTCTTGGACAAGTATCTGTATATCTAAAAATTATTTCCTGCTTTTAACTATAATTCTGAGGCGATAAAATTATTTCCTGAAAATCTAGTGTTCACCAATCCTTCCTATGTATTCGTAAGGCAGTGGAATCTATGGACAAGAAAGTGGCTGCGTAGGTAGAAGGGAGTGACGGTATAAAGCAGAAATGGGTGTGAGGGTTGTATGTGACTAATAAATGTGTGGAGGGAGAGAGCTGTCTATGGAAAAATGTCTTTATGTATAGAAGGAGACTGGATCTCTGTGTGTGTGAACACTTCCATGTAGAATAAGTGCCATATTTGTGTTGGGATCCAGTGTGTGATAACTGGGCAACATCTGCCACACAGTTTGTTGAAGCTGTTTAATAATCTGCATAGTAACAAATGCTGTGTGTGTTCTTAATGCTTTATAGCCCAGAATGATTCATCCATCAGATGATCAAGCAACTGACACAACATTAAAATAATCTAAAATTTGGGAAACTTGTGGAAGTCCAGAGAGCTTTAGCTCAACGTGTGTTGTAAATTGTTGGTCTGTTTGATAGACAGTTTGCTTTGGAAATCTGTGCTGCAGTGTTTTTCCAAAAAAAAAAAAAAAGAAAAGCTCTACGCTTCCCTTACAAATGCTATGTTAATTCCACATCGTAGCAGTCACAAGAGACCTGTGCTGTTAATGTTGGGGTTAACTGATACCAGCTAAGCAGCCAGACTGCTTCGATGGTGTGGGTAATTTAGTGCCTTGTTAACAGAGTCATCAGAGAATATAAGTGCAGTACATGCCAGCCTTGATAAAGGTTGATGTTTACATTCTGTTTGATACATCAGTAGGTTTCTAAATTGTTGATAAATTATTTCTCTCTTTCTCCTTCTCTAAGATACTACGCATATCTTCAGCAAGCTCAAGCATTTTACTCATTTCCCTTCCATCAGATGATGACTGCAGTGCCCAACATGGAAATGATGACTGAGCAGCCGACTCTAGAGGGCATTCCAGAGCCAAACATTGCTCAGGAGCCTCCAAAAGGTAGGCTGACTGGGCTGTGGTAGTGAGCTGAAGTGTGGGTGATTGATTGGGAAAAAAATACTGCTCTTAAACTGCTTTCTTGGACCTGTTGGATTTCCTTTTCTTGATGCTCTCTGCAGAAGTATTGATTAATTGTGTTCTTTAAGAAACATGTTTTAACAAACAATTAAAAAGAAAAGAAGTAAACCCATGTGAATGTATTCACATTGTTCAGTCTCACACAATTATCTTGTCCCAAGAAAAGCAGATTTTTTTTCAGTAGGTAAATGCATCATTTTAGCTGAAGTCATGGATTTTAATATTATGTTAGAGAAGGGTTTTTTAAAATTCTGGCTTCAAAATACTTTTTTTTTTTTTTTTTACTTTCTGCAAGAGAGGTACAGTGTAATACTGTTTATTTGAAATATTTTTGTTTGAATGGTAGCTTAGTTTGTTGTAGTAATCACAGGCAGGGAATTGGTTACATATACTAAGAATTGTTTAGTTTAGTGTGGCTTACTTAAACAACTACAAACTGCTGGAAAGTGACACTGTACTACAGATCAGTATTATTAGTGAACACAGAGAGAGAGAGAGCAATCTCTGGGTGCTCATGTCATGGCCAGTGCCTGTGCTGCCTGAATCTCCAGACTTTTAAGAGCCAGAAGATGAGGAAGCTTCAGGTGTGTTGTTTAAATTTATAAATTGGGAAGGTAAATTTACCTCTTTGATTTCTTTCTGTGTCCATACATTTAACTGAGTCTTTTTGAATATTCACACTACAACATTGGAAATGTACAAAAAGAATATTGTTGTGTGTTTCAGAAGTTAAAAAAGGAGGAAGGAAAAGAAAAGCCAAAGCAACTGAGCCAAAGCAACCCAAAAAGCCTGCTGCTAAAAAAGAAAAACCAGCCAAGTCAAAAGGCAAACAAGAAAAGATCACAGATACTTTTAAAGTCAAAAGAAAAGTGGACCGTTTTAATGGTGTATCTGAAGCTGAACTTCTGACCAAGACTTTGCCTGATATTTTGACCTTTGATCTGGATATTGTGATAGTGAGTAACTCAAGAGTTGCAAGATTAGGTGGAAAAGTCTTGTATATGATTTACATTCTTTCTGCTTACTTACCTATATTGTTTATATGGCAAGATCTTGCAAGATAAAGTACATAAACTGCTTCCTGTGTGTGGAGCTGCTTTGCATTTTCTGTTAAAGCTGTAGTAACTTAGTCCTAATTTCTGAGAAAACTAAGGCTCACATTTAATGCAGAGTCATGAGAGACCATAACTCAGTGCTTAATTTCCTGGAAGCTCTGCACCATCTGAGCTGCTCTTTTGACATTGCACATCTAAACGAGACACTGCTGCAAAGTTGTCAGTTTTTTAAAAATAGTGACAGAAAGTGTCATTAACACAGTTTTGTTTATTAACAGTAACTTAGAATTGAATACGCACCCTTATTGTAACTTGATTAAATTCTTGACTAGCAAGCCATGTTGTCATTGTTAAAATGGACTGATGTCTTTGTAGATTGGCATAAACCCTGGCCTGATGGCAGCTTACAAAGGACATCATTACCCGGGACCTGGAAACCATTTTTGTATGTTTTTGTTTTCCTTTCTTCTTTTAGCATTTGCAGAACTTTGTTAGAACTTGTGGCATTTTAATTAAACTAGCTTGGTTTTTGTTTTTCTCCTGGGTTTTGGTTGGTTGGGGTGTTTTTATTCAGAGAGGGATTTTTATATGGTAAATATGAACTCAAGACCTCAGCAGGTTCTGTCAGAGAGGCCCAGTGCAAGGAGAAGCAATGGCAAGATTGTAAAAGAAAGCTGACACATTGTATTGGCCACATTGTTTCACTCTAAATCCATATTGATCACTGCTTAAGTGAATCACAAAGAGCTTTTAGAATAGAGAGCTTTTCTGTACAGAACTTTTAGAATAAAAGACTGGTTTCCATGCTCACGATGAGGAATTTTTGTTCACTAGGGCCTTTCTGCGCTCTTGGAGGAGGTAAAGTAATATTGGCTATTTTAAACCTTTCTGGATAGGACGTTAGTCTTCCCAGGTTAACTGATACTTTGTTAAAATAGATTGTTCTTGTAGCATTCCAGTACTCCAATAGTTGAGTAGTTTTTTTGGTTCTGTTTTATTTTCCTTGGAAAAAGGCAAATGCATATCTGTCTTCCTACTTCCCAGGGAAGTGTCTCTTCATGTCTGGTCTAAGTAATGAACAGCTGAACCACATGGATGACCACACCTTGCCACATAAATATGGGATTGGATTTACAAACATGGTTGAAAGGACAACACCTGGAAGCAAAGACCTCTCCAGGTAGGGCAATAAGGGGGAATATCATGTTGGTTAATGAATTATTAGTTGTGATTATAATTTTGAGTACTTTGTCTTTTAGCAAAGAGTTTCGGGAAGGAGGGCGAATTCTGATGCAGAAGCTACAAAAGTATAAACCTCGTATAGCAGCTTTCAATGGAAAATGTGAGAACTTCTAAATGAATTTTTTTCTGTCAGTAGCTTTTTTTTTTTTCACTTACCCTATATTTTCATTTTAGGTATTTATGAAATTTTTAGTAAAGAAGTTTTTGGAATTAAAGTTAAGAACTTGGAATTTGGGCTTCAGCCACACAAAGTGCCAGATACAGAAACTGTAAGTATTGAGACAGAAAGAAAACCAGGGTGCTCCATTTTGATTATTTAATGAAATCTCAGGCCTTGCATACACTTGGGATAACACCAGTTTGACCAAAGTACAGGAGGTGTGGAAGGCTTTTACTTAAATAGAGAAAGGGGAGTAGTGCAATTTTTGGGCATGTCTTTAATGCAGCTTCTTCAGACTTGAAGACTTCATTTGAGAAATGGTGTGTTATGGTTAGTAGGTTGGTGCATTCTCTGAGGACTACCTAAAATATAAGTAATACATGCCTGCTTTTATGATAACTTTCATCTGATCCCCCGTGTCCAATTCCCTGGATATTTGTATTACTGGATTTTGATACTGACCATGACCATGCAGTGCCACAGTGAGGGAGAAAGAACAGCAAGTCCATTCTTGTGCCATTGCATGTGACCCTTCAGCATTGCTGGATCTGGGCATACCCAAGCACTTCCATCAGACTGAATCTCCCTAAGCTGATCTGCAGTTTGTAGTTAAATTGGGTGCTTAAGATAAAACAAACAATTTGATGAAGAGTGCATTAGTCATAGACATCTAGTGCTGGAAAATATCTCAAGAGACCAGCTATGTATCATTAGAAATTGGTTTGTTTAACATGTTCTTATAAACAAGTTAAAGCAAAGGCTATTACACTACTTGCCAAGGTAGCTTATTCTAAAGCTTCATTACCTTGTCACTTCAAAAGTTTGGATTGTTTTTCTTTTTATTTCTATCCTCAATTACTAGTGCTGCAAGTTTCAGCTGCCTTTCTCTAAAGGTGGAAGTGTTGTCATTAGAGCCTGAAGAACTGTTGGATAAAGTGCTTGCTTCTTAAGTAGCTCTTAAGGACTTCTGCAGTAGATGTATTTGTAAGAAAGATAGATAATCCCCTTTACTGGTACTTGTTCATAAATACTGCATGGTAATAGAAGTATTGAATACAGGTTTTTTTTCCCTGAACTAACTTGGTATCTTTAGTTAAGGCTGTTGGCAGAGATAGAAGCACTGAAGTTGGCTCCAACCACACTAACTACAATTTCACAGCCTGGCATATGTGATGCAGATGCACTTGGCCAAGAAGCCAGGCTAATTAACCTGTGCTGCCTCCCTCACTGGTTTGGGCTCTTTGCATGCTGTCACGTACTCCTCTATGCCCTGGCTCAGAGCTCTGCTTGTTCAGGGAGCACTGGAGTGTGCTCTGCTCTCTTGTAACACACATGGGTACCACTTCTCCTGCAGCACATAAATAGCTGGTGAAAATTGTCCACACTTAGCAGCTGGTAATCAGCCCCTGTCTTCAGGGCAAGACAGATGGCTGGCCAAGAAAAATGAAAGACTCCTTTTAGCCCCTTCCACAACCTCCTGTGGCATTAGTTGAAGTTTGTACAAACAGTTAAAACAGTGAGCTTAACAGTTAAGTCGTTCTGAATGCACTATTAACTCATAGCTCAGGCACTAGTAATGCTCGTTTTTTTGCTCTTTGTCTCAAGCTCTGCTACGTTATGCCATCGTCCAGTGCAAGATGTGCTCAGTTTCCTCGGGCACAAGATAAAGTTCATTATTACATAAAGCTGAAGGACTTAAGGGATCAACTAAAGGGCATCACACCCAACACAGATGTGCAGGAGGTGCAGTACACATTTGACTTGCAACTTGCACAAGGTATTGTTATTTAGTTAACATTCCATTAAAATGTAATGTAGTGTAAAATACAGCTAGCAGTTTCCTAAGCAGAAAGAAAGAAAAAATTTAATGGGAGGGGGGAGATGTGTCATCTTCTCTAAACTCTGTGGTATGGAATTACAGATTCCATTCTCTTTAGTACAGCCTAAATTATCTAAGGGGAGCAGGAATTATCTTGTCGAATTTGTGGCTGTTTTTCAAGTGTTTTCTGATAAAAGTGCTCTTTGATCATTTTTGTTCTAAGTATTAATGCTTGAGGTGTTCTGTTTCTGCAGAGGATGCTAAAAAGATGGCTGTCAAAGAGGAGAAGTATGACCCAGGCTATGAAGCAGCATATGGAGGAGCTTACTGTGACCGTGCACCATATGACACTGAACAGTGCAGCTTCTCTTCAAATGGAGCTGGTAAAGTGCTTGGGGCATTCAGTCTGCAGCCATCACTGGGGAACAAAGACCCCATGGTGTCAAATGCTTTTAAAAACGGTGTGGTTTTTGTTTGTTCAGC
>NW_008238664.1:706281-710075 GCF_000691975.1 Corvus brachyrhynchos
CACAGTACTGTGAAGGGTCATCCTTTGGTGAAGTTCCTAATGGACAGTGGATGACACAGTCCTTTGCAGACCAGATTCCAGAGTTCAGTGCTGGTATGACACAGGAGGAGGAGGGAAGTAGCGTGTAGGAGCTGTTCCTTCTCGGCTATGCACACATGCTGCAGTTTTAATGCAGTGATCAAGATTGGTACCTCAGTTCTCCAACTGAAGCATTTTAATAGTATTTTATCTTCCCTAGTTATTTTATTATAGTCCAAAGTAGGTGTGTGGTTGGCTGAAATCAATGAACTAGATAATTTTAAGGAACTGTCCAAACTTTTTAAAAAAAAGTTAGCCCTTTTTTGTATATGAGTTTTATATTTAATGTATACCATTTCTTGCGGTTTTTGACAAATTGCTTTCTCATTTGTGAAGATTTCTTTGGGGCGTTAATTTTATTCCATAAATGGTATATATGTGGTAGTAACAACATCAGTATACTTTTTACTGATGCGTCAATATTTGGATATCTCATAATACTTTTATATCGAGAGGGGAAAATGGGAAGTGTACCCTTACCTTGTGTGAAGTGGTGCTTTTAATCATGCACAGTTAAGGAAATTGTGCTTTTTAAGCCTGCCTTTTACTGTCTTAAAAAGTGTAGAAAGTTGTGTTCTGCAGCTGTGAGTGCTGTCTTCTGGGTGGGACGAAAGAGCTCTGTCTGTTCAGTGAGTGGACCATATTCAGGATGAAGGGAGTGAAGACATCATCTCAAGTCACAACACTGGGGAGGAAAATTTGTGTCACACAGGACAGGGCCTAAATATTCTAGCTGAGCTGTCTTAGGAAAAGGTTCCCCTACTACTCCATCTCTTTCCCCCTTAAATTCCCATGTAAGGAACTGGAATTCCTTAAAAAAACAAAAAACAAATAGCAGTGGTAGTTCTTGAATTCTGTGGCAATTAAACTCCATCATTTCCATGTAGTTAGTCCCTGCGCCTGACCTTTAGAAGGAGATAACCCCCTTTGAACATGACAGAATTGAGAGACTGCATTCTCTTTAAAAGTCATGTATAGCTACGTTATTTACATCATGTACAAGTATAAAGGATGAAAGAGATTTGCAATTTAGCAGTTTTTAAAATTCTCTTCAATCTGTGTTCCCTTTATTCCTCTTCAAAGTGAAAAATATCGAGTTGAATCTAGGGGCAGCTGTTCCATGAATAAGAAGTTGTCTGTAGAAACTATAGCTCTCTTCTGAGGAACTCGCCTAAGTGATACACACTTTTGGCCAATATTAGACTGAGAAAGAAATGAGATTCCATCCTGGTGCCTAACTCTCATCTTCTTTCCCTCTTTTATAATGTGAGGAAAAGATGAAATAAAAGCAATAAGCTGATCAAAACACTAGTTTTGATGATCTTATGACAGTTGGTGGCTTCACATACTTGAAAACAGATACAAACAGTATCTCCACACTCCATGCTGGTCAGAGATTCCTGTACCAGTGTGATTTATCCTCTCTTCACAGCCGGTGACAGTTGTCAATTGTGTGTAACTGGTTAGTGTAGGTTCTAATCCTGCTGTAACAGCTCTTGCAGAGATCACACACTGTCAACCTGTTGTGAGGCAGGCATGATGTTTACAGTTTCTTCCCAAATTATGTGGCTTAATTCTGAGCATCCTAAATCAAGAGAGTGTGCATTATGATTCTGATTGTGTATAGTAGCTGCAGCATAAAGCTGTTCCACATATTGTCAGAAAGGTATAGGACTTGTCTTGTCTGTTATTTAAAGTGTACTGTAACATGTATTGCTGTTTACATGGATATTTTCCTGCAGGTGCTCAAAGTATCTTGCATCAGGGATTTGTTATGATTCAGTTTTATTTTCAACAAAATTAGAAGCATGAAATTAGCACTGCTGAGTATGTAGCACAGTAGGATGTAACTCCTGAAAGGCAATCCTGTTTGATTGGAAGGGAAAGGTCTCTTCCTTAAGGGAATCACCCACTTGGTTATCTGGGTATAAAGTAGATTTGAGTGTACAATGACCATTCCACTAAATACTGCAATTCTGTGTCCTCCTTCAAAACTGGTGCTCTTTTTGTTACTGTAATACAGAAGTTCTTAATCTGTCTTAAATCTATCAATGTTTCACAATAAAATCAGGAATTGTACTGCATTGTATTGGAATGTGCTTTTGCATTTTGCTAAGTACACTACAGGATGTGTCATACACAGAAATGCCACAAAAGAGAGTCACCACACAACAGAACTCAGTAACATGTGCCCAAGTTTTCATTTCAGGCTGTTTAATGTGCACTAGATAACTGAACACTTCTTGTACATAATAATGCAGCTATTTGTGTAGATTTTTCTACCAGGAAACATTGGAATCTTGCTTAGAAAGAACCTTAAATTAAAGCACACTGTCTGGCACTGAATTTCACCTCTTTAAGTGTTTAATGAAAGAACTTCATTGTCAAGTCAACTTGTTTCCTCACCTTACATGCAAGTCAGGATAATCTGAACTGTACTGATCACTCCAGCCTCCCTCTCCTGCCATAAGCACACAAAACTGATGGTGAGTTAACAAATACTTTGTTTTCTAAAATCAATTAATCATACAACATGTTGCATATCAAACTATTAAATGCATCCCATACACTACATTTTGCAGTATTTCAGTATCAGCTATCAGGACGAGTTAATTTGAACTTCCCTGAAGGGTCAGGAATAAACCAGTTTTCCCAGAGATCAGTGTGGACACTGGGATAGTCCCAAGGTTTGTATCTCCCATTCCAGTGAAGTAATTTAGCTTCTTGAAGAAATTGCTCTGAGTAACGAGCATCAGGACTCCAACCTGCATGGGTAGATTTAAAAGAAAATATTTTGAAAAATGTGGCTTTTAATAATGGGAGACACTATAGAGTGAGTTAAATTCAGGTGTCTTTTTTTTTTTCAGAAGTCTGATTAGCATGGTGTCATGTTAATTTACAACTAGTTGTATGATAGAGCAGCTTTTTTCAGCTTGATGTCTCTTACGTTGCATCAGCAAAAAATCTCAGCAAGTTTCCTCTCTGAAAGCTTCCTCTTTCAACACTTTTAACATCTTGGCATAGCTAGGATTAAAACCAAAATAAAATCTATTCATTTTACCATACCAGCTAAGTCATTACATTTTTCCTAGGATAATTCACCACTCCCAGGTGAAAGGTAACTACATCCTCCAGAATGCTGACAACAAACCCTGCCAGGCCTCCCATTTTCTTCCACTGCACCTAGCAAAAGACTGATTTTTTTCAGTCTCTCACTGTATTCAGATATTGCATATATTCTTTCCATGTAAGTAATGCATGAGGTAAAGTCACATAGGGTCCTGCACTGGAATTTCACAAGCTCACTTTAGTTCCAGCTTGCAAATGGTGAGAAATTAAACTTACCAAGATGCCTTATGTGCCACATAGGATTAATAGAGGAATACTTTCCATGAAATACAATCAGCATTGGAGAGGTTGCCACGCCTCCCCCAAGGGTGCTGCTGTAGAGGTTTTCCCTGCAAAAGGAGAAATAAAAGAATATGTTCAAAACCTCAAGCAATCTTTAGTAAAAAAGGCAGAAATTAAAAATAAGTATCTAGCAAAATTCAAAATAATTTTGAACAGATCAGTTTTCGGCATACTCCTTCCTTCTGCTGTTAATTGATTATATTTGCAATTCCAATTCCCGTGGAGTGAGTTGTTGCTCAAGAAAGATGGGAGTCAGACCCAACATGAAACCAATTTTTTCTACACACAGAATATAATTCTCAAGG
>NW_008238664.1:710115-713216 GCF_000691975.1 Corvus brachyrhynchos
TAAGAAAATGTACATTTTTCCATGTTTTTAAGTCCCTCTTTCTTCCCCTTTCTCCCTCCCCCAGCTTTTAGACCTATAAATTAACCTCCAGCTAGATTTTGTCAAAGCCTAGTTAGTATAAATTAGTATCTAAAGAGTATCAGTTTCCTATGAATTTTGTGATAAATCCAGGGCTAGATCAAGCCTAACCATGGTAAGAGGAGGCATTGGGAGGTGGCAGACAGATGTCTGGCCACAGTGTGCTGATGGCCCTGCTGACCGGTTGGCACATGGGCAAAGCCACCCCACCTATGGGACACTGTGCCACCCCCCTGGTTCAATGGGGAGGGAACTTGGGAAGTAGCAAGAGATGCTGAGTGGCTACAGAACAATAAAATCATAACCTCTCCTCAAAACTGGGTTTCAACTGCTAGGCAATTTTTTTCACTACCATTTCAAAATCCAGCTAAAAGGAGCATGAATGTGTTATTAAGGCATAAAATCAACTTTATAGATTAAATTTGCAGTAACATTAATGGAGGCTTTACTCTTAATATCTCCTTAAGAGCACAGCAGTAGTTTGTCAGAATTTTACATAAGTAGAGTAAGAGAAAAACATTTGGCTCCTCACCCATTCACACACTTCCCATTCATGTACCTCCTCTGTTCATTGAAACTAACAAGTAATGGACACAGCACAATAGCACAAACTATTCCAGGTCAATTTTATCTTACTAAATTTAAATTTAATCCTTTGCAGAGAAAGAAAATAAACACCAAGTTTTCAAATGCAGGTCAACAGGGAACTAATTTTAAAAATGGTGATTGTTTCACTGTGTCACAGCTTGTTCGTGGTCAATAACAAAAATGTAAAATTTCATTCAGCTAGAGAAAAGAAGTGTTTTCTATTGGTGTTCAAAAAAAGATAGTGTCCAGTTACAGCTTGGCTGATGCTAAAACAAGAGAGTCCCCATGCAAATAAGGAAACATTCTTCCTTTAAGCCAGCCTCAGGAAGGGAAGATCATTCAGTGGCTTCATCTCAGGCTAAGCTGGTCACCCAAAATGAGAACCATATGTTCTCAGTGTCCCTCAGGATTAAGCGTGGTTTGTGAGTAAACACAAGACTAAAATTCCAAGTGGCTGTTTCCTGGTACAGAATTGGTCAGATTTAAAGAGATGGAAATGCTGGAAAATGAGTTATTTCACTTGACAAGATCTCAAAAGAAAGACTGCTTGGAGTTAAAAAAAACCCCAAAACTGTAAGAGCTTTTAAACAGGAAGTAAAGCTGTAAACCAAGCATTAAAAGTAAAGTGCAAAGCTGGATTTCTACACATACTCTACATTTCTTTGCATCCACTTTTCCAGCTGCTTTGTGATCCGCTGATGTTTCCATTCAGTCATGTTAGCAACAATTACTCCAGGATTAAAAGAGCAGGTGCTGGGGCTGATGCCAAGATCTCTAATGGCTTGCTTTCTGTAGTCCAGGAATCCCATGTATGTGTTCTAAGAAATAAAAAAAATATGTTCATCCCCTATGAATCTCTAAAGATACGTGTAAATGCATCTCACTGTCACTGAGAGGGAGACTAAATATGCTCTCCCAAGGATGAGTTTCTGGATAGTGGTTACCTGTCATGGTTTCCATATGACAAGGCTGTAAGGCAGGATACTTCCTGATACTAAATTGCTTTTCCCACAGTATTGTACCATGGAAGTTTGATAAGGCTTTTCCCTCGCTCTGTTTGTCTTTTAGTAGCTCACACTAAATGATGCAGCATCACAATTGTACCTGTAATGCTAGAGGGATGCACTGACAATTCTGGGGAACTCAGGTCAGGAATTAGCCTCAAACCTTGTTTTCCTAGGTTTTGTTCCCAAATAATATCATACATTCAGTCTTCATTGAATGATCTATAAATGCTCGTGATCTGCTGATAGCAAAATACCAAATGTAAATTAGTAGAATGCAAAAAACAATAGAGGTTCAAATTATTGCAGAAAATGACTCTGCATAGCATTACAGAGTTACTACAAAAAGTCTTTCATTACTTGTACAACCATTACAAAGCTATCTATGTATATATAAAACTTTCGCTTTGGGGAAAACGCATAAAATCATCTTACACTTATGGGCAAACACATTCATTATTAGAATTCCAGAATGGCATCTTACCTGCATCCCTACACTTCTAATCATTTCATGTGTAGAAGGCAGATCACAATCATCTGAAAAAGCTGCTGCATGTCCAGGAGCTAACTTAGTATCGTAGAGTTCCTGGATGTCACCTGATTACAGAAAGGTCACAAGCATTAGACAACACCTACTGCACTGCTACAGAGCTGATAGGATAACATCAGTTCTCATATCTTACTTATAACCACACCAGATATTCAATTTTGTAATATGGGACCATTTTCTAATTTGAGTCCTGCACCTGGATGCCTAAGGTCTCTCTTCAGACATTATCACTGGTATTCAATACATTCATGTTTTGGGTGTCCAAAATCAGCTACAGCAGAAGCCAATTGGACTGTTAAAAAGCTGGTTACAAACTTAGGCATTCATAGAGCTTGTCTTTGGAGAGGAAGGGCACAGGCAATTCTGAGCCTCTTCAAGTCCCACAGAAGTGCCACTTCAGTGCCTTGCACAGATGAGGTTTTTCCTGGTGTTAATGCGTTTATACCTCCTAGGAGATACCTGGATTCCCAGCAATGGCTGACTGAAATATTTCTATCATTTGACCATCCCTGCTGACTTCACAGCCCACCCAGCTCCTTCCTGGTTGAGGGAGACAATGCAGTGCCTAGCACCTCACTCATCACCTGGCTGTCAGGTACCCAAGATGTGCCAGAACAGTTTCAGGGCAGGTGGGAAGCACAAGTGAGCCTGTATCCCAACCCCTTACAGCTTCCAGTTCTACTTTTGCTTTCATCTCTTTTACTAGTTGTGCTGCTGGTCTTCTGCCAGGTGAAACAGCTGAATCAGCTGCTTCTGCAGCTGCACAACTGCAGGTTACACACCTAACAGGAGCTGCCTGGGGACAGGACAGGCCACTTGGTCAGCAGCAGCCTACCATGAGGTGTAATGTGAAACTACACCTTTATCCTGCAGCTCCACAA
>NW_008238664.1:713244-724748 GCF_000691975.1 Corvus brachyrhynchos
GTGCTGGTGAACACAGCTGCAGAGAGGGGTGACGGGGAAGTGGTGGGCTCAGCTTGAGCTGCTCGTAAAACTGGAGTCCAAATGAAGACCTGGAACCTTTCAAAGAGTTAAATATTGCTGCTGCCCCTTGATGATAGGCAGAACAACAAAACCAAAAAGCAGAGATTGCCACTGGAAACACTCGTGTTGAGGAACTGTAATATGAAGTCAATGGCAAACTAAAATGAGACGGGCAGAGCAGATTAGTTGTCTTTTATAAAGCAGCAAATAGTGACCCCTTTAAGTGCAGGTGGTCTGAAATCTGCCTCTAGAGAGACAAAACTATAAAAAGGTGCAAAAAAGCAGTGGAGAAATATACTTTTGTTGTGTGTAAATTCACTGGTCTTAATGTTCTTACAGCAAAGACTAATTTAGGCCAAAATATTTATTGTAGTTATACTCAGTTCTTTCCAAAGGAAATTTTCATCGGAACATCCCTTTAATGTTTAACAAGGATAGGTAAAATGGTTTTGTTGTCCCTGGGCCCTAGCTAGGGCAAGGAGGAGTGAGGTAGGTAGCCAGCTTGTGCTCAGGAACTGGCTGGGCATCAGTCTATCCACCAGAGTAGTGACTTGTTCTCCTTTCTTCTCTCTTATCCCACTTATTCTCTGCTTATTAAGCAATTATTCATTTGTTTGTATTTTTGTGACCCTTAAGTTTTCTTGCTTTTGTTTTTCCTTTCCTCTTCCCCCATCCCACTGCAGGTGGGTATGGGGAAAAGTAAATGAGCCCCTGTGTGGGGCTCAGCTGCCCACCAGCATTAAAGCACAACACTCTGGTTAAAAAGTGCTTTAAAAGAACAAGAAAATGTGATAAAACAATTATGAAGACAACAGTTCTACAGAGAAAAAAACAGCAGCTGGGAAACAGAACAGAAAAACACTCACAAGAAATGAATCTTCAAAAAAGTAATTGGTCTTCAAAAGAGATTACTTTGATGATAAGAAAAAAAAGAGATTTTTTCAGGATTTTAATGTCTTGTAATTGCTCCCACTTGACTAGGAACTCTGAAATCTTTGATTGTGATTCTGCAAATTGCTTTGGATTCTGAGGTGAAGATGCTCAAAACCATATTTTGAGTGCTTGGAGTTTCAATCTTCTTATTTGAGTAAATTCCTCTTGCTCTCAAGAGCAGCAATTCTGGATGAGGAATTGGTGGCATTTGTGGGAATTTAAATACTAGCAGGAAATGCATGTCACACACTCAATAAACATTGCAGCATCTGAGTGAAATCCATGGTATCTTTCAGCAATTGACCAGAATCAATTTAAATGAAACCCACATACATTTTTGATCACAATTATTCAAAATATATGCAGATAAGTTCTTCCTCAAACTTTCATTTAAGCAAACAGATTATTTGTAGTTTCCCTAAGTTCACACTGAGCAGCTGCCTCAGTTTCTATTATAGCTCATATTTCCAAATGGCTGTAAAAGCTGCAATAACTTTGATTTTAATTCTGTTAGAAAGTGCTTTTCATACAAGAGCTTACCTTGAACAATGACATCATCATCCAAATATATTACTTTCTCATGTTTTTGGATAAGCAAAGGAAGATAAAATCGAACAAAGTTCAGCTATTAAACAGAAAGAAAAAATATAGATTAAATGGCAAAACTGTTTAATGAAGTAGTCTCAGGCTTCTGTGTCTATTAAGTCAGTTTGAATTTCTCTTTTCATTGAGCACCAATCAGTGATCATTTGCTTCCTCCCCCACAGCTTTACTACTACCTCAAATCCAGTATTGTTACTGTTACTGATGTTATTATTTATCCCTGTTTATTTCCTATGGCCCTAACCATGCAACCCAAAACTGTTGCTTCCTCACAGAATCCTTTAGGTTGGAAAGGGCCTTTTGAGATCGTCTTGTTCAACTCCCCTTCTGCAGCAGGGTCCACTCAAGCAGGCTGACAGGGACCATGCCCATTTGGGTCCTGAACATGTCCACAGATGGAGACCCAACAGTCTCTCTGGGCAACCTGATACTTTTAAACTCATGATTTAAAAAGTCTTTTCTTTAGCCCAGACGGAATTTCATGTTATTTGTGCCCATTGCCTCTTGTCCCTCCCCTCAAGTATTTATACAGATTGATAAGATCCTCCTGAATCTGATCTTCTCTAGGCTGAAACAGCTTCAACTCGTTCAGCCTCTCATACAAAAGATGCTTCAGCCCCTTAATCATCTTTGGAGCCCATGTTGGACTTGTCCCAGTAAGTCAATATCTTTCTTGCCCTGGTGGGCTCAGAACTGGACATTGTACTTCAGATGCAGCCTCACCAGTGCAGAGAGGAAGGAGCACCTTTCTGGACCCACTGCCAATGCTCTTCCTAGCGCACTTTTACAGCATACATCACACCAAACACTTCAACATTTAATAGCATCATCAATCCGCTCTAAAGGAATGATTTGAGTGGCACCACAGACATGGGCTAACAACTTCTACAACAGCAATGAAGAACAGAGAAGAGGGGAAAAGGACTGACAATGTAAGAACAACCGTAAGGATTCAGACCATTTTACCCAGCACCTGTCTTCAGAGTGGCCCTAACCAGATGCTCAGGGGAAAATAAAAATAGAGCAAGCATCCAGAACAGTTGCTCCAAGTATTCTCCTAGCTTTCAGTTATTTTCAGCTCAAGGGATTTTCTGATCTAGATGTGATCTGTCTAAATATGAACTTCGATCCTAACTGAACCCCTGTACATTTTTACACCCACAAGACTTTTCAGCAAGGAATTCTAGAGATGTAGCACTCATTGCATGAAAAGTGTGCAACATCTCTTGTTTCTGCTGACTGTCACTCTGACTAATTTGATCTCATAGCCATAAGTTCTTGCATTGGAAGAGACATACACACACACCCTCCATGAAATGGAACAGACTTAGGACAGTTTAAAGCCCATATAAACATTAAAAACCTCAACAATTTATTATGTGGTGTTCATTGACTCACAGGCTGCAGTAGCTCAGGACGTGATGCATCTTGTCTGATTTTTCCTTTTAGTACCATAGGATTGAATTCCACAACCTTGAATTTTATTTCTTTCAGTTTAGAATTTTCAATCCATTTTCTATAATAAAAAGAAGAGAACTGATAACAGAAATATCAAGTGTGTGGCAAGTACTTCCAGTATGAAATTCACATATACTTAGGAGAATAATAAGAGACCTTGAAAGCTCACTTGATCTATTCTATCCCAACACAGAATCACTTGTCTAAAGCTATTGCACACAGACCTTTGTGAAACCTGCTCTTGGAACAAATTTTTTAAAAATCCCCCACAAAAACCCCAACAAAACAAACACTCTACCCCACTGCCAAAACCAGACTCTGTATGTTGCCCAAACAACCCAGCTTTCACCATTACTTCCAATGAATTATATTCTTCTAAGTTCTCTTGCTATAATTAAGGATCATTATTTCTTATCCTATCTACAGTGCTTTTAAAGCTGAGGTTAGTTTTCTTCCTTTCACAGTTTTATGTTCTTCCAGATGGCTTCTACGTCACCTCCTGATGATGTTTTCTTCAGACTAAACGAATTTTTTTTTCATATTTTTGTCAGATTTCTTATCGTCACTGTTTATTTTCTCTCCTGACACAAACTGTGGGTACAAAGGCTACAGAAGTGAAGTAGCCAGAGGTGAGAACTGCCAAGAAATGTTTTAGTATTCATTCACAACTTGGTCCTCTTTAAGACAACATTTGCAAATTTTAAAACTGAAACAGAATGAGCTGAAACTTCATGAAATTACATGCATTGAAATATCAGGATATAATTTCCTTTCATGAAATGAAGAATTCTCATTTCATGAGAGAAATGAAATGAGACCTCAGAGAATGAAGTGAAATGAGAAGAAGGAACATGAAATATGATGAAATGAAACGGAAAGGCAATTATTTAATGATGTGAAATAAATGAAAGGGAATGGAATTAAGTGTATTGAAATGAGATGAAACAACAAGAAATTATATTCCTTGAAATCTCGAGATTTCATTTCCCTTCATGAAATGAGGAATTTTCATTTCATGAAAGGAAATAAATTGAGAAATTATGGATTAAAGCAAAATGGATAGAAAGGAAAGAAAAATGTAATGAAGTGAAACTGAGAAAAATAAAATTCTGAAATTAAGTGAAAACAACAAAATTGAATGGAATGAAATCAAGTGATGTGAAATGAACCAAAACTTAATGAGATGATATTCATTGAAATCTTGAGATTTCATTTCCTTTCATGAAATGAAGAATTCTCATTTCATGAAAGGAAATGAAATGAGAAATCAAGGAATGAAGTGAAATGGAAAGAAAGGAAAGTCATTGCAATACTTTTTGGGCCTCTTTTTGTAACTTTAATACATCATCTTAGCTGAAATTAGCTTTAAACAGCAAGTTTTTCTACTCTAAAGCTGAAGACACAGCACCAGAGGAGAGGTAAGTGCAGTGCCACAAAGTGGGACTGTGACAAGTAGACAGTATATCCTTACCTTACTACAGACTCTTCTGCAGCCTATTTATAAAAAGCTGAGAAGCACAGGTATGGCATGGCCTGGCTATTTCACACCCCTTTGCACAGGTCAGTGTCTTGTGGAGGAAAAAGTGTCCTTTTTCCATCGTGTACGGAATCCTGCGGGTTGCTACCAATAGCGCTCCATTTCCCTGAGAAGTCCTCCCAAGTGTTACGCCTGTGCTAGGGGGAACAATCACGTGGCTCTAACTACAGCCTGAAACAAAACAAGGCTGGTGTGTACCGAATGTGTGGGATGGTTGTCTTCATCCCAACGATGTAGAACAAAACATTGGCCTCTGTGTTGCTGTAGATGCTACTGATGGCTGCTACAGCTGCGCCCATCCTGCCCGCAGCAGCGCAGATCACCACTGGGATTTCTTCTTCCATTTCCTCAGGACTCTCCAAATCAACTACAAGAAACAAACCCATTTTACATCAGATCTGGGTCACAAAAATGACTAAGTACTTCCATAAGCAGTGGACTAATTTCACCGTCACCCCATTTTTTTGCTTACCACGTCCTATACACATCCCCATCTGGCAAGGCACACAACTTGAGCTGTTGCTAATCCAGAACTACTTGCAGGTTGACTGGACTGATGGATGCCTCCAGAGAATAAATAAGAGAGTTCTTGGCATCTTCTACTCAGCAGGGGCACAATTCAGCCTGTCCTTCATGTAGCTGCTTATTCATATGAAACCTGAAGAGGTTTGAATACCTTTGAGACTTCTACATCTCAGTTATATTTAGCACAAATTGAACAATAGGTTCCAAAATTATCAAAGGAAGGAGGTAAGTCAGAGACAGAGCAATTGCATGAGCTCCACTTCTTTGGCAAGCTGACTTGAAAGGAATAGTGCAAAAATTTGCACCAGCAGGAAGTTGCTAATGATATAAGGGAAGATACCTAAACTACACCAAATCAGGTCACATTCCTGAAATTTTTATCCCTGATTAGCACTGATTAACTTACAGAACTTAAATGGATATATTTATACTGTTAAAACATAACAATTACACTCATAACAAGCCCAACAAAAATATACTGAAAATAAATTATTTATATCAAGACAGAGTTTGTTTACCTTGGGAACAGTGAATAAGCTATTTGTATAAACATTTAATACCAGTCCAACCTCATTAACCTAGCAGGTTTCTGTAACTATAAAAATTCCAGCAAAAACTTCTGCTGTAAATGTGAAGATTTGATGCTCTAGCTGAAATGAATAAGCAGGCCAAGAACATTCCCAGGGAGGCAGGTCATGATCAAACTTTATTACCACTTGACAACTCCAATCTGCTCAGCTCAAGTAAGGATATACTCTAGCATCCATCTACATCAGTGACATCTGGATAAAAACTTAATCAGATTTACTACTCTTAGTCATCACTATCAATCTCCCATGATTTTATTAAAGTAACTCAGAAGCAAAACGTTTTTTCATCCCAGACCATATGCAACAGTGTGAGTAGCTCATCTACTGCAGGACAAACAGGATTCAGTAAGGTGAAAAGTGCTGTTCAAGGTAAGACATAAGGAAAATAAAACAGGAACATAAGTGAAACACAAGTGCAAGTCACTTACCTGTTTCATTTTTTAATGCCAATGGCACCTGGTGAACTTTGTTATACAGAATAGCGCACACGGTTAAAACAAGAAGTAACAGTAAGATCTGGTTAACTGAAACAAGAGGGAGAATGTGTTAACAATCAGTATAACAGCTGATTCCCAAGTAGCTGATTAAAAAAACAAAATCCAATTTGCAACCAGTACAGATGATAGAAGAATTTCATAGGCTGTTTCTGTTGTGTTTTTCTCATATTATTTGATCAAGCTTAAAATTTTATGTTACAAAACACAACATTAACTCACCCCTGTTAAAGTAATCCCAAACTATCTGATTTTCATGGTTAATTTGCTCACTAAATCGTAAGACTCCCGATACATATGGGTTATCCATACTAGAAAATTCAGGTGTCTGAACTTTACCAGGAGCTTGGAACATTTTTTTCCTGGCTAGTCTGCTGTCTGTTTACACACACTTAATGAGTTAATTATTTTTATGTAGCCCCTTCATTCTGTCATGCTTCCCTCATAAAACTTCAAACACAGCAGAATTTTTTTATCTACTTCAATGTTCAGATTTTCAAGGTGTATTTGAGCAAAACCTTAAAAATTCTAGAAAAACAAACCCACCATTCTACAGAAACCAGGAATGTTTCAATATATTTGAAAATACTTATTTTGACAGGGTAATTTAAATTAATAACATCAAAGCAAGGCAAAGACCTGGCTGTGTATTCTGATTTATAGTCCCTAAAAGACTGTCTTGTACAAATTTAAGTCATTCAGCACAAATCAAGCATGTGCAGGAGTTGGGAGAGTTCACCAAACACAACAGGGAAGGAATCCATTGCCCTCATCAACAGTTACTATGATGATGGGTGTTGCTTCAGACTACTTTGTTACTTTTGCACCACCATAAAACGTACTTAAGGTGCTCAAAAGAGCAAAGGGAATGGAGTTCTGCTCTATTTTAATCAAAATGGCCAACTGGCCGCAAGACTAGATTGAAATTGGTAAACATATGTCACCAAACCTGCACTAATTTAAACCAAATGAGGAAAAAGCCCATTGACTTCTGAGAAATTTTGGGCACATAAGTAAAGGCAAAAGTCCATTTTCAGTCACTGACCATTACAGCTGATGAGAACCCCAAAATTTTTGGGGCCACATCTCAATATTGAGTACGAACAGCATTAATGTGCAGAGCTCTGTAAAAGTCAGCTTCAGGGCTCTGGGCACAATTCACATGAAAACAGCAGCTACTTGCAGTATCGGTGGGAAGTGTCAGAATCTCCAGTCTCAAGTGAGTAATTTTAAATTAATGGGAATTATGATTGTACTCATCTGACATAGTTAACAGGAAAAGACTTATTTGCATACTTAAAGTTAAGCATAATTTAGCAATACTAGAACTATAAAGTCGTATGCAACTGTGATAACAGTTGCATGAGAAATTGGATTTGACATTTCTGTCCTCTTTTTTAAAAAATATGTCTTTCAAATGTTTTTAATCTCTCTTACTTTTCTTTAAAAGAGCCATGTGTCCTGTTGGATGAGAACTGTGATCTGTGGTAAAATAAAATAAAAAAATAATTAAAAGAAAAAAAAAAGAGAGAAATATCATTAATGCCAGAAATGAATTCTAGTTAGTTATATAAAGGACTAGGTTTTGGATTATCAAATTTTACTGCTGAACTGGTAAAAGTAAAACTGCACTTAATCTCTGTAAATACCTTTTTTTAAACAAATAACTAATATTCTGAGTTAGAAATATTTTTATTAATAATTTAAGCAACTAATAGCTTGTAAAAAACATTTTAATAAATCCCATCTGATCATCTATTCAGTAGGCGATTTTTAGTACCTTTTAAGATACTCTGCAAAGAAGTATTAAAACACCCACTAATGCAATTTATGAATATATTTATCTCTGTTTTCACCTCAAACATAATAACTATCGCAATTACTAATCTCTTGCTAGAGCATGCATTCCCAAACACATGGGAATCTCATACCAGGGCAGTGTCTTCTAGACTCTCAAAAAATTGCAGAGCAATAGTGAAAATGTTTTCTTACAGTGCTATCCTTCCAGTGTGTGTAATGTGGCTTGTATTTATGTACATTTTTTGTGATGCTGAAGAAAAGGAGGTTGCCTTCCCTAAAATTGTGCTTCTAGTCCAGGCCTGAGAGCAGCCATGATTTTATTCCTGAGAAGACAGAACATAATCCCTAAAGTACAGGATTATGAGAAATACAACATTTGTTTGAATTCTGGACCCAAAACTACCATTTATGGAGGAAAACACAAACCAACCTTTATACTATGTAGGCATAGAACAGAAAACAATTTTTTCTGTTTCCACATATACAGATATGGACATATTACAGCACAGATAAAGAAATAAGATGGGTACTGTGCACACATAAAAATGAAGTTTATTCCAGCTCCTTGACAAATCAGACAGAACAGCAAGAATTCTTGAAACCTGAGTCACAAAACTGACCACCTCTCATTGGTTAGTGCTCAAGTTCAGGCAGCATCCTAGATTAGTCTCTATTTTGAACAATGAATTAAATGACAACAAAAAATAATACTAAAAAACCGTAAGATGTAGCTTTGTTCACAAACCATTTATATTCACATGTATTTAAGTCCCAGCTGATGACTAAATTGCAGTGAGAAAGGAGTATTCTGGAAATTCTTTCACATCTGCACTACTTATCTACATTCCAGCAGACCATTCTCTTCATGTGGCATTAATTTACACAGAGGAAATCAAGCTTATCTGTCGGAAAAAACCACAGCTGAGAAAGCCCTTCTCTCATGCATTAAACACAAATACTGCCTTCTTTTACATTTAAGAACTTTACTCATTTAGGTAAGCAGAGCAACAAAGGAACCTGCTACACTCTTGGACTGATTTTCTAACTCCACTTTAGCTAATCACAATCTTCCCCGATTTCCACAGAGCTGCCTACTATCTTTGAATTACCAATTGTAACAACAGCCACAAACAGTCCTGATGATCATTGCAAGATGAAAGCTGCACAGCCACAGCTTCATGCTATCTTCAGAAATTATTAAATCCACATAAACTGAACCATGTTTTAAACCTTAAAATCCAAGACAGACTCTCACACCAGTCGGAATTCTACAACTACAGCATTCCTAAGCCTCTGAAACACCAATTGATTACCTACTGATTTTTAAGAAAAGAGAGGTATACTTGTTCCCCTGCAAATATTTACTCAGGTTTTTCTGACTGCAGACATTATTTCCTGGAACCTGGCAGTCCCTAACTCAGTTGCCAAATCCTATAACAAAACGAGGGGCTGCAGAAGGGAAAGCTCAAAACCAGTGACATTATTGCTCAGATATTTCCTGCTTAATTAGTCTTTTTACCTCTTCAAAGCAGCACAGTATTCGGGACTCCTCTCTCCTGAAGCGCTGTGGAGCTATTTACTTGGATCCTAGATAGCCCACAGCTGTAAGCACTCTTGCCAAAGCGTCCTTGACCACCATCCTCCTTTGAAGTCACCCGAACAAGGGCCTTACAGGGCACAGTAACAGTTTTACGATTCAATTCCTTTTTCGGACTCTTCAAAGTTTACTTTGGAGTTGTGCTGGTTTTCCTTTCTTTCTCTGCCGCTGAGGAATAGCACAGAGTCCAGACGCTGCACTGGAGGAATGAGAGCACATAAACCACTTCCAGATGTGCAGAATGATGAGGCAGCCCCAGATCTGGCAAACTTGCCTCAGAGCTTCAGCTAGCAGATTGCAAACAAATCCCATAAGACAAAAAGTCTTAAAGGGGTGGGGGAAAGAGAAGGAAACAAACCCTTCCAGAAGTTACTTCAACAATCTAGCTGCAAGTTAGGTTTTTATTCATTATTTATGGCGAATGTGAACAGGTAACTAGTGTGCAAGAGCCAGGCTACAACATGCCAAAGTCTAACAGAAGGCCAAAGTTTTTCCAGTGTCTGTTGGCAGAGTTCTTGAGAGTCAAAAGCTAAGGGAAACTTGCAAAAGTCAACTCTGAACATGCATTTTGACTTGAATCATCTTGTTTCCTAATCTCTGAGCATTTAATCCACAGGTTTGGTTTACATTAAAAAGGATTTTAGATCAAGGTAACCAGCACATGGTGATACCCTGCCTCCTAAGCTCTCCTGGAATGCTTTTGCAGTTTTATTTCTACAGCACTTCTTTTATTTGAATTCTGTCCCTCCCTTCTAGGAATGAACACTGTTTTGTCACAAGACTTTCATGAGTACTGAAAGGAATAATAATAAATATCTTCAACTCTAAACTATTTTTTTTATTTGTATTGTGAGGCAGTGCAAAATTTATGAGTAGTAGTCAGTAAAGGTCTTTAAAAAGGTCTTTAGTGTTCCAAATTAAAATTGCTGTTCCATTTGCAGGAGCCAAAAATGTGAATTTTCAACCGTGTGTCTCAAACAGGCCCAAACTGTACTATCTGAGTCTGATTTTGCACAGGAGTCCATCTTCTGCTTGAACAAAAAATAAATGAAGAGTTATACATACAGTTATGCGCTTCGTGCAGATGGCTACAACTACTAGTATTTTTCTGTGCTGTGGTATTTAATTTGTATTGAGCTCATGCTTACCAAAATCCACCTATGTTTTTTTCACATTCCTTTCCATTTCTATGTGAATCTGAACAGATCTAAGCAGCACCGTCATATGAGCCTGCAGAACTGGGACTGGCTCCTTCACTTGGCAGAACCCTCGGGATTACTGGCAATGCAGTAACACCTTCACAGAACCAGGTTGGAAAAGAACTCTGAAATTATCGAGTCCAGACTATGACCACACATCATGCTGTCAACTAGACCATGGCAGTAAGTGCCACATGCAGTCTTTCCTTTAACACCTCCACCACGTCCCTGGGCAGCCCATGCCAATGTCTAATCACCTTTTCTGTGAAGAAATTTCTCCTGTTGTCCAACCTCAATTATACATCTCAGCATCAGAATTTACTATGTAGAACTCAACACTGACAAGAGGCTTTTAGCACCAGATACACCCTCTTTGGATTCCCCTCAGCCTCCCACGTTTATATATTCTCACACAACACCCCTCTCACACAGGAAAGAGCAGCTTCTCTCCTGCACAACGAGACCTTCGAATTCTCTCACATCACCCGCTGCTAGCTGTACAACCGAAACCTCGGTTGCTAATCTCAACCTTCGGCGTTTAAACAGCAATTCATTTCTTTCTCGCTGCACACCTCGCAGGCAGCAGCACTGCCTCGCCTACCACTAGCCAGTTAAAAAAAAACCCCATAATGTGCTACACGTTTCTGAGGGCTCGGAGGGAGAGCGGGTGCCCCAAGCTGAGGGAGCACCCCTCGGGCGGGGTGCGCT